>NC_135500.1:99719393-100019393 GCF_052857255.1 Amblyomma americanum
CTGGCATTGTTCGGCTCGCCAATTGGGAAAGCGCCCCCCTGAGAAACCGCAGCCGCCGACAGCAGCCGAGTAGTGCGGGTTCGACGAGACAGAACGGGTGCCCAGATGGAAATCGCAAGGAACAAAGGACGAACCAACAAACTTCACGGACGCTGCCGACGTTGCATGCAACCGTCCCGGCTGATGGCGACTAATCCTGCTGAAAAGAGGGGGGGGGGGGGGGGAGAGAGGATGGGTGGTGCGTGTGCCTCGGCTCCCAGAGAAAGCCTTTCTGCTGATGCTTCGGCCCCAAGGGACACCCAATTACCTTAGTATACCACAAGTGACGTCACTTCGCTGCAGTCAATGGCCGAATTTAATGACCAACGACGCTTTTTTTTCCCCCGATGAGGACTTTATGCTCATTCAAAAGCAATGCTGAGCGGTACACCTAATGAAGACAGACGCAGTGGGCCCGTCGGCCAAAAAGTGGACACTATTCCGCGAACAGATAAAAATGCGACATCAACAGGGATGCCACATCTACGTGCAGCATTCACCATACCCCCCCCCCCCCCCCCCCCCCCCTCAAATCCATGCCAAAATTTCCACGACACCCAACAGCTGGTGGGCCTTATTAAAAGAACATCCTCTTTCGAAAGCAGGCTAAATTGGGTTGTTTTGGGATACGACACCCTACACCGATTCGGCCCATGCACCCCGCACAGAGTGCCCCACCCACATCTCTATCTCCGCAAGGACTAAACTAGGGCATCGACGAAGTGCGCCACAAGTGGCCGCAGGCCGCCAGCGGTCGCGTTCTTCCGCCGGCCCCCTTCGCGCCACAGCTCGACGCGCTGACCGGCCCGACCGACTGGGTGCGCCGCGCGCAAAAATACACCCGCGTCCGGGACGCAAAGCGGCCCAAGCTGGCTGGCTCTTCTGCTGCGCGGTTCTGTGTGGTTGGGGGGGGGGGGGGGGGGGGGGGGGGGGGACCGTCGCCCGGTCCACGCGCATCAAGGCGACGCGGCGGATATACTTAGCAGCGGCGAGGCACATCTCGGCATCGGCGCGGTTATACTTAGCCGTCGGAAATGCGCGCCTTCCGCCTTTCTCGCCGCCCCGTCCGCGGCTGCAGCGCTACTCTGCTGTTGTTGAGCTCTCTCCTCCTGCCCGACTGATGCCCGCCGTTGAGGAAAGGACGAGACAAGAAAGAAAGGGCGGAAGCACTGTGCTTAGCTGCGACCACCAGCAGCGAGTCCCCCTACGAGCGTCCATCCGTCGGCCAGTTACCGAAAACGTAGACGGGGAGACCATTCTCCTTACTGGCCGCAGACGATCAAATTTCCCAAAAGAAAATCGCTCTGTCTCAGGGGCTATCGTTTCGAACAAGTGCTTAAATAGAAAAATAAAAAAAAATAATGGTCGATTTGCGTAGTTGGGTCAAATGCGAATAAGGTGTGCTAGCAGTTTGGTTGTCACTTCGGTGCCGGTGTTCAGACCCACTGTTCACGAATGGCAGTTGTTCGGTTAGCGATAATTGGTTAATGTCCGTGTACGCGGAATTGGTGACTCTGCATTCATAGATCCCTGGGAGTCTTCCTAAAACTCCTGGCGGAGTGGTGCAGCGGTCAAGCGATGCGCCACTGCCCACCTATGGCAGGTGCTGCATCGGCGGGACTTGTGTTGCTTGCTTGGGTTAGGGTGCGATCTAGGTTCCTTTTCCTGAGCAAGCCTCTCACTGCCGCCTGATTCTATGGGCAGGCAAGCAGCCTGCCATAAAACTGCTTGAAACAGAAAGACAGAGGATATGAACAAATGGCCACTGTAAAACGTTACCGCACTAAAAACCTAAGCACTATTTTATTACACGAGGATCTCATTCTGCAACTTACACATGTGCTGTGCTCATACAATTACATAAATATCTACGGTATGTTAACCATCCTCCTGAGCAGACAGTTCGCATCATCCTGATGGCGACGACTTGGACAGCACGTCGCCGGTCGCTGCCCCGCAACACCCGAAGCAAAGACTGCCGAGTTCGTCTCGTCCGCCAAGTGAGCGCACGCGCGCGTCTTGCCTAACACAGCGGCCACTTCGGCGTACAACACGTTCGCCAAAACACGCTTGTGCAACACCTGGGGGAAGCAAGAGCACACGAACACGCGCCAAGCTCGACGTGTAAATAAACGAAATCGCGAGGCGGGGCTCCCAGTGCCCGCCGGGCACTTTCCTGCAACGGTCAGCGGCGTGCGCCTACAGTACGCGTGGCAATAACTATCTGCCGGGTACCACACCACAGGGAGTCGACGGAAGTCGACGCATCGTGACGCATCAAGAAGTCTCAAGTTATACCCTATTAACGCCATAACAAAACACCTCCGCAACTCTATACATTACGAAAACGTTTGCAGGCCGACGCAGCTATGAAGAAAGAGTCAACGGCCGTGAGCTATATAGAGACAGCTGAAGATGAACATATCAATCTGCATGGCGTGCGCCGTTGTGCTGAACCGAATTCGTGTCGTCAGTTGCTGCCAGAGCATATACCCCAAGTGTAAGGTGGGGTTTATTCTGAGAAGCTTCTTAACGGGAGCAGGGCCAACAGCAGTCCGAGGTCAGCTATCCTGCCAGGAGCGTGCACCATGCAGGCGATGACCATGCGGCTCGCGCAGCATATGCTCGTCGTCTTCCTTACACAAGCAATGCCCTCATGGCACGCCCCTTGCAAACACGAAGAGAAGCCGTATCGGTCAACTGGCGCTGCAAACGTTTTTTGTACCAGCACCAGCAGCCATTAATCATTAGTAGTAGCACATTTTAAAGAAAAAAGACACAAAGATGTGAGCGTTTATGAATGTCGACTTTCTGCAGAACCCCTTCCCGTCCTCACACCGCGGCGCGCAACACTAGCGAAAAGCAGCGGCTATTCTTAAATGCGTCGGGGTGAAGCGTCGCACTCGAGTCGTGGGCGTGACGAACACATATGGCCCGACCGTCGTCACATCGTCACCCTCTCCGAACGAAATCAATGACGATGCGCGCGCGAAAAGCTTCTCGCGAGAGAGAGATGTGAGGAGAGCTCCGATGAGGCAGCTGCCGACACTGTATCGGATCACGGTTCGTCTCACATAGCGACAAACTCGATTAGGACGGCGTGCCACGCCGGGGGTGAGCAATCGAGCCGCCGCTGTTGCCGGCGGCAATTTCACTCGAACGCGACATCAGCGGCGGCGGGTTCTACGAATGCACGATTACAGACAGCAATGAAAAGACACAGGC
The DNA here is from genome assembly GCF_052857255.1 of Amblyomma americanum. Classification (NCBI taxonomy): domain Eukaryota; kingdom Metazoa; phylum Arthropoda; class Arachnida; order Ixodida; family Ixodidae; genus Amblyomma; species Amblyomma americanum. Next base: position 99,722,658 of record NC_135500.1, read on the forward strand.
GGAGGTCGATTCAACTTGGCGGCGACAAACGCCATTTCCCGAAAGAAACAGCCTCGAAGATCGCGTATGGGGGGGGGGGGGGGGGGGGTCATCAGAAGTGAAGAAACAAGGCACCAGAGGCCAAAAAGCGCCCGCACTGTGGATCCGAGCGGCCGGCGCGCCACTGCACTGGAACGACTACACGGCACACGCACACACAAATGCAGGCAGCACGGTCTTCAATTCCCTAGAACGCGACGAGAGGCGCTGCTCTAAATCCGAGCAGCTCCCGTTTTTCAGCATGCGCAATGTCATGACGCAGCTGCGCGAATACGACACTCCTTCCGAGGATGCCGTCCACGAGCCTTTCATTTTTCATTGCTTATTTCATTTTTTACGCCACCCAGCGGTGTTTGGGCTTCCGTTTTTTATCCCCCGTGAGCGCCACGGCCGGGCCTCGGCGGCACCGAAGCAGCTCTCCCTCCTGGAGAGAGAAAAACACAAGTGTCGCAACTGCAGCCAAGTTTACTATATGCGAAGCCGTTTTAAGCTATGGGGAGGGCTGACGAAAGGGGGCGCGCTTATTACGGAAGCCGATGAGAGAGGAGAAAAAGAAACCAAACGAGCAACGCGGTGAAAAAGAGGAGCGACGGGCACACAGAATTAAGACCACGGAGACGGAATACGCGATGGTGCGTCCGCAGAAAAAAAAAGAAAAAATAACGATGGAGAGAGCGAGAAAGCTCACATTTCTGTCATCAAAGCACATAAAATGAGCCACGCGCAGAGGGAGCTAAAGGCACCATCACCGGGCCGAAGCGGAAGAGAGCGCACAGAACAAACAACCGAATAGAGTCCTCGGTCGAGAACGCACAAGGAGGCAGGCTTGCTTCCTCGGCTGTACCAAGTTCCCCGGCGGTCGACGCGAGGAGGAGGAGGAGGACGCATGCTGCTGCTGCTGCTTGGGGCCAAGCGCGGCCCTGCCAACAGCCCAATCTGCATACCGCAGAGGGAACTCAAAGGCGCAGCAACACGATACGAAGCAATCCGCAAAGCTACGGCGAATGTGGTGACATTATTTTCTTGTTCTGTTTTGAAGGAAAGCGACACAGAAATGCGGCCCTCTCAACCCAGTCGGATACTAGTCAAGAACAAAGCGGAGTTTCCCACTGAAAGGACTCCCTCCCAACCAATGGCGTCGGTCGACTCTCATGAACCTGCTAGCGTCAGTAGCGTCACAATTCGCGGAGTGGCTTGATCGATGCACGTTCCCGGACGAAGCGGGCAGAGGACTACCCCTGCAGTTGGGAAAATCTAGAAGGGGTAACCCATGCTCCGCCGGGTAAGCTGCTGTGCGCCTGTGATTTACGAGTCTACACTGAGGTCGCATACGAGTGATGTGTTTCCTGCGCGCGGGGCCCGACGAGGATGTATCAGCATTATTCAGAACAGCACCGAAACCGCAATATGCCGCTGTTTGCGCATTATGCAAGACAGGTGCAACCACGACAAAAAAGGCCAGCACTCAGCATCCTGTTCCTGCCTATGCGCTGGCCACATCCCGTTCAAAAGTCCGCGCCGATAGGAGACAAAGTTCGCAGTCCGCAAACTCGGTAGCCGCCGCCGAACGTGGCTTCAGCGCCCCGGCCGCAGCATGGGCAGAGAGGGCACAGTCCACGCAAAGCAGCAGGCTGTTCGGTTTCCACGGCACTATCGCTTTCGCCTCCCCTTCTGCTCTCTCGTCTCCCAACGGGCATCCGCTTTCCAAGAAGACGGAGCTGCGCCGGCTTTTCTTTGTTCTTTTTCTCGTTCTTCACATCTCGCCCAAAAAGAGCAAGCGCTTTCACAGCTCCCCCCTTCCTTCCCCATCCAACGATAAGCGGCCGGCGAGAGGAGGAAAAGGCCTGACCCAATTTCCCTTTCGAGAGAGAAATGAATTTATCGCGGCGAGGCGCCCATTCGAGCACCCATCACAGGCAGCGGCTTCGCGCAGCACTAGAGGGCAGCGAAACGAGATACCGCGCGCAGTGCGCTGCCCGCGTATAGATACGCGCGGAGACCTTATCACGCCGCCCCCCTTGAGGACCGCCCTCCCTCTCCACTTCGGCCGTAATCGCCCCACTATATTGCACCACTCGACGACCTCGGACTGGGACGCGAGCCTCCTCTTCTCAACGATATCACCAAGTGTTCCTCGAAACGCGGGGGAAAAGACTGCGAAAGAAAGCAGCGGACAGGGAGCGACCGATTTATCCTTCGCGTGCTGCAGTAATAGTACCGCGGTATCCGTGATAACCACGGGAACGCACCTGCAAGTGTGTGCGCGCGCAGAGTCTCCCGAGACGGCGATAAAGCGGCCGGTGCGCGCGCTCCCACGCGTCCCGAGGAAAGCGTACGAGTTAAAAAGAAACTTCAGTACGTAGTTACATCAGCGCCCTCAGACACCTCGCAACTTGCAAGATGCGATGATGATGATTAAGGACTTTTATGGCGCAAGGGCATCTACGGCCAAAGAGCGTCATTGCACAAGGATTTTCTTTCCCTCAAGGTGGGGTCAAAGACCCATTTCCCAAACATTCCAGTCTAAAGAAGCCGCGCACAAGACCAAGGAAGAGCTTGTACCCATTGTATCTCCGGTGGGTACCCGGCGACACTGGGGATCGAACCACGCACCTCCCGCATGCGAGGCGGATGCTCGACCACTTGGCCACCGCGAGCGGATGCGAGCGGGTTGGCTCAAGAGCCCGTGAGAACAGCACACTTGTGGGAACCGCGTCCTTGCGCACACCCTCAGCCTCACTGCCAACACCTTACGGGCTGTGTCCATGTGGTCAGAAAAAGCGGGACCAAAGGGTGAGTCCCAAAGATTACAAATATCCACAGCATGGCCTGTCCGTCTCGAAAATTTGCCCACACAGCCGCCAGTGCACGCGACTCCTCGGTTGGCCCCGCCGGGCACAGCCGCAGAAATGCACTCGGAAAACCCTGGCTGGAACGGAACAGTGCTTTTGAAGCGAAAGCTTCACTGCGCTAGGTTTTCAAGGGGGCAGCGTCAGTGCAGTCACGTGGCAGGTCATGTGACCTACTGATGTCATCACAGTCTGCCCACCATGGCAGGTGGCAACTGCCCTGTCGGGCATTTCATCGAGGCAATCCGTTCGGCAGTGTGCGTGCCGTTTGCGAACGTAGCCATGAAAAGGGAGCTTTCGCTTCTCGCTAGGGTTAACCAAAGTTTAAACCACGGCTAATTTTTTTTTCTCCCCCGACGACGAGTGCCTTCTTTTTAAAGTTTCTCAACGGTCCGGATCGCACCAAGTTATCCCTTAATAGCGAGTGTGCAGGGTCGCGCGCTTTAATTCCCTGTCTATAGCCGGGTCACGGCGCGTGCGTCCTAAGCGCGATTTATCGCGGCAGTAAAGTCCACCTGCCACATCCAGCCGGCTCGAAGGCGGGGTCAGATACGCGAAATATACGGGCCGCATGTGCCTTCCTAAATCCGCTTCGCTTTATTTTACTTTCGCAAATGGCGCAAACGAAACAGCTTACAGTCGCGACCAGAAAGTAAGCGCCGTGTCGTCGACGCCGGGTTACTGACCGGGCGGCTCCGTTCGTCGCAATCACCCAGAGTGGTTTGGGCCGCCTCATCTGTGTACAGCGCCAGAGGTCCATGCGGGACGCGATTCTCGCGGTACCCGCGTGAACGTCAGTGACGTCGTCGCCACTTGACGTCGCACCCCCGCGATGTCGATGGACTAGCAAACTTCCGCTCCGCGTGCATAAAGCCCGCGGTTCATGCGGTGCACGACATAAGGGCAAAAAAAGGTGACGTAGGTCAAGCTGGAAAAAACACTTCATTACACGAGGAGCGGGGCCAATATGCCGTGCGCGCTGCTCAGTGCCTCCACATGAGGTTATAATTAATGAAGTCGTTACACACGCCGAAGCGACACAGCGAGTCACGCGACAAATACCGCAGGCTGCAGGAGGGCTCCGGATTAGTTCGGGGCCACTCGCAGCACTTTAGCACGCATCCAATCATCAGGGTACACAGCGGCATTTTCACATTAGGGATCGATCGATGTTTGGCCGCTGCAAACAGGTTCGAATCCGCGACCTCGTCCTCGACAGTCCAACTTCGTAACCCCTGACCTACCTGCGTGTGCACGCAATCTAGACCCACTCAGAACTGACGCCGGAAAGGGGAAAAAAAAAAAAGAAACGCTGCCACCCGTCATCGTGTCAGTGTGACGAAACTGGGACCAACAGTACGTTTCGCTTCTCGGACTCGCTCACAGACCGATCACTCCGAAGTCAGCTTCCCCGCACGCCGACAAACCGCTTTACCAGGGCCGCGCGGCCCCTCATTATAGGCCAGAAATTAGGTGCATCGGCGGATAGTTCTATCGCAAGCATCAGACCCGTGCGTCGCCCCTGCACGCGCGGCCTCACACTGCCAGTGCCCCGCGCTGCACCCAACTACCGGCTCCAAGGACGGACCACATCGTCGCTCTAAAGGGGGTGTCTTCGCTGTGCGGGGAAGCTGACTTCGGGAGCTCCGCAAAGGGCCTCATTACACAGCGCCCGTCCGCACAAATATGATCGAGTCAATTGGCGCGAGCACTGGGACGAGCACTCGCCGGTGTGGGAGAGCAGGGGGGGGGGGGGGGGGGGACAGCAGGCGATTCGGACCGGGCCGCAACGCAAAATTCCCACCGGGGGCGGGGCGGCGCGAAACGAACCACCGATCGCTCTGGGCGGACGCGTTTCGAACGCACCGCTGGGAAACGCGGCGGGCTCTGCGCACGCGAGGGCCCCATGCATTATGCAGTCCTGTTTCACGCGCGCAGTGAAATGCTAAACCGCCGAGGCCGCAGCGAGCACGCGGCGACGCCCAGCGGGAAAAACACGCTGGGCCCATGCATCAACGCATTCAGTGCGGGCGAGACGAGAGCGTCACCGATACACACGAGAGACAGTCGGCGGTGGAAGGGCGCGAAACAAACGAGGCTTTCTTTTCCTATCGGCGCGAGCCGCGCAGAGGTCGCCGGTTCGCTTTCGGGGCCTACTAGATGTGGCCCCACTTGGAGTGGTACATACGTTCGCAGAGAGACGCTCCACTCAGCGTGTACACAATCCAAAGTTTCGGGGAGAGAACTCGACTCCGGTTCGACAGATCGGGAAGCTCTCGCAAACACGGTGACATCTGCGGACATTCTCACGGATCCCCAGGGACGCGCTATCTGGACCGAGTGACAGCTGCGTGCAGCTGAGCTTCGCGAGTCTCAACTGTCCCCCACTCTACGAGGGCCTATTACGAGGGTCTATTAAGAACACTGTAGCAGTGCCGAGCACGACTCGGTAGGTCGTCGAGACAGGCCTGACAGGAGGCCTGCGCAGCCAACGTGTCCTGCCCATATATACTCTCAACTACAACGCCCACCTTTGGGGCTCACGAGAAGGCGTGAAATCAAACAAGCGACAGTGTACGCATCGTAGAAACCGAGCGGACAGAGTAGAACATTTTAACGGAAGAACAGAGGAGCGAATCAGAGAACAAATACGAGCTAATATCATAGCAGAAATCGGGAGCAGATGTATACAGGGCCGGTCAGATAAGGTTCCTAGGCCACGGGGTCTATTAGCAGCACAGCCGGGCACTTGCAGCTCCTCTTAACTCACCTAAGTGCTCAGGTGTAACGACCAGGCTCCCCGTAACCGTACATGGTCGGGACACGTGATGTGGAGAAGCGATAAGAGATAGCCCCGGTTAGAATATAACAACAGAATGAAAGAGTACCCCGGAGCACAATGGAGTCAGGCGAGGAGATAAGAAAATTTGCAGAGATAGTGGCTAGAGTGCTAGCCAGTAGGTGAACAAGTGGAGATCAGTGAGAGAAGCCTCGGCTCAACTGCAGTGGATGAGACACGGTTGATAACGGCCACGACGAAGGTTAAACAGAGCAGCCAGCCTGGGCAGATGTTGAGAACACGCAATTAAGTGCGTCATAAGAGCGAGCGAGACAGATAGATATGACTTTACATCAAACTAACACATACAGACCACATGGTGAGACGGTAACAGTAACAGGCCACAATTGACATGACGCGCCCAGGCTTTGCTAGTGCACAATGTGGCGGGCTACACCCACAACTATCGGTGCACCGCCTCGCACCAGGGCAAACGCGACGTACCTAGGTTAAAAGCGCAGCGCCCCACCGGCACGTCATGGAAGAACCGGCCTCCTCGGCTACAGCAGGCAATTCGATACGTGCACCGCGGCCTTGACCGCGGGCAGCAAAGAGCGCACTTAACGGCGAACGGTGGCGTCCAACAGGATACGCGATTAACGGCCGCAAAGCGTTACGCAACGGCCCGCTATACGTGCCGCAACACCTGTTTCGGCACCCGACGCGTCCGCTCGGGAATGGCGAAGCAAATCGCCGATCGGTACATAGCTCATAAAACTGACGTGCATTACCCGGCCACCCGCTGAATTAGCGCTGTTCGTTAGTTTACCACACACCGCCCCGAACACGACCGCTCCCAAGAAAAAACAAACGAAAGAAGAACCCCTCGTTCAAATTATCGAAGGGCAAGCAAGCTGGCGGGAACGACAGAACTTTTTTTTCCTCGGCGCCTTGTCGCAACTCCAACGGGTGCCACGCTGTCCATCTCAACTACTGGAGCCGGGGCGGGGGAAGGGGGAGGGGGGGGTACTTCGAGCCTTCGTCAGAGAGTACACACACAACCGGCCGAAGGACGGCGCAGTTTTTTCCATTCTAAAAGCGAGCAGCAGCCTCTGGGCGAGACGCGTAGCGCCAACAAGACAACGAAGCCGGGTTTGCTTCCATTCTTTTTTTTTTTTTCCTTTTCCCCGCCCCCTTCCGTTTTTCTTGTTCGGCCACGCTTGGACGGTCGCCGCTTTCGCAACGCGCCGCTCTTCGAACGACGACGTCGCAGCAGCAGCTGCCCCCTCCGAGAACAATTGCATTGTTAAGAAGAGGGACGCAGGCAGGCAGGCACGGGGCCAGCGAGCGCACGAGCTCGACGAAGGCGCGCACGCGGGAACCGGGCCACACTGCGACCACCCGGGCTACTACCACAGCCGCTGCACGGTACGGTGTGCGCGTGAGGCACAGTCACGTGATCGACACGCCATCAACTCGCGGCACTGCAGAGCAAACGCGCCGCCGCCTCCAGCGCTGCGGGCATGCTCACCTACGAGGCTGCATGTTAACACCGAGGCCGCGTGCTGACATAACGCGTGTAACGAATGGGGCCAGCCTGAGTGCCTGTTACGAACGGGCGCTCGCGGGCTGCCGTGATTACTTACGCCCATTAGTCGAGGCCACGGCGACCACATACGGGACCCGGGACTCCGGAGTATACCTGCATCACCCTGGAGAATATACTCAACGGTTTTGGAAATAAAAGCTGGTTTACGCGTACTACCACTACCACTGCTACTCATACTGTTAATACTACCGCTACCACTACGACTACCAATACCACTGCCATGATCAATATCGAAACGTGCCCCTTTTTAGACAGGCCGCTCGGCTACTGAGCCTGAGGAGCAAGGTTCAATCCCGGCCGCGGCGGCCGCGTTTCGATGGAGGTGAATTCTCTTAGAAAAGGCACACGTTGCTATGCGATGTCAGCGCACGTCAAAGAAACCCAGGTGGTCTAAATTAATCCGGACACGTCCACTACACGAATTTCTCATAACCCGTACGTCGGTTCCAGACGTTAAACCCCGCAATGCACATTTCATTTGTTCATTCCGTTACTTCGCTCTCTACACGAAATGCGAAGAGGGCGGGGCGGAACTGAAAAAAAAAAAACAAACAAGGAAAACGTCTCCGATCACTAGTGCCGCCTCTCGCCGCATGACCAACGACCGGCTATTAATTGAAAACGAGAAAATGAAGACGCTGCGAGGCTAGGGGCCTAAAAGACAGCGAAGTTTACATTCACCACTTACTGTGGGACTGCCCTATTCTCAAGCCTACAAGGATCCGGCACCCGAAGGTAGCAGGCCTTTCACCGCGCAACCCTCCTTCACATATTGCCTGGACGCAGGGACCATACCATCGCAGACTACTGGACTTCATAAAATAAGCTAACCTGTTTCTAATACCTTAATCATTTACTGCATCCTTCATCACACCTTCGCCCACTGATGCCCCGAGGCAATAAATCTCGTTTAAAACAAAAGCGACAAATGACGCGTGGAAGAGGGATACGCAGAGAGAGAAGAGGTCGATGAAGTACAATCGTGAAGCGGTCCGGGACTCTACGGAGAAGAGTCGCTGCCTGCCCACACGAGCGAACTGCTGCGAAGTGGACCAGCCGTCGTCCGTGCGAGCTGGCCGACCGTGGCGGTGCCACGGCCTTTGCTCCCACGCATTGTCTTCTTGCCCGGTCGCTTCAATGCTCTGCGCCAATCTTTGTCCGCCGCCATTACTCGCCGGTGCACACCAATCGCTCAGTGGCCAGACGTGTGTTCGGCTCACGAGCACCTTCGAAGCATCCGTCTCGGCTGCATTTGGTGCAAACGCGCCCTTGCTTTGTTGACTGACGTGCACACTTACAGAACAAGGGTGCTGGGGCTGAGTTCTATTCAATTAAGACTGCCCAACAGCCGCTCGCCGACCGGAATTGAGAGTCCCCACCAAAATGACCTTCCGCTCAGAAAGCCTGCGACTGCAACTTGTACACCTGTGGCACGCGCGCACAAAAAATGACACTAAATGCTTGAGGCCTAATTTAGGTTCATTATTGCCATCATTTTCGGAGTTGGTGCTACACGTCCAGATTTAATGTCATTGTAAGAAAGTAACGATGGCGATAACGCCTGCGAGGCACTCAGAAATTCTACAAGAATACAAATAGCGCTAACAAACAAAATATATCTCGCCAATATTGTAATTTGCCAAATATAAAAATTATTTTAGCCGAAAATGCCGCCGTCGCTGCTTGACAAGCCGAAAAAGTAGCCATAAACTCGCGTGCTATACTCCTATAGCACAGAAGCCGAGAGTGTATCTGCCAGAAGTGCTGGCAAAAACGGCGGCATTCGCAGCGAAAATGTAGTAGAGGTGCCTCATCTGAGTGAAAGCCACGAATAAAGAATTTGCAACTTCATGAGCAGTTACTAACAAAGCTGAACGCTTTTCTGCATGCACAATGGTGTCGAGAGTACGCATTGCTCGGGCGCATTAATGAGTTGCTGCAAACTCAGTAGATAGCGAGTGGCAGTAACTCCATTAAATCTGAACAAGTGGTACACACAGCGAATGACACTAATACAGCTTAATACAGTAAGCACTTCATGGGACTAAATCAGCCCGTGCGGCACGGGTAGTACTCGACGCTCCCAACTGGCTTTGGACAATTCGTGTGCGCTGCCCCATTACCGCGTCGAAGCCCCCAAACCATTATCCGCGCATGCGCACTCGGCGAGCCCTTGCCGTTCCAGCGTTCTTTCTTAACGCGTCTACGCACACACAGCGTTCTCCACGTCGGCCGCACGTATACACCCGGCACCCGCGCTGGACGCACTCAGCCGCCGAAGACGTACGCTAGCGAGGGCACCGCGAGCGCGGCCGTCCCTTCCAATTTCCGATACGGTGCACGCCGTTAGCGCGAGGACGCGGCGCGGAGCAGCAGAGCGGACGGACCCAAGCACGGACCGTGTGCTGCACCCGCAGGTAGTGGAAGCGCCCAGCCGAAAGCACGGAGAGAGAGAGAGCACGAAGCTCAACTAACAAAGGCGAAAAGTCTCGAAACACGAGCGCGGAACAAAATAAAAAAAAATAATGGAAGCAGAATCTAGGGCCCGGAGCGAGCGAGACCTTGGGTCGGACACTTCTTTTTGCGTGCTTCAGTGCTTTCCGCCAGCCGCTCGTTACAGCTAACGAAGCCGGGCAAACGCCGTTCTTGCACGCAGTCCGAGTGAAAGAAAGAAACCAGCGCAGGCAAAAGGCGACAGCGCGGCTGTTAACGCGGTCTTTCTTTTCTTCTCAACCTTCAGCCGTTCCCTCGGGACGCGATTCTAGGCGCCCGCAAGCACGTGCTCTTGAGAGAGGGATCTCGCTCACCCGCCGTCCCGTGCCGTGGTCAGGTTCAACAGTGTGCAAGGAAAGGAATAGAAAAAAGAGAGAGAGAGAGAAATCGCGGAGAGAGAGAGACGGCCAGATAAAGAAGCTGCGCGCACACCGTAGCGACAGGAGTCGGATTTTCCGCGCATGCGATAAGCCTATAAATAAGCCTATAAACTAATAAATAAAATAAAATAAAATAAAATAAGCCTATAGATAAGCCTATAAACAGCTTGGCACTGTGAGAGACAGACAGGCGACGACCACAGCCACAGATATGGGACATCGATTGTTGGGCTCAAGAAGGTGACGGGCATCCAATGGCGGACGAGGGTGCGCCCGAACCCGCGGCAAAGGAGGACTTCACGCCGAGCCGGTCACTCTGCCCCGTCACATATTTTTTTTTCCTTCTTCTGTCTCACACATGGTCCCCGCCGCAAAATGCACGTCGAGGACAACACGGCGCACGTTCAGAGACGGAGAGAGAGAAAGAAAAGGAAAATACGTTATCTGAGGTCGAACTAAGTAGAAGCAGTAAGTGGTTTTATTAAAATAATAACAAAAAGGAAGGAAAAGATTTTTGCTAGCCCCGGCATCTGCATTAGTGATGTGCGGCACTTGTTGTGGACGTGCCCAGTGACGGCTGCTATCAGAAAACGGCTCTTGAGAGAGGTGGGCCTGCGGTGGAACCACGAAAGTGACTACGTGAAGTGGACTATGGAAAACCGTTTCATTAGCAACCTCTGCGACTACCTCCGCGCAGTGGTTCTTCACTCCTTCTTGTAACTTTCAATCCCGTGCATTCTTCCCCCCTTCCTTTTTTCAACTTATGCCTCATGGCACACTTCTCGAATAAAAAAAAAAGAAAAAGACGCTGAAGCACCTGAGCTGGGGCAGCGGAAATAAAGGATAGCAGGCAGAATGGAGAAATGAAACGAATGAGGTGAGGGGACAGGAAGAGAGGACAGGGGGAGAGGTAATATGCACAAAAACTATTTACAGAATAAGAAATGTGTACAGGTTGTGCGCGTGATTAGTCCATGTGAAATGCTTTTACGTGCAATCGCAAAGAGAGCGTCCGGTGGGCAGCGCTCAAAAAAAAAAAAAAGCTGCGCGCAGCACGCGTTTATCCATATATGCAGCTCGAACAGTGTCGGCCAAGTGTACAAAAGAGAACCACCCACAGCACCGACGCAGGGCGATAATCAAGGCCGGACAAAAGGCAAATACATTGATGGCCAAGACATCGTACAGCAGCAAGGCGTATACGCAACACCCGGCATCGGGCGACAATGCACAAACGGGACGCGGCGTTCGCGCTATGGACTACTTGTTTGGTTTCACGGGGTTTTATGGGCCTTCAGGTCCATACGCGACGGAGGCTTTATGAGGGACGACGTAGCGGTGGGATCCGGATAATTTCGAGCACCTGCGGTTCTTCAACACGTGCACTGACTTCGCACAGTATACGGGGCCTCTAGCATTTCGCCGCCATCGAAACGCGACCGGCACCGAACTCGCGTCTTTCGGGTGTCGGCAGCCGAGCATGAGCCACAGCGGCGGCATTCGCAACGTACTACTCTCTTCGAAAAAAAAAAAAGCCGTTTCTCTGCGGGGCTCACTGCCAGCGAAAATTAATGGAGAGTCCAGGAATCACTACAAAAAAGGGGGGGGGGGGACCGCGCTCAGTCAGCAACACTGTCGCTCGTTACGACGTATATAAACGGCGACATATAGTGTCGAGGAGGCCCGAAGGAATCCTGCGCGCACACACGCAACAACACTGCCCGCCTGTCAGCTGCAGCGCACAGCACACAGCGGTGCTCTTGGAGGAGCAGGGCCCTCACAATGCGGGGCCGATGCCGCGCGTAACCTGCTCCGCGTGTTCTCTCTCTCGGAGCGGCTGCTTTGTTTTCCTCGGCTGTCGCCAAGGCACACAATGCCTCCGGCGAGCACGCGTCTCTCGATAGCCACACCACGCATTGTCCACGACCGCAGGCGCACGGTCCACGCAAAAAAAAGATGAACAAATACTGCACGCACAGATGGCGACGCAGCGTGTTATACCCCGCCACTTGCGGCTCTATCTCGCCCAGCCCTGGGCCGACGGTGGGCGAATAATGAGGGTGGGTTACGAGGGCGACCCTTCGGCGCTGAAGGCGAGTGAGACGACCACCGAAACTTCGTCCCGAAAACACACGCGGAGCGCATGTGTGCACGTTCGGCTGTCAAACTCGCGCGCGGAGCGCCAACGCTCGCGCCGAGAGCACGCATTGCATACAGACCGCAGCACGAAACACAGCGCGAGCAAAAAGCATCGACGGACGGTTACCCTCCGCAGCATAAATCTCTCCCGAAAACGACCAGGTTTCGTGGCGCAGATTTAAAACGGGCACAGCCGCGACTCCCTTTCCGAATTCTCTCCATTGTAACCCACGGAGAAACCTATCCTCTGACTTTAATAACTACTTTAATCACCACTGACTTAGATCAGTGGTGATTAAATCAGTGCCGATTAAGCGACTTTAATCACCAGAACGCCAGCAGCGACGGGAGACAGCTCTGCGCAGCACATGAAATGCCCACTTCGTTCCCCCACACGCCCCTTTGAATTCCCTACACATAAAACTTCTCCGAAGTGTCGTGCGATTGCGTTGTGTTTTATGGCACATAGACAACTAAGCGCATCATGCGCCAAGCGCAATGTTTATTGTGTTTGCTCAGTGGGTAAGAAATTAAAAGATATCTGCTTCTTCCAGGACACTAAATACAGGAAATTCGCTGTAAAACTGTGCGTAATATGAATTTTCCCTTAATTTCTCGCGGCGGCTGCGTTTTTATGGAGGAAAAACGCTAAGGCGCCCGTGTGCTGAGCGATGTCAGTGCACGTTAAAGATCCCCAGATGGTCGAAATTATTCCGGAGCCCTCCACTACGGCACCTCCTTCTTCCCTTCTTTCACTCCCTCCCTTGTCCCTTCCCTTAAGGCGCGGTTCAGGTGTCCAACGATATATGGGACAGATACTGCGCCATTTCCTTTCCCCAAAAACCAATTATTATTATTATTATTATTATTATTATTATTATTATTAATTTCTCGAGTTTTCGGCATCTCTATAAAATGCGGAGAGACATGGGAGAGGCCCTTGCCCTGCAGTGGGCGTAGTCAGGCTGATGATAATGATCAAATGTGGTTCACGGTGACCATTTCACCGCATAGCTCGTAGTGTATGTTTATCTTGCTTGTTATATGAGAATGAATCTGCGCGAAAGGTGAGTGTGTCTCATGCGAAGACGACATAAGAAACGTTCTTGGTCCACGCATGAGTTCCATTATCCTGGAAAGTGCTTTACCAGCTGTAACTTACTAGTTACTTATGCATTCCATTTAGATAGTTGAGTTGAGTGTTGAGGTTATCACAGGCTACTGCTGGGATTAGCCCTCCCATTATTCTACCGGCTATTGCTCCACACTGAAATATTAAGTGTTCATTGTTGCAGAGTGTCCTGGATAATAATAATAATAATAATAATCATTGTTTTTTTGGGGGAAAGGAAATGGCGCAGTATCTGTCTCATATATCACTGGACACCTAAACCGCGCCGTTAGGGAAGGGATAAGGGAGGGAGTGAAAGAAGAAAGGAAGAAGGAGGTGCCGAAGTGGAGGGCTCCGGAATAATTTCGACCACCTGGGGATCTTTAACGTGCACTGACATCGCACAGCACACGGGTGCCTTAGTTTTTCCTCCATAAAAACGCAGCCGCCGCGGTCGGGTTCGAACCCGGGAACTCCGGATCAGTAGTCGAGCGCCCTAACCACTGAGCCACCGCGGCGGGGCTGTCCTGGATGTGCACTTTCTAACTATGGCGTAACAGAGTTGTTTCTGTAGGGACCTTATTTTCAATGCCCGTCCACACGTAAGCACTGCCCTCCTGTCTGCATGCGAGGGGCGAGGCTCTGTCGTGCGACTGCTTCCTTAATTCCCGTCATGTGTATGGTACAATTTTATCGTTCCCCGTCTGCTCGCACAGAATCGGGCTGCTTACACCTAACTGGGCAAGGCCTTTCCTCCCTTGGGCACCGCAGTTTCGGTTATGGTCCGGGGGCTGCTACGCACAGCCGCCAAGGGCGCCGGCAGCGGCCTTGAAAAGCCGCACTGCGCAAGTAACAACGTGACCCCGAACAAAAGTCGCCGCTTGACCTCGGACATGTTCGCGTCCCGCGCGAGAAAAATAGAGCGCGGCGTGAGCATCAACATTTCTACCCCTTTTTTATTCCTCGCATGGCGTAAACACCGCGAATAAAAATTTGCGGGCGTAAAAAAAAAAAAATGAACGGCGGCGGCTCTGCGCAGCGATGGCCCCCGTCGGCCGCCACGTACACTATGTGGCCCGTTCTTTCTCTCCACTGCTTTGCGTCAGCCGAGGCCGCTAATATGCGGCGCACGCTCGGGGCGATTGAATGCGAACCTCCCTCTCCCCCTCCTTTCCTCCTCCCAGCACACCCGGCCGACGCGAGCGTGGAAGGAATGACATTCGCGGCGAGACGAAGCGCGCGCGACATTTGCGATGTAGAGGACGCCGCCTCGCTCCAAGAAATTTCACAGCCCCGCGCAGTGGATGCGGGGAGACGAAAAAGAAAAATGAAAATAAAAAGAAAAAGGTGAAGGAAGAAGAAGAAGAAACGAGACGCTTCGGCCACCGCGCATATGCTTGGAAGCAGGCTTGCCGCCGCTGCTGCCAGGGGCGTCTCGCTCTTCTATGCGTGGCATATGCCCTTTCTTATATCGTCATTACTATTCGGGCGGTACATTGCCATTTGTCTTATCGCGTAGCGCAACACGCGCCGGGTCGCCGGACGAGGAGACGCGGCTTCTGCCATCGCACCCGACAAGCATCGGCGTGTGCAGTCGGCTTACTCTCCCGCCGGTCTCATCGGTGTCACGCATGGACACGGGCGCTGAACTGCGGTGTGGCAGTGACACACGAGGGCGCACGCTGGTAATGCCGAGTACGAAAGAGCGACGAACTGTCACCCGACCACCGAGGGCGACCGCGGCTACGATCGAGAGACGCCGCAGTGGACGGCTCCGGATCAATTCCCACCACCTTGGATTGCTTAACGTGCACCGACACCGCACCGCAATGGGGCGTCTTCCGGCCCCATCGAAAAGCGGGATTTGATCTCGCAACCTCGCATGGGGTGCCCTCAGCTGTCAAGACGCCAAAAGCCACTCGCGCGGGGCGGCCACAGTGGCTACGCGCGAGCCCTCATCTGACACTGACGGGCACCAATTACGCGGCCGGCAGTGATCTGGCGCGCCGAGATGATGACAGCAGCAGCGACGGCCGTGACCGGCATTCGCGGCAAAGAAGAAGAAACGCCGATCAGCCCCGTCCCCTGGGGACGGACACACACACAGGGGCCGCCTGTCCTCGCCACGGCACTGCAGCCAAGGAACGAGGACAGCCGCATGGACAACAGAGCAGGTCCGCCGGGTCCACCGACATCACGCCCTCTCAAAGGACGGCCGCCCGGGAGAGGGAGATGCCTTCGAGGCAGCAGCGGCATTCATTAGTTCCTCCGAGAAGGAGGCGCAGCTTCGAAAGAAGAGGCGGCCACAGCCGTATCGCGCCGGCATCATCGCAGATAGGCCGATGCGAGCCGGGGAGTGGTCGAGAAGAGGGCCCTCGTCCGCGGACAGCACAGTTGGCTGCAGCGAAAGCCCGCACACTACGCGGCCGATTCTGATCAGCCTGCGCCGCCAGGTGGTCAGGCGCAGCTCGGAGATCCGAGAAGGAGAGACAGCGCCCGACCCGGGACAGCCGAGCAGTGTGCTGGCAAACTTCGATGTCCCCCGCTGTACTGTGAATGACGAAAAGTGGCGCACCCCAAACAGCGCGGCGCACAGCACCGACGTCCCCGCCCCCTTCCCTTCCCACGCACTCCATAAGAAGGAAGCAGCAGCTACGGTGCATAGCAGAACGAATATTCTGGAGACGAACGCAGACACCAGAGGGCGACGACGGTAATTTCGCTGCTGGAAAACGAATGTGTGCGGCACCTCCCGAAGCTACAGGCAGCCACTGCACCGCCAGGTCCGTGTCGTCATCAAAAACTGAGACACGGCACCAGGCGCGAGTATATGAGCTCACTCTTGGAGGGCGCGGAGGGTCCCATTTGAACCATGCAACTATTTCTCGAACATTTCCGTGGAAGAAATGCGGTTCAGCGTAGTTTAGGAGTTTAAAATTTCTCGCTATGAGAGGGGGTCATCCCATGCCCGCTCCACTATAGACAACGCATATGTTAGTGCCTGAATAACTTAGGCGGCCGAAACTCGCTGCAAACCCGCACTAGTGCGCAGCAGCTGCGCCATCAGACACGCAGCCGAGAACAGGCACAGGCACCGCAGCGAAGCCAGAAAACGGTCTCCCACTCTCGGCTACAGCAGCGGCCTTCCTACGGGACGGGTAAAAACGAGAGATATCCGGCCAGGAACTGTCAGGCCGTCTTCCGATGCCCCTGCGGAGGACACCGGAGCTAGCGAGTCTTCCGAGGCCGCAAGATCGCCACTTCTCCACCGGGACACCGCACCACCGTTGCTCACAATGCGGCGCAGGATTCGTCGTCGTCACCAGCAAAGCCTGCGTGCATCGAAGGAACCACGGGTGCCACCACCGCGCTGCACCCAATTAGCGGAGGAGCACACAATCGGCGGCAGCCTCCAAAGGCGAAGGGCGCGCCGGAGAGGAGGAGGCGGCGGCTGCTCAAAATGCCAAGGGCGCCCATCTGGACCGAGGCGCGCACTGCACGCAACAACGCCGCAGTCGGCAAATGCGGGGCCGCTCGCGGATAGCGGGAAGGGTGCGACGAGCTGCGGCCGCGCGCGCATTACCGCGTCGCCTTGCCCCTAATCTGCGTTGCCAGCTGCCGAGAAACAACGCAGGCGCGGCACCTCCTCGGGAGGACGCATTGTGGGGCCGCCGATACCGAGACCAAGCGGCGATTTGAGGCGTGGTCCCCGGCCGCGCATCAACGCGCCAGCCCGGCTCGCCGAAAGCGGACTCCCCGATTGCGTGCAGCGGTATCGAGCGAACGCGCAGATTTACCCCGGGCAGCCGGTGGCCGGGCACAGCCGAGGGCACACAGAGATAGGCAGCTATTACTCACGTTATGATAGCGCTTCGGCCTCGGGACTGTTTCAGAAAAAAGGGTGTCGAAATTACGCGTATCTACGGGCGAAAATGTCACGTTTATATTTTTGATCCAGCGTTCAGGAAACAATATGTAACTACCATCAGATTAGAGTACCCTTTCAGCAAGCAGCAACGCCAGTACGCATATTGCCGATCAGCGATCGCCGAAGCAACGATCCCAGCTCAGCCGCTCAACTCGGTCGCGACGCGTTTTAATCCCGCGATCACAACACAAACAAAGGCTCATGACTGGCCTCTCCCGGACTGCGATGGCAAACCGAAGCTTCACACAACGAACGGCTACAATGGAAGGTAACACGCCCCCAAATCGGCACAACGGTTTCACGTGTTTTCCCCACTCGAAAGTGCACCTATCACTCTGCCCTGCTATCGTCCCGTGCTCCACCAACACGCTCGCGTCTCTCAACCTGACTACGTCCACTACGGGACAAAAGCCTCCCCCTGTCCTCTGCCGGCTGCATCCACCTCTTTCAGCCGTCAATTTCTTTTTCTTGATTCTTAAGTACTTGGCCACAACCTCCTATATGAATACACCGATTCCTAACCCTCACGTCTCGCCATCTTCTTGGCGGACTGCTGCACGCGGTGACACCGCTCAAGCACCTCCATAGCGTGTCCCCGCCCACTCTGCTTTGCCCCACACGGTGTTCGTGTGTCGCACGCTGCGCTCCCCGCTACGAACGCTGCTGCGCAAGCGGCCCTTCTCCACTGCGGGCAAGATTCGTTCGAATCGACCGAGATGCGAAACAGAGGGTTCTGACCGCGTGCGCGCTTCGTAAACAAGGGCGGGGAGGGGGGGGGGGGGGGGGCAGCCCTTCTCCGAGCGATATCAACACACCACTCCCCGAGGGGGGTGAAGACTGGCGAGACCGGAGGAGCGAGACAGCCTGTATAAATACCGGCCTGTTTGGAAACGGCCGGTGACGGACGGCGACAGGTTGCCGTCGTACGATACGCGCCCAAAGGTTGTGCCGAAGGCCGCGCGCGGTTGCCAGGCTATAAAACGGCGCCGCAGCCTCGACTACCCGGAGGTGGGACTGCCCCCCCCCCCCCCGCCCCCTCTCTCTCTGTCTTTTTCCCAGGTAACGGTCCTGACGCGGCGATCCCCTCTATAAAAAGAAAGGGACCTCCTCACCTCCAAAGTCACCTCTCTCCCTCTCCGCAAACGCCGCGTCCTCACACAAGATCGCGTTTCCGTCCCTCCGTGCGTGTCATAAGGGTGCCCCTATATTTTATTCCGGGGCCGACCCTGGATGCAGGCGGCCCCTTTGTGAACGCCACCAGCGTATAAATACATCTGCCGATGACGCGGAGGTGCGATGCCGTCGTGTTCGAGGCCATTGTTCCCAAACGTAAACACAGCTCGCAACGACGTGACAAAAAGCAAAGAAGGGAAGGTTACACGAACCAAGGACGCCGCACGATAAGAAGAACGACTCCCGCAACCGGGATGGAAAACCTGGCCGTTTCAGCCGTTCCGCTGGCCGCCTTCCCACAAGCCCCGAAGCAAACAAGTCGACGGTATATCGTATATGCGCTTCGACAATTGAGACGCGTTTTGGGAGGGGCACCGGCACCCGCGCCATTGTCTCCCACCCGTTCGCCATTTCGCCTAGCCTGGCGCGCACGCTCCGTCACGCAGAGGAAGGAGTTCATTCAGAATTGCGGGCACGTGGGCTTTGTGGCGCTCTCCCGTCGAAGTTTGCACGTCGAGGACGCGTCCTTCTTTTGGTTGTCTACGCTTTGCAGGAGTTACAAGCCGGGAAACAGACAGAAGTGCCAAGGAGCAGTTACGGAGGCGGCAACCACCAGAAGACCTTTCGCATCCCCGTCTCGATAAGAGCCCTGGCCGCGCAGCCAGCCGCGGAACCTCTTTGGCGAGCTGTAAAGAGCCGCGCCGCCACCTCGAACCCGGTCAGCGACGGCGCAGTTGGATGCACTGCATAGTCATCCATCCATCCCCCTCCCTCCAAACACACCTCACCGGAAGGAGCGCGCACCTAGCCGACAGTAAAAGGCCGTAAAACAATACGCCGTATCAGGGGCGCGAGCTGAGAACACATCACACGGCCGGCACCGCGCGACAGTCTACAAACAAAGCCTCTCGAGAAGTGAGCACCGGAAAAAAATAAAAAAAGGAGGGAAAAGAAGGGGGGGGGGGGGG
Source organism: Amblyomma americanum (assembly GCF_052857255.1). NCBI lineage: Eukaryota > Metazoa > Arthropoda > Arachnida > Ixodida > Ixodidae > Amblyomma > Amblyomma americanum. The sequence goes on from NC_135500.1 coordinate 99,742,126, forward strand.
GCACAATCGGAGGCGAGGAAGCAAAGCTGCGCGCCACGGGCCGCTTGCGCAAGTGGACCGGCACGACCTCTGCGGGCAATGAGCGCGCGCACCAGGCCAACACCTCCTGGAAATCTTTCCCCCCCTCCCCTCTTTTATTTGGCGGAGTCAAGCCGCTTCCCGCCGAAGGCGAGATAAGAAGGTGAGGCTCGCGCGCCACATTCGCTCGGTGCCGCTAAGCCCACCTCATAGATCACACCCCGTGCGCGTACACGAGAGCGGCCACGTCCAACGTCCGCGCCGGATCCCGTTAGGATGCGAAAGAGCTCAACGAGCCGCCCCCGACAGGCGGGGAGTTCGCGCGATACGGATAGCTCGAGCGGCCCGTTCACCTATGTGGTCAGCTTCTATACCGGAACTGCGCTATGAACTGCACGCCGGGTACCGCCGAGCGGCGACTAGCACAGCACACGGCTGGCGCGCCTCTGCACGATATACACTGTTGCCTGCCACAGAGAGGCAAACAGCGGAGAGCGCTCCAGAAATCGCCCCTCGTCGATCTAGAAGACACCCGCTCGCGGCAGCGCGCCGACAGGGGGAAGGGCAAAGAATCGGCGGCACCTGATGAAACCTAGTTCATCACACTGTTCCCAGGAAGTGGACAGAGCAGCGCCAGGCCAACCGGGAAATGGAAGGAGCGGGGTCAAATAAGGCGCAGGCAGCGAGACTTCACTCGGCATTGCCCGCAACCACAAAGCAACATTCAGCGACCTTACGCGGGGGCAGGGCGCTCAGACCCTTCGCGCTCCCTAACTGCCATGGAGCAACACTCTCCAGCGCAATGCTCCTGCCGCAGGGGGCGTGTATGTCGACATGCCGGGAGAACAACGCGCACAGCCTGCCGCTGTCCACCCGTGCGGACACCGGGTCATCGTGCATCTGTGTCAGCTGGATTGGCAATCGATTCGCGGCCGAACCCCTTCACGGCGGCATGCCACCACGCCCTGCAAGAGCCACGCGACACACACGGGGGCCTCCGCGTGGCCACATCTGGGACGGCTGCGCACTCGGCTGCGCAGCTGGGTCGCCGGCACATGCCATGCGTGCACAAGGAGCGTCCACGCCCTGACCCCGAGGGTCGCCTCGCAGAGACAGCTCAGACTGCGGCAGAGGCACGCGCCAGGCGCGCGTCGTCTCCCGACGCCACAGCGGCCACCAGCTGGGGAGAGGCGCCCGCGCGGTTGCATCAGCGAGAACGGCGCGAGGTCAACTCGGCCGCCGCAGGGTGGCCCGTATAGTGGCAGCTTGGCAGCCGCGCAGTGCCCGCAGGCTCCCAGCAACGGCATTCGGTTATGCAGGCGGTTTGTTACATCTCCCAACTAAGTACTAACGAGGTGTAACGCTTTGTCGCCAGGAGCAGATAATGAGCACGCCGGGGAGCCGGAACGTGACGCAGTCTCGGGAATATAAAATAAAAAAAAGCTGCTGACCGAAGCTTGTTCGCGGCACAGGACTCCGGCGTGAACAAGCTGCCGGAACCTGCGGGCGCAGCTTTCTCTTCGTGAAACAGAAACGAGTCAAGACTACGCAGCCGAACAATGGACACTGGCAATGACGCCACCGGCCAGCAATGTACTGAGCGGCAACTTCCGGAGCGCAGCAAAAGCAGCGAAGGCTACACGAAGGGGGAAACGGGCCGTTTCAAAACAGGCAGCGGCAGGGGTGACTGTCATGCACACTCCTGGTTCGGGAAACTAAGGGAAACACACTGTGCAGTCCACTAAGGAATATACATATTAACGGCCCTTGCATGATGGCTCAGTGTTGTCCGCTTTCACAGAAAGCTTCTCCTCTGACTGCATGCAGGATGCCTCCAATCCGACCCATGCACAGAAAACCCCACGTTCCGCTACCAGCCGCAGTGGCGGTGATTGTACGGACGCCACTCCCACTGCAGCGACGCTCAGAGGGAGATGGCCCGGCCAAGGAAGAGCGCCTGCGCTCACTGGACCGAGATCACTCCACATGACAGAGCGCCGGGCGCGCTGTTCTCGACCGCAAGGTCACGACGCAGTGCCCACTAGATGAGCTCCCGCTGCGTAAAAGCCAACCACCCACACAAAACTCGCTCGCCTTCGTGTCTTCCAATTCCTCGTGGAGATGAATCAATATTCGGTTCGACCCACGTCGACGAGGAGCAGGCCAGACGTCTTGTCCGACCTAGCACTACTACTACGTGCGCCTCCCCCTGCTGCGAATACAAAAAGGAAAGTGATAAGTACGAAACACAACTATAATCCCACAGGGCCCGTGAGCAAAAGCAGGCCTCGTAGCCGTCGTAGAGGGAGAGAGAGACGAATGCGGCGGGATCGATGTTCGTCTCGTCTCGGTTAATCGATTCCGAAGTGGGCCGTGCCACAGCAGCAGCACGAACGCCTCCCGTCTCTCCAGTCTAGGCCGTCCAAGAACGAGCAGAAAAACAAACGAACGCCGTATACCCGCACCAGCTGCCGCCACGGAGCCCTTCCAAAACGACACCCGTTCGTCCACGTGTACACACTCTTGAAACAACGCCGCAAAGAGAAAACGAGAAGCTGAGAAGAAGCAACGCTGATTGGCGCCCCCTGCCTCTGGAGGGTTGCGCGGCGCCGATCACCGATGCACGTGCGTGTCGAACAATGACTGCATCGCGGCGTGCGGTTCGAGTCGATCACGCCTCGGGCCTGCCCGAAGAAAGTGTGCCAACACACAGCGCCGCCAAATTAGGGGCCAATCTTCGCGAGCAGTTCGAAAGAAGAAAAGTTGAAGAAGCGGGAGCGCTTCATTCCCTTTCAGCCGCAACACGTTCTTCGACGGAGACGAGAGAATTAGGCTGAAAAATGGGAGACCACCCACCAGTCGCGCGCTCGACATGAAAAAGAAGAAAAAACACGCCAACGAGTGCGAACACAATGCACCCCCCCCCCCCCCCCCCCCCCCCCGCGGTGAGAGAGTGAGACAAAATAGAGCGAAGGGTCACTGCGTAGTCAGAAAACAACACTGCACTCAACCCGTACCCCCTTTAACCGCGCACCGCCCTGCGCTAGATTAATAAACTCCGTTTCGTTTGTGATTGATGATGGCGGTTCAGAGACTCAGGCTCCCTTCCCGAAATGCAAATACCCACCCTCCCCCTGTCTCGCACGGCACTACGATGGGCGTGCCCCGAAGCACGGTTCTCAATGGGCTCCAACTTTAAACGAGGGAAGAAGTTAATCGTACGTCGCCTGTACATTATATATCGGAGGGCACACTGACAGGTGTAAAACGTTATGAACCTTGCCCCAAATAACGTCGGCGACGAGAGGAGAAACCTGTTGTTGCTAGACTCGAGTTGCGCGTAAGGTCAGGTTTTTTCTCGATGCGCGGGCGACGAACTCGAAACCGCGCTGTCACAACAACAGCCAAATTAGGGGCCAATCTTCGGGAGCAGTTCGAATATATAGCCCACGTATATAACTGCTGACAGACGTCTGGACATGTAGTGGCGAGCGAGAAGCACGACCAACCGCGATACTCGCCAGCTGTCAGTTCATATGCACCCGTACAAATGCTCGCCTCGCGAATGCTGCACACACACTTCACGATGCACAGTCGGTGCAACGTCAGGCGTGATAGTTAAAAGGTGTTTCGCCGCCAGTCGAAGTACTCGCTTCGTTAAATCGCCGACGGCATTTAGTCACTGCAAGCTGTTAGTCGCTCGCCGATCCGCCCTTACTCGGTCGGCGAAACTTTTTGCCTTTCCGAGAAAGTAGGACGACGAAAGGCGTTTTAGATGATATCGCACAGGAGCCAGGTATTTTTCAGACTTGTTTGCGCGCAGTTTCTTCAGACATGACGCGCCGAGGCTCGGCGCATTGATTCGCCATGTGCAAGGCGGCATACCGAATAGGAAGACGCGCGCGATGGTGGCGAGGTGCACCGCGCGCCAATGAGTCACCACGCGTACGTATCTACTACCCGCGGTGCATATAAATGCGTGCGCACCCGCAAAGCCTAAACGAGAAGGCGTCCATTTTCGCCGCGGCTCGCTTCCTTCCCGCTACTGTCGCTGACACCACGAATTCTCGGGCGATGAGGCCATCGGATGCGAGCTGCAGGCACACACTTTCGTTTTGTTTTCTCGGAAACACACCATAACGCACGCACTCCGCAAAGCAAATGTGCAGTGAGAGGCTCCCCGCACAGCGTCTTGCACAAATGTCGACGAGAAAGTCACCGCGACGACACGACACTTGCGGGAGAGCAGGTCTGTATGCGGCCAGGCATCCATTCGCTCTGAAGAGGAGATAAATTTGAACCCGCACAATAAAGCGTGCTGCGCTAATTGAACAGAAAGGCAGTGCCGTAGGCCTGAAATTCGCTGCCGTTAAATGAGCCAGTCGCAACCAGCTGCTGCACCTTTATGTTAATGAAACCGCATAAGCAGCGCTCGTCGTGTGTTGTCTACCTCTGCCTTTGCGTGTGTTTTTTTTTTTTGCGTTGTTTTCCACCCAAGCTCGTCAACCAATCAACCGGCCTGCATCTTGCAATTCTCACTCAAGCAATGAATCGGAATCGCGTCCAACTTTCTCGGTGAAAAATTTGGAAAATTGTAAGACACTGTTACGGAAATATTTAAGGTAATGGTCCGTTATTCTGATACATAGCACAATCTTTCTTTTAAACTGTGTCCATCGATCGCATCGAACTGTTAAGTCTGCCATAGGAAACTAATGGGGAACAGTTTGACGATAGCAATAACGTGAATAGAAAAAAAAATGCAAGAGCTGTCATCGGGTGATCTGCAGATACATTGATTGCTATAGTTAAATCTTTCATGATAAAAAATTGCGTTCTCCAACTGTTTCCCGTTTAAAAATGTTTTTTTTTCCAGAACTGTTGCGCATGAGAAAAAGCCGCCCCGCCCCCCCCCCCCCCCCCCCCCCCAACCTTTCAGTTTCTGGAAGCGTCTCGGCCTCCCCGAGTTACACAAGTCTGGCCCTCGCGTCGGCGTCACGACACGCGGCAAGCAAAACTCGCCTCGCAGCTGGCTGCAGCACACTTGGCGCTCGCATTACGGCGGCTTTTCGGGCGACTAAAACGGACGACGGTGCAAAACAGACACTACTGCGAGGATGAACGGGGTCAGGTCTCCTAGCAACGACGCCGTCGATGCTCCAGTTGGCCCACTGGCTGCAGACCGTTCGATGATGTGTGGCCCGTCCTTGATGAAGGCACCACCGCTGGCCGAGGACGAAGCGTGTTTACACCGGCCGACGATGACGCCGCAGGAGGGAGAGGCCAAAATCGTGCGGTGAAAACGGGCCGATCCGAAGCGAAGCGCAACGCGGCCATGGACGGACGGGGCTCGATGGACGTCAAGAGGGATGGCGTTTAAAGCGCTGCACATAACAGACGGTCAACCAAGCTCGCGGCGGCAACGCTTCGTCCGTCTGATGCTTAACTTTCTAGTGACGCCCTCGAGCACCGAGACGTACTACACGCCTACTGAAAGTGTGTTGGTTAAAACGCCGGTCAAGAACAAACTGCGCAGGTTGACCGGCTTCCCTCCGATGCAGAAACTGACGTGAAACCTCGACGCGATTTGAGAGCAGGCAAGCAGATTCGGCAGCAGACGCGGCTAACTATCGTTGTTGAGCTCATACAGGACGTATCCGCCGCTATGGACGAGGGTGGCGATGGTGAACACTCTCAAGGTTAGGTTGCACGCAACATAAATACCCGAAAAAGTAGAAGGCTGGACAGGCGCCGCCGAAGCCATGTTGCATGGTACAGCACCGTACTCGATATTCGGATGTCGTGGCTTAGGATCCCACAGCCGACTCGTGACTGTTTTTCCTTCTACATTGTAATCAATTATCTTTCAGCTATAAATATAATATGAATTTGCCATTGACCAACACGACAAAAAAAAAAAACAATCTTCCCTTCTGTTTCCATCGGTTTCAGTGTCTCCTGGCTTCCACATTCTTATGCCATAACGGAACCCTCATCCCCTAGCTGCATCCTTGACTGCTCAGTTGCAGCGAGGAGTTAGGCACTTGCCTCGCGAAACGCGAAAGCTGCGCTGCCGTGTTACTATCGGCAGCGCGGCGGCGCAAGAGGCGGCATCTGGGACCGCAAGCTGACGAAGGCGACTGGAAGACGACCGCCACTGCAACGGCGCTTCGCAGAAGCCGCGACACGCGCGCGTAAGCTGCAGCTGACGCGGAGGGCATTGAAAGAGCAGGGCATTCACACTCGCGCGAGTCGGCCACGCGCAACGCACAGGTGCCACACACCGGCGCGCAGAGTCACAGGGAGAGAGAGAGAGAACTAAATAAAAAGGAGACGTCAGCAGTTACTCACCAGACAAAGTTGAGCATGAACATCCCGCGGTACTTGGCCCGGGCCACCGCGCACATGAGGCGACGAAAAATCCGCTGCGTCTTGGCGCCTACATGCCGTCCCGCGGCGCTGTCTACGTAGCCGCGGTCGAGGTAGCAGCAGTCGCGGTTGGGGCACGACGCGCCGACCGCCAGCGTAGTCGAGGCAGCAGCGCGAGGCACTTGACGGCGGAGGGGGATCGGAGGGGGCCGGCGCGCACCACCGGCAGCATCATGCGGTCGCGAGGGCAGCGGTGCGCCGACACCTATCTGCCCCGCGCGCCCAGCAGGTGCGGCGGCATGTCGACGACGCGGTCACCACAACCGACAACGCCGAGAGCGGACGGGCACATTCACACACACGGCGCCGACTGTGCGCGCATTAATCGCAGGAGGGGGCGACAAATCCACCGGGAACGGAGGGGGACAACGCGCAGCACACGGCTGCTACGGGACTACTAGCACCGCTGCGCCCTGGAGCAGACGACGACCGCCACAGCGGCAGCAGACGAACAATTCTGACGTCACCCTCGCTCAGGTGATGCGCCGCGGGCGAGCAGACGACGGCGAGCGCAGGCCGGCGGCGGCCCTCGCGCGGCGGGAAGGCGAACTACAAGGGCCGCTCCGCGGCCTCCGAGACCGGCGACGCAATGATGGAGAGTCGCTGCCGCGTTCCCGTCCGCATGCGTGAACGAAAAATTAACGCGCCAAAGTTTAAACGCAGTGATCTTCTCTTAACCTCGTGTTAAGACTTCATTAAATGGTGCCACGCCTTCATATTAGGAGGAAGACCACGAGTTTTTTGACTTCAGTAAACAGAAGGTACTCGAACCTAACGCTGCATGAAAATGTCGAAATTGCAGAAGGACCAACACTCCGTCACCAAGATGATCGGAAACTTTATTATACGAAACTACAGCTTTATTATCCTTAGTATTATTTTTCCCCCGACGTTGCGCAATGAGAAGGGGCGCTTCACTGCATGCCCTATCGCAATGCAGGAAAAACAGCGCCTCAGGCTCGATGCGCGGCTAGAATGTCGCGAGGTGAAGCTGGAGGCCTGTGCAAGAATAATAATAATAATGATAATAATAATAATAATTGGTTTTTGGGTAAAGGAAATGGCGCAGTATCTGTCTCATATATCGTTGGACCCCTGAACCGCGCCGTAAGGGAAGGGATAAGGAGGGAGTGAAAGAAGAAAGGAAGAATGAGGTGCCGTAGTGGAGGGCTCCGGAATAAGAGCAGACAACGCAAAAGCTGCGGGGGTAGATATTCAGTGGCTGTGCAGTGCATGCGTGGCATTAAAAAGTGTACTGTTCGAAAGGCACAGTGAGAAAAATGGTAAACGAAAGAAAAACATACACGTCTGCGCCACTTCTTCATGGAACACCAATTATCCCGCACAATCACCACAGTGAACTTCTAAATCGTTCCTCGAATGCGACAGAACGCAGGCCGAAAAATGTCAAGGTCTCGCAAGCTGCACACAGACCGCCGCCCGTGCTATAGGGACGATGCGTGTAGGAGAGTGCGCTTAAATATTTTACTGTCCCAGTTCTGCACCAACACTGCGAAGTCCACTAAAAGCTTTTTCTTTGAATACTGACGACTGCGATCGAAATAGAAGGGGCGGTCACAGGTCTTTTTTTTTTCTTTCAACCAAGGCAAACAGAATCAAACGAGTCAAACCACCAATTTCTTTCCCTTTACAAGCTAGCCGCTCGCAACCACCGTCGCTAACGAAGAGGGCAAACAGGGCTGAATAAAGGAGAGCTTTCACGAATCAACCTCTTATAGTTGCACAACCATTCACAGAGAAGACAGCGAGAGCGGGTTGTATTAACCCCCCCCCCCCCCCCAAAAAAAAAAAAAAGCCACTGCTGATGGTTTATCATTGCTACCCACGAAATATTGTGCGAAGGCATGTTTTTGCAGGCCGACACCAACGCCACGTACCTGAAAGCGCGATTGAAGGCGCGTTTCCTTTCCTTTCGTGACTCTGCACACAGATGGTAGCCGATGAAGACGACGACATGCAATGCACAGGGCGAGAGCGTGCTGCAGTTTAACACGAGGCGTGACCGGCTGCGGCGTTTGCACAGTTCGTTGGTCTATGGGGGTTTAACGTCCCTACGCAACTCAGGCTATGAGAGACGCCGTAGTGAAGGGCTCCGGAAATTTCGACCACCTGGGGTTCTGCTCTCGTGCAGCGGCCAGCGAAGGTGATCTGTTAGCGCCGCCGCAGGTTCGAATCCCAGTCACGACGATATTTATTTCATTTATCCAGGTTGGCCAAAGCGACTCTGATTCAAAGTCTCCTTTATTTCCCGCCATTTCCCGCACCACGAGACCAACTTCAGAGGCTTCGACGGCATTTTCCAGCTGATGAGGTCAATCGTGCTTTCGCACTGAAAAAGAAAACTGCAGGCAGAGGACGGACGTGAAAGATACGGCGCATGTCTGCATGGCACGAAGTAGTGTCTGTTATGCATGGCGGCAACACCTCGCAAACAATGACGGTTGCTGTATTCCTTCACGAGCAACTCACCACTTCTCCAGTTTGGATGCGCAGCTTGGTGCTGCTTCACTCGCACATACACGCGAGTGACGCCGTATACGGTTAACGGAGTAATTACTCATCAGCACCGTCCTGAGCTCAGACGTATGCGTGACTATACAGAAACCATAAAAAGACGTACAAAGGAAAGCTGTGGCCGTAGGGCTGCACTTGGGTGCTCTGCTAATGAGTAATTGCGCCCCACATTTCAAATTTACTCCACTGTTGGGGACTTTCCCGAAATTCATTGCTCCGACTCCACGTGGTGTCTGCTTCCTCGGATGTACTTCTTTATCACCCACGACTGAATTCGCCTACATTATATTGATATCGCGGAATTTTCCGACAAGCCTTACTGCCACGGCATACAGGGCATGTTCGTTAATCTTGATTACGCCAACAGGAGCTTTCAGCGTCGACACGCCATCAGCTAGAGAGGGATAAGAAAATAATACTGCACTGGAGACAGACATTTGTCCAATGATATATGAGACAGATACTGCGCCATTTCCTTTCCCCCCCAAAAAAAAACAATTATTATTGTTCACTGGAGACAGGACAGCACACCAAAGCGGCTTTCCCGTTACATCACGCGCACTCCGCCGCGCTGGCGCCCCTCATTTTCTCGAAGGATGGCCCAGATGTTGCGCGGGAGGACAGCTAGGGAAAGAACCTGCGCGGCCCGGGCAGAGAATATAGAAGCAAAAAAAAAAAGAGTGCCTCGCCAAATGTCGTCATCCGCGTGTGTTGTCACATGGAGAACCGCGACAGGCTATCCGATCCTCGAGTGTACCAAGCACTCCTGCTACGCCCGAAGCACGAGTGGCCGGCAACCGGCGACGGCTGCGCGTTAGAATCAGAACAAGGTACCCCCCCACCCCCCCTTTCATCTTTACAGACGCGCCCAGAGGAAACAAGTAGCCACTCGAGGAGGAGTGTTCCGAGTCGGAAACCACCGAGGGGCAACGGTGGGCAAAGAAATGGCGCCAGCCAGCTGCCGATAAAAGGATGAGGGCAAGGAGCAGGAAGCCAGGCGAACCCAAGCGCCCAGGTGGGCCCAGCAGAGAATCGCCCAAGCCCGGGACCCGGAGGGCGCGGCCCCGAATGAGTCGGACAGCAAAACAGGAGGGGGAAAGAAGGCTTCAACCTCCAAAAGAGTTGCAACCAACAGGGTCCACGCACACTTGCAGCGCCCCCCCCCCCCCCTTCTCCGCCCCTGCAAGTGTGCTGGACACTTGGGGGAAGGGGGGGAGGGGGCGACAGATGCGCGCGCTCTCGCGCCTTATCGCGCTGCGTGAAGAGGCTAGCACGCGAAAAAAGAGTCAACGCGGCTATCTGCCCGCTAGTGCAACATGCGTGGGCCGCAGTCGAGTGCGTCCGGGCCCCGCGGGTGTCAACGCGGAAGAGACCGGCGACGCACGTCCGTGCCGCCGCTGCGAAGCGCCCAACACGCAAGAGGCGAGCAGCTGCACTGTTAGGCGCAATTCAGAGGTGGAAGTCGATCAGCGTCAGCCCAACAGTACGTCCAACGCAGGACACAGGCCTCCCCCTTCAACTGGAGCTACAGCCCAGCCATGCGCCAGCCACGGGCGCAGTGTCCGTGTAGTAAATTTCCCACCTTACTCTCAGCCGCAGCCCCGCTGTGTCTGCGGTATCTCGGAATCCACATTCAAGCCTCCGAACGGCGGAGAAGAGAAGAAGCCGACAGTGAATGCAGCTTAAGACCCGCGAGAGAGGGGAGGGGGATTCTCCGAAAAGCAAAACTGTAAACGCGCCACATTCACGCGATCACAGCTTTCGTGTTGACCTGTTCGACTGTTGCTGGCAAATGAATCTGGACTTCGGCAGACACAGGTCTCTTCGTACGGCCGGATACAACTCAAGAAGGAACCGGCTTATCCCCGTCAAAGGACCCCACCTTCCAGTCAATGGCGTCGGCTGGTTCTCATGAGCCTGCTATTGCGAAATCGCATGGGGTGGCGGACGAATGGGGAACGACCACGGCTTAATCGTATTAGCTGCACCGTCATGAAAATCGATCGACGCCATTGGCTGGAGGGCTTCCTTTGAGGGGCACCTGACGCGAATATTTGAGTTGCATCCGACTATATATTAATAATTGCAGACGGAAGGGAGCTTTCTATTTCTATTGAATTAGAGGGTGCGTGAGCAGCGCGCTTTTGCCGCTGCTTTTACGCACGTTTTTTTTTTTTTTCATGGAGTTTGCGCGGCGGCCCAAGGCACACTCTTACAAAATTTCAATAGACAATCCATAGAGCGTCTAAAGGAATATGTCTAAAAAGGGAGAGCCGGGTGGGCCGCCAAATATTCGTCCCACAGAGCAGCCCCGTGGGCGAAGAGAACAGGGCACCCAAGACGACGTGTCCCCCACTCCCCCCACGCACATATACACACGCAGGGCCGTAATCAAGCTCGAATCAACGGAGGAGGAAAGCGAATGGGTCATTAACCGCGCTCCCAAAACCAGCCCACGCCCCGCCAACGAGGAAAAAATATAACTGCTGCTGCAACGTCCACAGGGAGACAAGACCTGTCCGCTCCTTCGTTCCAATATTCCTCGCTCCTATTTACTATATATATTTACACATAGACACGCGCACGCACGCCGGGTGTTTGAGCAGACATTTTCAAAAATAGGCTTTTGGGATAAAAAAATTATATAGCTTTTGCGGCATAGTATTACCGGTGTTGGCGGACATCAGAAAACTGGTGAATCGTCTTAAATAGTAAGTTGCTTAACGAATTTTTAATGATTAACTTTTTACCTAGTAGAGTTAGACGCCTAGTTGCAATTGGAGATTTCTAGCCACTCGTGAGTAATATCCATATTAGTTTTTAGAATTTCCAAAACGCGATTGTCTTTGGCGCTGTGGCCCAATGAATTTTGGCTATTTCGACGAGTTACGTGCACTGGAGAGGTTGCTTTGCCTGCGAGCTTCTAGAAACCGCATGTATTTTGGCGCGATGTAGACAAATTTGTCTAATTTTGTCTACATCGGCCATCGGGCACAGCGTCGATGGTAACCGCGTTTTCAAAATTCTAACAATCGATATGGGTATTAGTTATGGTGGGTTACACGGCTCTCAATAATTAGGGAGCCCGAGAGTAATAGTTAACTATTCAATATTACTGAACCAGCCTGTCAGCACGGCTTAGCTGCATTCTGATTACCCCACCGCTGACAATGCTATGCCGAAAAAAGCGCTCTAGGAACTCAAAGAGCCTATTTTTAAAAACTGTGTAAAGTCATGGGTGAAACACCCTGCATATACGCGTTTTAATAAGACGAACGTGTCAACCTGGTTTACGTGACCGGAACACACGCACGTATGTGCACCACATATGTGAAGCATTCGGCACTCCTCCCTTTGTCTCTCACTGAAAGCCAATGAAGCCATTATTAAGACACATCGCGATGCGAGGAAGCCGACTTAACAAATTACGAAAGGCGAAACAGTCAGCGTGACCCGATGCCACAGCAGGCATATATCACGGCGAAAGCCGTTATTGGGAGCCCACACTGACCTCTCGCGTGAATGAAGCCTGTTGTAGTCTCTGGAACCGATCTAAGCGGCCAACAGAGAAAAAGATAAAGAAGAAACGAGGGAGAAATTGGAGAGACGTCGTCGTGGAGATGGACACGACGGCTCTCGCCGAATGTTTTAGCTAGTTTATAGAATGCCTTAACCACAGTTTATAAAACAAAACGAAAACGGGAAGGTGTCGAAGACGTCATCCTCCAGAGCTTTTCGCTGAATTGCTCGTGCGGGTGCAATCACAGAACCGTAGGGAGGGGTAGTCACGTGCTCCTCTCGCACCGTCCCGCCGCCGATCCGGTTGCATCTCGCGTCGCACTCTCACGTGGACGAGGCAGCATCGAAGCCGGAGAAACGCGAGCAACATGGGGGGGGGGGGGCACAAACAACTAGACGCAAGGCGAAGACGGCGAAATAGGATTCGCTTGCACGGGGCACCGACACTCTCTGAGCAGAGGCGCACGCGTCTTCGTCACCACACCAACTGGAAGAGGTCGGAGCGGCCCTCGCGTAATGTGACACGTGGATCAGCGGCGTCACCTGTTTAGGCGGTCATGCTCTGCAAGCGGCTCACGGGGACGTGTAACGTTCACTTTACGTGCTGAAATTTCTGTGCGGCAGGGATTCAACTTCCAAAAAAAGGAATTCCAATTTCTGTCCGGCGTGATTATCGCCCCGCGCCTGACCAGTGGGGAGCGCCGTGACAATTCATGTCCCGAGCGGCTAAGGTGGCATTTGCCGGCGGCAGCAGTGGATCGCCAAACGCGAGGAGTGCGCACCGAGCCTGCTTGTCGCTCGGACCGAATTTGCGGGGCTCGCGCTGTGCAAGCGAAAGCACTCAGCGAAAATCGCAGAGCGATATCAGTGAGAATTGGTTTTTGGAGAAAGGAAATGGCGCAGTATCTGTCTCATATATCGTTGGACACCTGAACCGCGCCGTAAGGGAAGGGACATGGGAGGGAGTGAAAAAAGAAAGGAAGGAAGAGGTGCCATAGTGGAGGGTTCCGGGATAATTTCGACCACCTGGGGATCTTTAACGTGCACTGACATCGCACAGCACACGGGCGCCTGTGCGTTTCCCCTCCATCGAAACGCTGCCGCCGCGGTCGGGTTCGAACCCGGGTGTGGAGGTTCCGAATTTGTTCGCTCTACTCGCAACAAGCGAAACGGTCCATCGGAATTCAATGGAATCAGTGGGTGACGTGACATAGATATTCATGACGTTATTTCCAGCCGATGGCAACCATGAGATCTTTTTTTTCGCAGAAAAAAAAGGAGGGCAGGGGGAGGGGGAAGCGATACGCAGTGGTTAAAAAAAAAGCCGCCGCAAAGCCCTAAAATGCTATATCCACCCGGACGGCAGTGTTCCTCTTGCGCCATTTATTTCGATCGAAGCACTGCTCAAAGCATCAAAGGAAACGCGACTGCATGTCCGGTGCCAGCGAAAGCGCACTAAACCAGAGGCGGAGGAGGCATACGGGCGCAAATGAAAGCGCGCTCTGCGGGGGCGCGACGCGGCCGATCGCTGCGGAGATACACGGGGCGCACAGCGGCGAGAGGAGGGTCCACCAGCAGAGGCGACACATCAATCGGAGCGCCGCCAACGCGGGACCTTGGCGACCCGCAGAAGGAAGCGGGCCGCGTCCGCGTGGGACGACGACCTGCCCCCTCCCCTTCTAAAGCAAATACGCCAGCGAGTTGGCTCCCGGGCGACCTTGCGCTGCTGATAGCTGCCGGCGGCAGGAGGCGCAAACAACGATGCGCCCGAGGGACGAGCAGGCCACGACGACCAGCGCGCGCACGGCGATGGAAATTCGAGCTCCGACTGCGCGAGCAACCGTGAGGGACGCTGGGAACGAAGCGTGGCGCCGTTGCGCGCAGGCAAAATAAGCGGGAAACACCAACTACAGCTAGTCGGCGTAGTTAAACGCGCGGGAAGCATCCTTGTTTCTCTGCCGAGTTCCTAATCCGTTTTCGACACCTGAAAACAAGGCTGAACGCGAACAAGGCGTTCCCCTCAACACTGTATGCACGCGCGCCGACACCGACGGAGACGAGGTAGAGCGCCGAAGAAGAGCACAATGTGTAGTTCATCTCCCTTCGCTATTGATGACGAGCTGGGTTCGTCCACCCAGTTTGTACCACTCTCCCCGAAGACTAGCTAGGCACGTCGTCGGAGGTTCCCATCTCGAGGTGAAGACCAGCTTTGTTTGTCCAAATGCTTCTATAGCATACGCTGTCATCAACATACGACACTAAATGAAAAAAAAAAAACCTTGATGCGACCGCAAATCCGGCCAAAAATAATCTGAACAAAAAAAACGGGCAAGAGGCAAGTGGATACGAGTCTGCCTAGAGAAATGGGCCGAAAGCGCCGATTTTTCCTGAGATTCAGAAGGCATTTAACATGAGAAATACCAAAGGGATACATGAGGTTACAATCAATGAGCAAAACAACAAAATACAACGCTCATTCACTCAAGAAAATGCTTCTCGAGAGCTTTACTGAAATTGGAGGACTGGAAAAATGGCCCCGGGACGAGAGTTCCAGTCGGAAACAGTCCGTGGAAAAGAACTGTGCTTTAAAGAGTCAGTCCTCGCAAAAATGGGTTCGAGCAAATGAATTCGTGAATGGTGTGTTCGGCGCGACAATTGTTTGAGAATTGCGGGGCGGGGCATATTTAATTTATGGGTGAAAATATTATGCATAAACAATAGACGGGGAATTTTTCAGCGTACTTCAGTAGTGGTTGGCTTTCATTAGTGTTGTAGGTGAGTCTAACCTGTATTTGTTATAAATAAAACTATAAATAGTTATAAATAGAAATATGGAAGTATGCATACCCAGCAATTCTGTACAAAAGCATTTTTCAACGGGAAAGAGTTTACAGCGTGATTTCTTCATATATTGTAATATTTCACAATAACAGTCAACAGACGCTTTTATCATACCGGAGACGTACACCGGTTTACCGGACCCCTCTTGCGCACGCGCAGAGGTTCCCCTCACCCCAACAAGGCCCCTGCGCATGCGCAAGTGGGGTCCGGTAAACCGGTGTACGTCTCCGGTATGCTAAAAACGTCTAATATTTCCGCTGATCTCCCGTCGGCAGTCTTGAATTTTTTTTCTCTCCTATTAACGTTCTTAGTATTGTGAAAAACGTTCCCCCATTGGTTCTGTATGGCACTCTTAACTGCACGATGCGAGCGATGGAAAAAATTCAAGGGAAAGGTTTTGCTAAGCTTCACAAGAATGGAGCATTACCTTCAATATTTCCACAACAGTGCCTTACAACATTCCAATATACATAACCTTTATCCAAGAATGCTGGACACGATAATTCAAATAGCCCGTCCAAGCTCCTTTCCGAAAGATGATTCATTTTTTTTAAACATAAGTGACCCGCCCGCAGGCACAGGACAAGTGAAAAGCCCGAATCATAGGATAAGAGGAGCTGACCACTTTTCCTGAATATCACACAACTGATAAGCGGCTCCTTTCACATTTTTTCTGCTCTAATCACGATATAAAAGTAATACTTCTTTCATTTTTTCCCATAAAAACCTGACACTTGAGCATTGCAAGTACCCTATACCTTGTTCCCCACAAAATTTCGCTGGAAAGAGCGCATTCAAATTAAATCGTTGCCCAGCAGTATAACAAATTTTTTTTTTCCAATTTGTGCCACTTCTCCAGAAAGTGCGAGCTAACTGGAACGACTTCAAAGATATGAGCCGCTGCTGTGGCCCAGATTTGGGCCACAGCTTATGAGCTACACGTTATCGGCGAGTTTGTCGGTTACAGCTTCGTAGGCACAAAGGGTATAAGATCAGTGGCCACGCAGTTCGGTTGCTAAGCACGCGGGGTCGAATCCCCACCACCGAGGCCTCATTTCCATGCAGGCCAAATACAAAATACGCCTGTGTGCTGTGACGTCAACGCACGTAGACCCCCAGCTCTCCACTACGCCCCCCTCCCCTCTCCCTTCGAGGTGCCCGTCGAGGAATGGGACCGTTACTGCGCCTCACTGGATATACGTGGAGCGGGCTGCTTAACGCAGTATCTTTTTAAAGCGGTAGCACTGTTGTACAGTTCTCGACGCACCAAAACCTCGCCAACGTCCGAGACGAAGTTAGCTGAGATACAACCCGCCCACCGTGCTGAATTAACGATTGGTCGAGAGAGGTCACGTCACCCAGTGACATCATCACAATCTGCCCACTGGGCTGTGAGCAAACAAGCTTCTACAGAGAGAGACAGCAAGCAACCTAGACAGAGTATCATAATTAAGAAGGCACAGATAATGTTTACTACATCCGAATCGGTGCGAAAGCACAGATTTGTGCTACGTAGAAGACGACGATGAGAGGGCAGTGCCGCGGGACGGAGCGGACGGAAGTTGATGAAGACGACGCTCTGCACTGCCCAGCGGGAGTGTGTATTGCAGTTAACACAAGGCGCGTTCGGCCTGTATTTCCATGCAATAAAGGAAAAAAAATGGAGGACGCTTAAGCGTCGTGAGACGTGACAGGGTGTTGCAGCGTTGCCAAGGAGTGCACGGAATGCCATCGCCCGTTCGGCGACGCCTACCTCACATATCTCGGTGGACACCCGAACCGGGCCGTAAGGGAAGGAAAATGAAATGAAAATTGGTTTTAAGGAAAGGAAACGACGCCTGTCTCACAATTCTCGCTGGACACCCATACCGCGCCGTAAGGGAAGGAAAACCCCTTCCCTTACAGCGCGGTTGCGGTGTCCACCGAGATGCGCGATTTTTCGCTCACGACCAACGCCGCCGACGACACCGACTTTCCTGCGACACGAGCTCCTTAACGCTCTCGCGTTAAAACAAAACTGCTGTGATAGCCTAATGCGCTCGCGCAGCGACCTTTGAAGCTTATCGGTTCGCGCCGCCGCAGGTTCGGCTCCCAGTCACCGGCTTCATTTCCTTTTCTGCCTCTTGTTTTCTACGCTCGTGAGGTACACAAACAGACGATTTTGCTACGCTCTGAACCTCCGGATTACCGCTTTCGCACTAAAGGTAGGCTGAGACACTTCAAACTGCTTACGTGTGAGAAGGCGTAAGCCCGCCAGCTGAATATGTGAACGCATGTCGCCGCTCGCTGTGGCGTGATGTAACCCGATGCAACGGAGCTGGCAATTCTACCTCTCCATGGCTCAACGTAGCCGATGCCGCCGCCCCACTCCTGAAGGCAGTCGCCGCTGCCCGCGCTCCTTAAGTCTCTGCACTTAACTTTCGTACAACAACGATGAGAGTCATCATACCGAGTGCAGCAGGCAAAGCGGTGCGCAAGTGCCCCGCGGGAAGGCAGGTGCTGCCACCGGTGGAATTTGTGCGATCCGCGTTGCCTCGCGCGACCAATAATTGGATTACATTTCGGTATCATGGAGTGTCCACACACAAGGGAAGGGAAAAAAGAGAGACAGACGGGTTTTCGCTCAATGGTCACGCCTTAAAAATCAGAAAATCTGACATATGCAAATGCCAGCACCATCAAAACACTGCAGATACATGGCACTGCCGCTGCAGTCCGAATATGGCGGCTGACGGATCGACAACTGCAAAGAACGTGACGCAAACACGCACAGAAGTTGCAACAGAAGCTGCGGCAAATGTGAAATCTAATGCCATCGCATTCGCATTCTTAAAACGTGATTTAAGTATCCCCGCAGCTTTTTCCCCTGATAAATTTGCAATAGTCGCGGTACACAAGAAGATGCGGGCCACAACGTATATAAGCGGACGCAGTACTCGCTTTCGCAACGTCCCCGACACGGGTCTCCTTCTTCCCGAGCACCGGGTCCCGCCGTTTACGAAGCGCAGGTGCCCGTTTGCGCAAGGACAACGCGCTGATTTAATAACGAGGCGTCGCTGGTGCAGGCAGAACAACAACAAAGCGATGCCCCCACAGCGCCGTTTCGTGGGCGAGCACCGCGAACGCAATGCAGCCGCCGCTGTTGCTGTTGTGTATATATAACGTTGCGCAAAGCACGAAACATGGCGAGACATTCGAAATGGGAAGACAGCGCCGCCCACGTCCAGGCATAAGCGGCCACAATTTAATTTTCGAACGATTGCCCAACGACAGCACAAGGCCGGACCACGGCTCCCCGGGAATAAACTAACTGAGGCGGCACATTTCAACGCCAACCTTCGCTGCTGCGGGGTGCGCGCGTGTGCCATAAAAACAAGACAACAAAGGACCCGCCTGTAGAGGTCGAGCCGACCCCCTAACTGAATAGTCCACAGGGCGGCAGTGCCAACTGTTACGCTGCTTTAAGAACAGGATATAACCAATCATGATCAAAACGTTTACGACAACTAGTGGTAGAATGGCCTCCTCGTCACTGTTATCAGATTCTCTACAGTCGGGCAGCACTCGTGCTTCGCGTACAAAGTCTTCGTCAGAGTATTGACTTTCATGATCCGCACTATACGAAGCCATCTCAGGTTAAACCATGTCCGGCCATCTGTGCATCAACAACACGTCGCTACAAATCCACATGCCTCTAACCACGCAGATATTCAACAGTGTTCTCAGTCGTATAATTGCAACATGCATAAAGCATGCTTTACGGAAGCAATTCCTGATGCACTCCGCAGACTTTCGTCCACATGGCCTTAGTCATTTTAACAGCAACGAACAAAGATATTCGAGCTGGAACATGGCTGTCTGGTGGACGGATTGCTATCAGCATGAGCTGGACGATGGACAGATGATAGGGAGGGCATCTGGAGCACGTGGATGACACTCATGTCCGGTGGCTGGAGGCGAGAAGAACGTTGTCACCACAGCTAGAGAAGGCAACACGTGGTGCGTCGTAGCGTTATCACGCACAAGTTCGAGCTTGTATTCTCTTCTCTATGTCATGGTCGAGCTCAACAAGCCACTCGGCGAGCAAATCCTGCGCAATACCCATCGCGCCACTGAACCGTTTGCTTGGCTGCACGCGTTATCCAGGCCCTCGTGTTCGGCCCGCAGCGAACGAAAGCGTAGCTCCCAACCCTTTCTTATCTGCGCGCCTACCGGAAGCTTCAGATTTCCGACTGCGGGACCTCGCCTACGGCGCCTCCGAGTTACATCGCCGCGGTTATTCGTCGTATCTCAGAAGCATGCAGTCCCGTTGCCCTAATGAATATTTCGACGGTAGCGCCACCATCGTTCGTAATAAGCGAGTGTTCGTTAAAACTGCAGACGTTATATGTGGCTTCAGCTGTATATCAAAGACTGGCGGTCCAGGGGCGAGACACTGTGAGAACTTACCGGGTGTGGGGTGACCGACGCCATTAAAAAAAATCTCAGATACACGCGCTTGTCTCCTGCCTACGCCTATGTCCTATGTTTTGCGCGGCTCACTTCCAAATGGATATGCCCGAGCTGCTATTCCGGAAAATTCAAGAATTGCGTTTCTAGCAATTTCCCAAAGCAGCCCCGTATTTTAGCGATGATTTTTTTCGTCCGCTATACTACTTAATCCTCTTCATGGATCACTTATCCTCCTACGGGTCCACGCAGGCATTGCACGGCTCCTCATTACAGAAGATAAGCTTAATTCTTATGCGCTTTACCGGGATTTCTGCAGCGCACCGACGCCGCAGTGGCTCCGGGAGAAATAATAAAAGCAATACGGTCCCGTTATTTTCAGGATGACACGTCACATGGGGAAGCAACATAAAGTTCTGGCACGGGATGCCGAGCAGGCCGGCGCCCAGTTTCGCAAGAAGGCACGTTGCGTCAGGCAAAGAGAGGCCCCAGAGCCACGACGCGTTCGGTATATATGCGCAGTCAGCGGTGGGCACGGAAGCGTCCTGATGCCCACTGAGAACTGAGAGAGCGGGTCGGCCCACGTGTCAAATACTGCGTCGCATATTTGTTCCCAGGCGTCCATGAAAATCGCGTTCAAACGGAGTCGCTCGCGACAGAGTACGCGCAATACGCGTGGCTTCGCCTCAGCTGTCTTAGGGCATAGCCACACGTGGCGTTATGCTTCGTGAAGACGTGGTGGCGCAGTGCGCTCCACAAGGCGACGTGGCAACCTTTTCTCCTTACGACGTGCAGCCGGCGCTGAAACAGTACTCCCGACGACACTGATATGGCGTCGGTTACAAACTTCCCCCCCTTATACGCCGACGCGGTCGAGATGGGCTCGATGGGTTCGCGGGCTCGATTCCCGGCTGCTGCAGGCGAGTCGCGAAGGGGGGTGGGACGAAAAAAAAAGTATAACTTTCAGCAGGCCCAAGATTTTTTTTTTTGGGAACTGCACCTTCACGATGCCATGCCTTATACAGCGAGTGCAGCTTTGGCACCGCGCAACGTGCCTATCTCGTGGTAGCTGAGTCTAAATGTCTTAATCCGCAAAACTCCCGTCCTGGCCTCAAACAACAAAGAGCTTCCCCTACATTTATCATAGATTATCATAGCTGCCGGGTACCTGGCGCCATCTGGCGGCCTCTCGGCGATCTTCGCACGCGCAGTGACGGCACGCTGGCTACCGGTACTCCACACGGTACGGAGTATGCTAAAGGTGTCTATTATTGCGGAGCTCTCCACTACAACACCTCTTTCTTCGTTCACTCCCTCCTTCCTCTCTTCCCTCAGGGCGCGGTTGAGGTGACCACCGTGATGTGAGACAGTTACTGCGCCCTTTCCAAACCACAGAAACAAGAACGGGGAGACAACCCAGACCTCTCACCATCCCCCAGTGAGAATGGTGACACTTCGATTGGCTGCCTGCACAATTTCCCGCCCACTGCCAATGAAAATCTTTGTGAGGGCACCTGGAGACACCATGAATCTCGTGAGACTACAGAGCGAGCGCATACTTGGCTCACTCGTATGCACCTGTCGCCCTGTAGCGACCCCCAACGCGAAGTAGGTGGTGCCAGACGGCGAAACAAACCTGCGCGCACGCTCAGCGACTCCCGGAAGGGAGGAGTTCAACTGCTCCTCACCACTGCCCGTTCATTCAGTGATGCCGCTTTCCGACGTCTGTGAATGTGTCCCATCGCTGCAGAGTCACTGCAGTGCTTACACGTTCCCCAACAACCAACTCAAAATTAGTCGTTCGGGAAAGGAAATGGCGCAGGATCTGTCTAACATATCGGCGGACACCTGAACCGCGCCGTAAGGGAAGGGAAAAGGAGGGAGTGAAAGAAGAGATGTCGTAGTGGAGGGCTCCGGAATAACTTCGACCACCTGGGGATCTTTAACGTGCACTGACATCGCACAGCACACGGGCGCCTTAGCGTTTCGCCTCCATCGAAACGCGGTTCGAACCCGGGAACTCCGGATCAGCAGCCGAGCGCCCTAAACACACAGCCACTGCGGCGGGTTTCAAGTTAGCGCACCTTCCCTTTTTTTTTTTACCGCAAGGAACATTTTAAGCAATAACTGGGCACTAATTACTGGACTGGAATATAAGCACGTGAATTTTCTGTCCTCGCATGAGCTGGCGAGCGCATGAACTCGGCTTCCGCCGACGAGTGCTTTGCACATGCGGAGGCAACGACCTCGGGTTGTTTTTTTCGCTAAATCGGTTCCGCAAAGGGACGGAACGGGCGATCGCCGATGTCGCGCAGGATGCGTGCGTGAGTCACCTCCCTTTTGTTAGCGCCAGCGAAAGCTTCCCGAGCTGACCGATTTATTTGCACGCGCACGACCATACACGATAAGGGCGAACAACTCTGGCTGAACGGCACACGCCTGCCTTCTCACGCGTATGTCCCTGGTTGTCACTATATTGCTGCCCTCTACTGAAACGGCCCGCCTGCCTGCGATGGGGGTCCGGCCACTGTACACCCTACACACAAAGGAGCATAAATGGAGTAAGGCTCACTCCCTTTCACAAAAAGGAGTGTTCTAGAGGACAGCTTGCTTTCCTATAGGCGTATTCGAGTTTAGAGTGTACGGTGATGAACGTAGAAAGAAACGAAGAGCTCAAGAGAAAATGGGGGGGGGGGGGGGGTGCGCGCAATTCTGGACAAAATTTTAAAGGGAAACTGAAGATGATACAGCGGAACTCGGACTACAGTCTCAATATACCGTGACGGAATTTTATACGATCTTGAGTGTAGTTTGTCAAGGGAAGCTGCCCGTTGAAATGATCAAGTCGTGAAGCAACAAGCCCGGTTAACCCAATTACTACAACAGCGGGGCACAGTTATTCCACCTGCTTCCAGTGGCGGCACACATACAGCGGTGCACTTGCGTACCATTTATTTCAGAAACTATTATTACCGAACTACAAAACAAACCATACGGCGTGTTTTTATTTTTCGCCAGTAAACGCCTCCTTGGAGTTCGTTCTTGCAAGTGCGGGTGCAGAGCTTGAAGCGAGCTATCTTGGCGGGAATATTAAAATCAGAAAAACTGTTGGGCTTTCCATCAGTCAACTGCCCCGGAATACATCTTGAAGCAACTGTCAGTTCCATTGTGCAAGCCTTATAATACGTCGATAAGACTGAGCTACAAACGCGTACCTCATTTGAGGGCTTTTTACGAAGCCAATGATTCAAATATGTACAGTACTCACGGATTGAAATAGGACATTCGGAGCGCGTGGCCGTCGCTTCATGGAGCGCCGCCCGTAGATGCTCATGGAACCAAGGTGGTGCATTGTGGTATGGTGCGAGGGGGAGAACATCTACAAAGCAGAATTGTTCCTTCCAGTCGCCAACGAGCCGGCCTGTGGTTTACCACATGCCTGCGTGGCACTGCAAGGCTTGCGCTTCGAATGTCCTATTTCAATCCGTGAGTACTGTACACCCGTTTCCTACAAAACTAGAAACAGAGCGTGAAAGGGTGTCATTCCAGGCGCAATTTCACCATTTGTATGCACATGATAGATGCACACGGCTTATAGCATCGTATAAAGTGATAAGCGCATGACCCGTCAAGGAGAGGACAACCGGAATCGACAAGAGCGGGCCCTAACCTCGCGATGGAGGGATCTCCAGACAAGTCCCACTGCGAAATTCGAACCGCGCGCCCCAACTGTAAAACGAACAGATAAACTGCGCGGATGGGAAAGGACAGGTCTCTTTCAACTGTCCTGCCCCATTCGCGCAGCCCTACCTTACTAGAAAACGAACATTTCCCGTAGACTCTTCGAAGCATTACGGCTGTTATATTATAGCCTTCGTATAATTCCAGCCGCTCGCTGCGCGAACAAGCCTCGCGGCGTGTCCATCCACGCTCGTGATTCGTGCCATCTCTACCCGGCTGCGCTTAGCCACCTGTCGGATAGAGACGTCTTTTTCTCGTCGACAAGGCACGACCGAAGAAGTGCACGCACGCCAAGGAAGGTGTAAACTATGCCCAACCACCAAACAACGTCCACCACGAACGACGACGACGCGGGAAACCTGCGACGTTCCCCTACGCCCGAGGACAGACGGCCGCTCTGCAGACAGAAGAATGGACACCACGGATGACGAAAAAGCGCGATGCCCGTTTGACGTGCAAGCGAAAACGCTGGCGAATCCTGCCGCCGCGGCGCAAAAACCTGTTTTGAGTCGTCGAGGTTCCAACAAGTTGGAAACCTTCGCTGCGACGCTCAATCGCTTGCATGTTTTGCTGTGTGGGGGTTTAACGCCCCGAAGCGACTCAGGCTAGGAGGGACGCCGCAGTGGAGGGCTCCGGAAATTTCGAACACCTTGGGTTCTTTAACGTGCGCTGACATCGCACAGTACACGGGCCTCTAAAATTTCGCCTCCATCGAAATTCGACCACCGCGGCCGGGATCGAAAACGCGTCTTTCGGGTCAGCAGCCGAGCACCATAACCACTGAGCCACCGCGGCGGCCTTAATCGGTTGCATGTGAACAAACCTTGAGAGTCGAAAAAAACGTTGAGTGGGGCTATAGTGGGTATGGATTCACGATAAAACAGCGCAAAAGACGACGGGCCAGTGTTCTCCTTTCTCTGGTACGCCGTCTTTTGCGCTGTTTTATTATGAAGGTTCTGCAACGAAATAATATCGGCAGTGAACGTTACTTGTTCGAGCCGTTTAATTGAAAGAAATTCGGGTTTCTTGCAAAAATGAACCTGCCCTGGCCGAAGGCGCTATAGAACGCGTTCCACACTTTATATAAACTGAAAGGAGTAAGCACGGAGGAAGCTCTTCACTTCTCCTTCACTGCCATATGGGCGTATTCGTGTTTAGAGCCCACAACTGACGCTCTTTCTACGCAAGCGGTTCGCAATTTCAGGCCAGCAACGCTAACGCCACGAACGCCACCGATGTCATCCGGAGCCAACGCGCGCTGCAGGCGCTGCTGCAGCGGGCAAACATCCCGCCCTACAACCCGGACCGCGTTGTGCGATCGTGTTCGAACAATGCACAATGGTGGCCGATTATTCGGTCGCCGCTCCTCTGCGCGTCGACGAACAAGGATGCGCACAGGTTCACACGACACTTATACGACGCGAAACAATGACGCAAACGAAACGAAAAGGCATCCGTCTATCTGGACAGCAGTGCAAACGTTCGGCCGTGTGTCACACGGCAACCGTTCGATGTGTTTGTTCACAGTCTGGGTACAGGTTCGCACTTGTCAGCGTTTCACCTCCAAACAACGCTAGGCAAAACCCACCCCTAGGCGTCTCACTGCCGCATGCGGACGATGGATGGCGAAATGTCCGTGAAGCGTCGAAGCAGAATTTCTAGCTGTTCCGTCGCTGTGCATATTAATGCACTTTTGTGCCATTGTAAAGAGTTTTGATGCCTCGGGCGCCGCCGGACTCGCAGGCGCGGTGCGAACGCGGCTGCACTGGAAGACGAGGTATATATAACCAGCAGAGGCACACACACGTCACAGCAGCCGTACTAATCTAGGTGGTGTTGGGCTGACGTGTCTACCGGAGTTCCCGGATTCGAACCGTACCGCGGCGGCCGCGTTTCGATGGAGGCGAAACGCTAAGGCGCCCGTGTGCTGTGCGATGTCAGTGCACGTTAAAGACGCCCGCAGGTGGTCGAAATTATTCCGGAGCCCTTCACTATGGCACCTTTCTTCCATTCTTCTTTCACTACCTTCTTTACCCTTCTCTTACGGCGCGGTTCAGGTGTCCGCCGAGATGTGAGACATACTGCACCATTTCCTTTCCCCAAAAACCAATTTTACTGCGCGGCGCGGTTCAGGTGTCCGCCGAGATGTGAGAGATACTGCGCCAATTCCTTTCCCCCAAAACCAATTTTCAATTTTAATAATAATAACAATTGGTTTTTTGGGAATGGAAATGGCGCAGTATCTGTCTCATATATCGTTGGACACCTGAACCGCGCCGTAAGGGAAGGGATAAGGGAGGAAGTGAAAGAAGAAAGGAAGAAGGGGGTGCCGTAGTGGAGGGCTCCGGAATAATTTCGACCACCTGGGGATCTTTAACGTGCACTGACATCGCACAGCACACGGGCGCCTTAGCGTTTTTCCTCCATAAAAACGCAGCCGCCGCGGTCGGGTTCCACGCTAGCGCTCTAGCGACAGGTCAGTCCGTCTTGGGATCCGACAGTTCGATGCTGGATCAGATTATTAATGCGTAAGCATTAGAACGACCACGCGAACGAAAACCGGACGTCCGTCTGTCTGTGCGCAGTGGGGTGTGAGGGAGGGGGGGGGGGTTCGCGACGTCACGAAGAAGGAAGCGCCGAGTCACTGGAAAAAATTTTCAGAGTACTGAAATTCCCCTATTCCGGCACTACACTCACGTCACGTCCGTGGTGCCCCGCGTATCTGCCGTTGTGACGTCCTATTATGGAGGACAAAATAAACTTCTGCATAGTTGGCAGAACCCGCTTCAATGATATCGTGAACGAACACTCGGAAAAAATTTTAAACAGTGATTGGAGTATCTCGTTTAAGTAGCAGCATGCGCATGTATGTCCTAGAGTACAGCCTAACGGCGTTCGGAGAGAAGGGGGGGGGGGGGGGGGGCTGACCCTCTCGCCGATTTTCTGCAAATTTGTGCGCAGCATCGGGAGGTGACGCTGTCCAGCGGCAGCCTGGAACACCATGAGGCGCTAGTCGCCACCGCCAAAGCGTCGGCGTAAGCTACTGGAGTCCTGGACTGAGGGCCCCAACCGCAATTCGCTCCGGTCTCCTTTTTTGCAATAAATGCTTGTTCTCTCGCTCTCACTGTTCTGGTAGCATTGGTCCACGGCGGCGGCCATATTCCTCCTAAGCCTGGCGACGCGGGGAAAAATAACGTGGTACAGCGAAACACTTCCAGGTGCGGCGGGGCTAAGGGGAGGGGAGGAGTCAAATAACGAACTGAATTTTTGACGCCCGTTGCGAACTGGAATTAAAACTGGAAATAGAATTGGAATTACACTTAATGAATTACAAAACATGCAAAGCATTAATTTGAGAAAGCGAACTAAACTGTCATTGCTGTGAATGAATTCAGTACGTCGACGCAAGTTGCTTACGAAATCTTGAGCCCACATGCTGGAGCATTCCTCTCCGCACCAATGGCATTTATCGTCGGTTAATTTTATTTTTGTTTGTTGTTGCTGTTTCTGCGCGGCAGATGGGCCTTGATACAATTCTGTTAAGAAAAAAAAGAAAAGAAATAATCGATCTTTGGCGGGTTGATAACTTGAAACCGATAAACGCTCAGAGGCACGCAATCAGCGCGCTTCGTCCACAACTGCAGAAACGAGAGCTGCACACCATCGCACATCTGAAGTTAGCACGAACTGAAAACACAAACGCGAACAGCCTGCGCCGAGACACTTAGTCCCCTAAAAGATATCCACACTAAATGCTGACAGTCAGCTTTCATGACGTCGATGCACACAGTAAAACTCGTAACCCGTAGTAAAACTCGCGGTGCGGGCAGAGAGGATACATCCAGCCACGGAAAAAAACAAACTGTACATTGGAAATTTCTTAATTGGAACTCCCGGTTTGCTCGAGCTGATCGAACTGACGACCTCCGATTCACAACAAATTTATTTTCAGCCTCAGAATCATTCCATTCTGAAGACATGTTGTCGCGCCATATGTCCTGTAGTTTATTTTGTCTCCCGCACAGTGAAACCCCCTACAACACCTGGTTCCCACAGAATAACAGTAAACAAAAAAAAATGAACCACTACCTGACGCAATGTCCGGAGTAGAGTTGGAGGTGCAGCTGTAGAAAAACACGCAGCGTCAGAGATAACTCTGACCGCGGCACAAAAGCAGGATATTAACGAGACTCAACCAAAGTGACTCACAATGCGACTTTTTTTTTCTGACTGTAAACATCACCCATCTGTAACCACACCGTTATTACGCCATGACAGTCACGCTGCTATAGTCATCATCAATATTCTGCCACAGCGAGGTGTATCGCCGCATAAAGAATTCTCTCCAAGATGGGCTGCAAACAATACGGAAATGTTCCTACCTTTTCCCATCTTGTAACACATTCAAAACAGACAATAAGGTACAAACTGTTGTCCACAGCGCAAAGACTTGTCACGAATGCGTTGACAACTAAACAGAAGAGCCCCCCACACACACACACACCTTTCACTTCCGATGGCTGCAAACCACTGCACGTATGCTGGAGAACACATTAGAACCCTCGTTACGCAGGCATTTATTTATGCAGGACTCGCGAGTCCGAAACGGCAGATTCTGCATCACGGTAATCCCTGTCCCACCGGGAGGGCTGCGCAACGCTCCCCTCTCCCTCACAGCTCTCTCCTAACGCAATTTTAAGGCGAACGCACGCACAGAGTGACAGAAGAAAGCGGAGGCGATTCCTATTCTAGAGGGCTTATTAGTGTAATGTCCTCGCTAAGATCTCGGAAAGAAATTTAGGTCTTTACAGATGACGTTCAGGACATTTCAGTCACAAAACATAAGCGAAGGACGCGTCAATCTTTGGACCGGTTGGTGATAACATTACTGTTTGCAGGTCAGGGAAGCCGAGCGCTGACAAAGGCACGGGGACCTGCTCTCCTGCACACACCTGCGTGAACGCAATATGTGGATCACCTGTTTCATTTTTCTACGGCGACAACCAACGCAGGCGCTCGCAACGCGAGAGCCTCGGTCGAAGCAATATTTCGAGGCCTGAAGCCGTTCCGATGACAATAAAACGAAAAAAAAAAATACAGCGGCGGCAGTGCCTGTTCTTTCAGCTGTGAATGTCACATCGCGCAATCGGGACTGCTTCAGATGCGCGTTCCCTCGCCGTGTTTGCGCCACGACTGTGGTGTGCAGTCATGTCGAACCGACTTGCCCGAACGTCTACCTTGCGCCATAAATTCACAGAACGCGCACGCTCAACGCCGTGCAAACGGGACGCCCATTAAACGGTCGTTGGCTAGAGACGGCCACATCGTCAGCGATACGGGAACCGAGAACGTCTTATTGATGACAGCGTGCCAAGGAATCGCACCACGCTTTTCATCCAGGAAGGAGGATGTAGTAGACCGTACGACGCGCTTCAGGGGGGGTCGTCCCCTTAACGACCGCCCAGACGAGCAATCTGGCCGCGCGAATCGCTTATGCAGAAAAGACCCTTTTGGTGCCAACGCTTGAGCACCGCCGCCGGCATGAATTGGAGCGTTCGAATGCAGCCCACCTCGAGTGACATCAACGCGAAAGGATGAGACAGGCCGGCCGCCGCGAGAGGTTTCCTCTTTTGACCGCTTATCTGACCACACGTGACGACAAAAACAAACACACCGGGCGCCAGGTGTGTGCATTGGCGGCCTGCGAGAGCGCGCGGTTCTTTCGACTGCTCGTTTCGGCACCGCATCGCCAGCTGATTTCTCGCGCATGACCCAGATACGGGGCGCCGAAGTTCGCTCTGCGAGCAAGGAACACACCGAGACCGACCGACCGCCACGGCCGCCTTCGAGCCGAAACAAAACAGCAGCGGCGCAAGGGAAACGCCGCCCCCCGTCCTCCGCGCACGACAACAAAAGGAAAGAGGAGGCATCGCGTCAAGACAACTCTTCGTCCAGTGCACGCCGCCGGACGACCCTCGGTGCGCACAATGCTCACGCTGCCGCAGCTACAAAAGCGAACTGGCTGGAGAACACTGAACTCCCTCGCAGCGAACCAGCAGACCTTGAAAGCCGCTCTTCCTTCGGCACGGCAGGCCTCACAGGCGAAGCACCGAAAATGACCTCTCCGCTGCCCGCGTAGTATCCGTACCCGCCGACACAACACTGCTCGCCGGGGACGGAAGAAAAAATGAGAGAAAAACCACGGGAAAAAACAAAACACGTTCGGTTTTCTTTCATTTCGAAGCGCAGTGCTAAAATTTTCGTGCACGGCTGGCGTTCGCTGGGATGTCACTGTTTCTTTTTGTTGTATTTTCTTCGCTCGGATCAGAGGTTAAGCGGGGTGCTAGGCGACAAAAACAGAGCAGTCCTCAAGACGCGTGCATCCGGTCCGCGATGTCCTGGCGCCTTCGACAGCCCTGCGAAGCCGCTCGAAAGGCGAGCACCGCGTTCGAAACAGCCAGCGACGCCGGAAGAATATGACGCTGCCTGGCGACACGCCGATTAGGCGGACAGGTGCTCGCATTCGGGGCCCTTTCAGAGACCCGCATGCACTTCAGGGGACTGTCGCGGGGTCCAGCACTGCTCATCGTTGCCTCCCATCGCCGTCCAAGTGTCCCGTTTCAGTTGTTGTTTTGCATGACGGCGGTGTTACCTTTTCTCGCGGGACGGAACGGACGGCAGCCAGAAAGGGCATGCGCGCTTGACAGAAAACGCGGCTGCAGACACGGGCAGCGCGCGCTCGGCTTACCCCATAAACCAGTCGACGGTGTCGCGGAGGTATTCCGGTAGCCTATCCAGCTTGGCGTTTGGGTGCTACGCTACCGCCGGGAAAGATTTTTCATCAACGGCGGCTCGACGACGGCTACACCGATCCACACTCAACATGGCCGACTTCACGCACAGGAGCGCGAGTTACGTCGGACCGCCGACAGATGGCAAGACCTGTCTAAAATCAGCTGACTTGACTTCAACGGCCTTAGTGCGTCCAACGGGGCAAACAGAAAAGGGGAAGACCTGGAACAGCGGCGCTGGTATCGCTATAAAGCGTCTCCCAAGTGTGTTTGACCACTACTTTCTTTTTTCGCCCGTATGCAACGCGCTGATACACCTTAGGCTGCAAAAGCCTACAGATTCAGGTTACCGCGAAACCAATCAATAAAAGCAGATTATGTTTTTGAGGACTTACTGTACGCAAACAAAAATATGCTATTAAACGTATTCGAATTCAATTCCAGAAAAAAAAAAGCACTAGCAATACGTGCTCTTATTTACTTACTGAAACGGTACTTCCTTCTTTTTTTGAGGCAACAATTGTTTTTGAGGAAAAGAGGCAGTAATAGTCTTAAAATGTTAGTTTTTAGGAAATACGAGATGCAGAAACCACCTCGCTTCTGGATACGATCAACCGCGCCGTGAGGGAAGGCGGAAAAAGGCAAGAAAGAGGTGCTAGTGGAGGGCTCTGGAATAATTCCGACCGCCTGGGGATCATTAACGTGCACTGGCATCGCACAACACGCGGGCACCTTTATACGTTTCGCCTCAATCGAAGCGCGGCCGCCGCTACCGGGTTTGAACCTGGGCAGACCCGGGTACTGCGGCTCAGTAGCCGAGTGCTCAGCACTGAGCTAGCCGCGGCACCCCACTACTCTTCAGTGGAAAGAGAGTTCCACGAAACACAGCGCAAACCTGCGAGAACTGCCAACCCGAAGCTCGCTGTTGCGCGAATTCAATTGATTGCGCCAGGGGTGAATTTGGTGCCTGCAGCTGCAGCGAAGCACCTTAAAGTGAATAGGACACCGGCGCCACCGATCGGCGTCTGCGGACATGCTACGCGCGCTAGTGGCACTATTCTCTGCGTGCGCTTTCGTGTCGCCATGCGATCGCGCATGCGGCGCCTTGCTTTTCGCGCTGGCGGCAGGTTTTAATTTGTTGTGGCGGTAAGGCCTGCAAGAACACTGTCTCCTGAGACTAGTACAAGCATTCATAAGTAGGAATGCATACGCGACTCCATTTTTTAATCTTAGTCAGCTAGAGGAGGAGAAAATAGACAAGTTAATACGAAATGCATACAAAAGAGCTCTCGGCATCCCACGTACCTAACTCCTCAACGGAGAAACTGCTTAGTATGGAAGCCCACAATACCTGTGCGGAGATCACCAGGGCAGTAAGAGAAGCGGATATTTGGAGGCTAAGCTGCTCAACAGCAGGCAGGCAGATCCTAAATGACGTAGGGTGAGCGAGAGGAAACACTGCAGAGCTAATCCCCTTAGACATACGGAAGCATCTCAAAATTGCCAGTATACCTAAGAACATGCACACGGGGCATGATAAAGAAAGGAGAAAACATATAGCTCGTAGAATAATGAACAATCTCGCCCGGGCACCGCCGGTAACATAGCCTTCTGCGACGCAGCCTGTGGATCCGATGGCACCTCGGTCATGGCCACCGTTAATGGGAATCCGGAGGAAGCAACTGTAGCATCAATAATAGGAATGCGTTAGTGGCAGAGGAGGCGGCTATTGCTCTAGCGTGCGTCAGTACCAAAGCCAAGATCATCTTGTCTGACAATAAGGCAGCTGTTCACAACTTTTGTAAGGGGGTGGTCAGACCTCCAGTCAAGCCGCCAAATTACTAAGAGGATACCTCTCACGTGGGTTCCTGCTCACGAGGGCATACCAAGTAATGAGGCTGCTCACAGCCTCGCTCGAGAATTATACATCCGAGCAGCTCTGGAAGTGCCCCTGAGAGGGAATAAAGACCCTCTCATGACGTATAAAGAAATAACTGAAACACCTAGACTGGATAGGAGAACACTCTCACTTCCGGATAGGTCACTCACTGCAAAGGAGTGCAGGGCCTGGAGGAGGCTTCAGGTCAACAAATTCTTTCCGTACTCTATACTACATGGTGAAGACACTGGCGAGCCTGAGCTCTGTAGTAGCTGTCACAGAATGACTCCGCAAAATCACTCAATCTGGAAGTGTCATGATCCTCCTGGGGCTAAATTACAAAGCATTCCAGACGTTGCCACCTGGGAAATGCTCATCCGGAGCCATGACCCGGATCAGCAAAGGCTCATCATTTGTCAGGCAGAGACAGCTTACTACAAGACTTTCTGCGCAGTCTCCAGTCCCGAGAGCCGGCTAGGAGGCACCCCCCTCCTAATTGCTGCGCCTGGACCGTGAGGCCCCATGATGACTGGAATAAAGTTCATTAATTAATTCAGCGGTGCTATTTCCGTGGAGTCTTCCCATGGACCCGCGTCCTCGAAGAATTAGTAGAGGCGTTGTGGGGAGGACTCCCAAGAGCAGGCGTTGATACCATTGTACGGCTTCCTTTTCCCTTTTTCCTCAAGTAACGAAGGTGGTTGAAATTTTCTGATCTTGAAATCGCCGTATGCCAAAGCAATTTTATTTGTTCCATAGGCTCGCAGTTCGAGCAAGCGCATCGACTAGTTGGAGCAGCTGGCATACATATGCGTTCCTCCGGAATTACGGTGGCTACTTTGTTGAAAGCATGGCACAGTTCTCAATTATCAGTTTAGTCGCCGGACGCTGATAAGCCGCATAGGTTTTGCTTCTGCTGACACTCGCGATGGGAGAAGTGGCACAGGGCCAGTAATTGTGAACTGTCAGTGGAACAATATGTGGCTCCATGTGCAAGCTTCAGCAGTACCAATACACAGTTCCAGTTCTCCTCACTCTCCATTTTGATGGGGATCCTTGAAAGGCAGCCAAGAATGCAGATGCAAGGCCAAAAGCCAAAGGTTGCCGCTGACACCTCACACACAACAACCATGCAGTTTCGTGCTGCCACTGGCCTCGCGAATCAAGGTGCCACGCCAGTGCGTAATTGCGCGCATGAAGAGAATTGCGCAATGACCTCAACACTGATACACGGCTGAAGAGTAAAAGTATGCCACTTAGTATGTGTCACAGCAAAGGATGCAAGCATTGCCGCAACACGCGCTGGCACTGCAACAGGCCTAACTTCGAACAGTAATGGCGGATTTCTGTTGCGTTAGTACTGCCAGGTCTAAAACAGCCCGGCATCGGTTCTTAGCTGCATATTGCACCGTGTATAGCGCTCTTAAGAGAAGTAACAAATTTTTGCTGCTCCCGACATTTTGTGTACAGAAACTGTGCTACACTTTACCACCGCAGCACAGGCTATTAACGATTCCTTCCTTAGTACTGTAATCCATTTCTACCGCCTGCAGTGCCGACTGGCAAGTCTTCACAATAGCGAATATGTGGAGTTTCTTCAAAAGAACGAAAAGTAAAGCGCCATCAGACCCATTAGCTGTACACTGTGCCATCTTGCTGCGTCAATTCGTCAGCTCGGTCACCTATGCAGCTCAATCCCAACCTTTCCTCTTCACCGCCGACACACCTTAAGCCTGGTGGAGCAACCTACATGCTGAACTCATTCACGGAACACACCGCACAATATATTGAAGGGACCACATCGGTAATGTTCACTGAAAACACAGACGACTCTAGCATAAATAATGAAAATAACACTATTTCTCTATCTACCTCTGTCAGGGTGCACCGTAGCTTGCTGGCAGTCAAGTAAGAATTGTCCAAAAGCAGCTGAATGCATGCATGAGCACTTGTTTTGGGCATGCACAGCAGTTGAAACAAAACAGTAAGCAAACGGATTCAGAGTTTAAAGGGGTAGTGCAGATTGGGCTGCTCAGTGATGAGTGCAATGATACAAAGCTAGCAGGGCCCTTACCTGAAGAACTGTACCATTAAAGAACGGCACGCACTGAATCAACGTAGCAGCAGCAATGAACTCGCAAGAAAGTGCATGCATGCATCTTTGCACGTCAGATGTGTTGTCAGGTTCAGGTCACTATGTCTAATACTCTCTCTACACAGGCATCCTGAACACCTTAGAAATGAACGCCATTCGACCCAACTGCTGGTCTTCTGCAAGACGAGGTTTTTCTAAGGCATCTGGTTGAAGTGTCATTCATATAGACAAACTGCTGCACTGACATTCTCGACTTTCAAATGCACTTCATGTAGACAAACTGCTGCACTGACATTCTCGACTTTCAAATGCACTTCAAGATGCAAGCGCATACTATAAGGGCGCAGAACCTTAACACTGTCATTTGGAAAAAAATGTACATAGGTAGATATGTTGTTTAATGATTGTAGCACACACTGCATGCCTTTTTTTTCTTGAATTACTAGGGCCAATGAGGCCGCACAATATGGCAGCTGCCGCAGTTCACGATATGCAGTTGCTCTTCAATTTTGTTGGGTTCGGCTATTGATGCAAGTAGTTTTGGAGTCCGCTTGCACCAACATCAAGGCAAGCTAAAGCTTTGGTCAGTAGGAATTCATTCAGTCATTTATAGTCACAAACGACCACACAAAACGAGCAGTAAAAGAAAAGCATGTAGTCAAATGCACGACTTATAAATCATCAGTGAAAGAACAAAAACAAAACAAAGGTAATATAAGAGGAGATGCAAACTGTCTTTTTAATAACAACTGGTGGCTGTAATTATAGTGACATTCCTTGTGGGGTGCAAGAGTAAGCTTTGAAGGCAAAACTAAACTTAACCAAGTAAGACTTGAAACTAGCAGTGCCATTCCAATACAGCAAATGAATGTTGAACCTTGCTTGAAAATTCTCGTGAAGCATTACAGAACCTAATGAAGTCTGAAATCCGATACTTCAATGTCGTTCGGCTCAAATGCCATGTCAGCATGCCCATGCAGCAGAAGCATCACAAGCATAACATTTGTTACAGGCCTGTTGCTTTGTTAACCCTTTCACCCCTCAAGAGTGGAAATAACTGACTCGTACAAGCACAAGTACAAGCACTTTTTGTACAATTACACGCATAAGCGTCGTTTATTCCAGTGAAAAAGACACATTTTGTATAATACAACAGCCCTGCACAGAGCTCAAGCTGAAAATGCATGAAGAGGAATTTACAAAGAGCAATACACTCACACATAGTCATCACACAAGCTTAATTATGTGCAACACTGCCACAAGAGAATTTCATTTTAATGCTGCAGGCAGTCTCTCTCATCTTCCGCAGTTGGATACAACTCAAATACGAAACAGCCTATGATGCCCAAAGGAGGCCTTTCTTGCCAACGGGACCGACCGATTCTCATGACATTGTGGTCAACCCCTTTACACCGGCAGGTGCAAGGCGATTAACTCAAGATAACTGGATTAACGGCAACGTCATGACAATTGGTTCACACCGTTGGCTGGAGGGCCTCTATTGAGCGCATTAGCTGCTTTGCTCTACTTATATTCGCCTATAGCCTTTCACACTGTATAACCTGCTTTTAAAGAGTGCACTTGGTCGCCCAACACTGCACATCAAAATAATCTATACATACATACACAAAAAAAGTGTGCAGAACACTGCCTGAATAATGCATAGTGCATTGCGACACTGTCGGCCATTTGAAGTATCACCAAGTGGAAATCAGAACATTCTTCCAATCTGCATGCAACTGCATCAACACTGAGAGATCTGTTATGCGAAACCGTTCTGGCGATAAGGTCGATACAGCCTCTCGCAAACACAACAACCCACCCAATTTCTAAGTTCTAATATGTCAGATGGGTTACACAACGGGTTTCATATTATTCTGTCATGCTTGTAACGTATATGGATGGAAGAAAGAAGGGTTATTACAAGTCTGTACAGTATTTCTATACTATATATCCTGTACAGTTCTGAAGCCACAGACTCAAACAACATGGAGGAATGGTTTTAAGCTGAATGGTCACCGAGTCACGCATACTTTTCAACGGAATGCCACAGTGATTTGATGAGTTGAAAGTCTATCGACAACACAAAAGGCTAGCAACCTTGACAGGAAAGGCCTCGCATTCTTTTAAAAGTTGTGCGCCGGACAGTGGCACTATTCTGACAGAGCCCCATTGCCCGCCACTCCAATGACGGGAGAGAGAACTTGCACCCCATTTACTGTTCAGGAGGAAATGGGAATAACTGACGGGTGTATATAGCCTCGCAAAAATCCCTTACGCACAATTTGAATGTCAGCGCTTAGCACTGTTTCTACAAAGCCCTGGGATGACAATAACAACGAAAACAACAACAATAACAGAAAAAAGGAAGCATCAAAGGTGTTCTGCTAGACAGAAAACATCCCTGTAAACTTGCTGGAAGGCTTAAAAAGTGTGAGTACTGGAGGCTGACACACAATCTGTTTGCCCCACCAAAAACAACTGGTAATTGCTGTCAGACACAGTGAATACAAAAGAGAGGCATTTTGTGTTTCCTAATAGTGACACCATTTAACAACATGCCGGCCAGTATTACAGCCACGCTTTCATCTCCTGGTTGCCACCAGCAGTTGCAGCAAGGTGCAGTACACCAGTCAAAAGTGAAGAATTCATTGCGCACCTCTAGTAAAATGGGGTGAGGTGCGAAAGGACTAGTGTCGCCATTTGTGCTGCATCATCTGCTCACAGTGGCAAGCTTGCAAAAAGCTAATCTGGCCCCGAGCCAAACGAGTGTGGGCACTTCACTGCGGTACTCCTCCACTCTCTCTTCAGATCAAACGTTTCAATGGCCCGCTTTTCGAAGGAGAAGCAATAAGACGGCTCCAAACACAGAGCATGATTGGCCTTAGTCCGTGTGCATATGGCTCTCTCCTGAGATTCCGGCATTTCGACCGTAAAACTTGCGCTCAAGGGTGCCTTTCACCCACATGTGCTCTGACCTTTGCTTTAATTAAGGAAGAGAGGATTATAGCTGGGAAAAAGAAACCGAAAAGCGGGGTGATCAAAAAATTATTCGCAGAGATCCTCACACTGAAGAGCAACACATTCACAAACAAAATCGCCTCGCTGCCCTGCGCTCTGAAACCTGCCTTGGGGACGAAACTGGCTGTGATGCAAGACGAGCGGCAATGGTCGCCTCCTCGCTGAAGGTACCCACTCACGCCAAGGGGGGAGAGGGAGGGGCGTTACCCATTGTGGGGTCCCCCCCCACCACCCAGCAGGTCCAGCAAGGCCGTGTCATCCCAGCCAGGACCACCTCCCTGCTGCGGGGGAGGTGGAGGACCACCCTGCGGTGGCGCCCCCATGGCCAGCCCACTCGCCAGCTGCGCTCGAATGGTGGACTGCTGCTGCAGGTTCTGCAACAGCTGCTGCTGGCGCATCTGCTGCACACACACACACAAGCAGGAGACCACAGGTTACCACCCATTGGCACACACCATCTCGCCAAACGCACACAACGGTGCGAATAATGATGCGGCAGGAGGCAGCCCGACACTACTACTACTGTCAACTCATGACAATCAAACTTTAAGACAACCGTAAAGTTTAAACTCATTATAATTACGAGCAGTTCATAATCAAAAGGGCCCTTTTTATACATTCGATGTTAATGGTTTCAAACTTCAAAGGTTTAGAACAAATAAACCAGCAGTTTAAATTAAAGAAGGTCAAACTAACGACACTCCCCTGCATGTGCCTGCCTCATTTCCTGCACACCATTTCCTGGCTGGTGACAATTTTCCTCATGTGACTACTGCCACTTTAACAAGAAACAACAAACGTAGCATGGTGGCCTGGTTCCCACAGTGAAAATGCACCATGCCGCTCCTTTACTGGGCACTGGCAGGGTCATCAGATATAACACCAGTGAGGCTGGAGAGGAAGTGTACGGCCGACTGAGCAGTGGAACAGAAAATCCAAACCAACCTGGAAAACACATAAGCCTGCCCCACCACAGCTAAGCCCACCAAAGCTGGGCCTACAACAGCATCACACGACCAGGGTGATTTTTTAAGGTGACCCTGAGAACAATTCCACACAATTTTCATTCTCGGTAAAAATTGATTCTATGATTTTTCCTAGCTATGAGTGAGGTATGTCCAACAGCTAAAGATACCTCTAACGGTGAGAAAATTATATTTATAAATTTCAAAGTGAATGCCAGTTTAGGCTGGCTCCAGGGATGTGCACAGAAAAAAACTGTCCTGAAGCTTGTGAACACAGCCGGTGATGGCGATATGTGTTAATTTTTCAAACTTCACCATCATCATCATCATCATCATCGTGATTACACCCACTGCAGGGCAAAGGCCTCTCCCCAGTCTCTCCAATTAACCAGCTGCGCCCAGCTGCGCCCAGCATAATCCGCAAATTTCTTAATCTTGTCCACCCCTTTCTGCCGTTTGCGGGTACGCTTGCCTTCTACTGGGATCCACTCCATCACTCTTAAGGACTAGCGGTTATTTTTCCTTTGCATTACATGCCCTCCCCAAGCACGCTTCTTCCTCTTGATTTAGACCAGGATATCATTAACCTGTGTTTTGGTCCCTGACCCAATCTGCCCTCTTCCTGTCTCTAAACGTTATATCTATCATTTTTCTTTCCATAGCTCACTGTGCTCTCCTTAACCTAGGCTGAACCCTTTTCGTTAGCCTCCACATTTCTGCCCCATAGGTGAGTACCAGATAAGTACCCATAGGTAAGTTCCAAACTTATCTGCCTCAAAAGAGCTCCACTCCCAGTGAAAGCATTTTGTCTGCCATCAGAACGTGGTGCTCTACCAATACAAGCAAACCTCAGTTTGTCCTCACAGTTCCTTTCAGCGTAAACTATCGCATCACTTCAGCTGAGCTCTTCATGATGCACTTGCTGTACGGAGTGACTGTCCGGAAACATTTACCATATTTACGCGCATGATTTGCGCCCTCGGGTAATTTGCACACCCTTAACTTATCTCCCGGGTTTATAGAAAAAATTTTTACTCGCATAATTTATGCACCGTGCTGCACTAGACCACCATCATGCACGCGGGCTCTACCCTATGGCTCTACCCAGTAGCATTCGGCTATTCCGCGTGTTTGTTCGGAAGGATTTTTGAATCTTTTGTGCACTGGGTGTTCATGGTGGCGTCGGGGGCCGCTGTTAAATTCGCGACGGCACCAGCGGCTTCGCCCCTCGGAACGGCCGGCAGCACTTCCAGGGAGGATCGGCAGCTGATAGAAGAGCCGACAGTGCTGTTTGTTTGGCTGATGCATGTGGCTCGACTGCCGGCTAAGCTTTTCTTGGTGGCTCCGACGCCTTCTGTTTGGTTGTTCGGTCGTGTCTTGCGATGGGATATCACAACTATACGGCAAGTTTCGAACTGCTTGTCGGCACCTTATCATGGCACAGAGCGGCGAGGCCAGCGAGAATAACCGCGTGCGCACAAGTTTGCCCATAGACGACAATCGTTGCGTCAGCAAATTTGTGCACACGTGGCTATTCTCGCTGGCTTCATCACTCTGCACCGTGATAAGGCGCCGACAAGAAGTTTGTTCGACGCTCGTGCAGTACTGTTAAAGAATTGGCCGGGTGTACATTTTGTATGCTGTGTGATAATTGATTCGCGGTTGCTTTCCCGGACGAAGTTACGAAAGCAAACTTACGGAATCCGGGACTACTGAACAATTGGCTGGGTCCTAAGCGATCACGCTGTTTAGCGGCTTATTGAGCTTCGTGCATGCACCTTCATGCCATCCCACAAAGCGGGGAGGAGGGGGCATTTCTTTTATAGTGAACTTTTTTTCTGGGGGCGGCCAGTGTGATGTGTTGGTCCGGGTGCTGACGTATATGCAGCAACATGCACTATACATATATTGCGCGTTCTGACCTTTGTGGAGTTTTTTTAGTCGCGCTCGCGAAATCCCCGCATAATTTGCGCACCCCCTTCTTGGAGCCCTAATTTCTGAATAAAAAGTGCGCAAATTATGCACGCAAATACGGTAGTCTGTTGTGTACGCACTATTAGGATCACTAGTAGTCATGTGTTAATACTCTATAAATTCGAATACTCAGATGAATGGTAAAGTATTCGATATTGTATTTGATCTGAGTGTTTCGTATTCGAAACCTCGAAGTATACGTCTCAAGTGAATAACGTTTCTGGAACTCTTGCTGCATGTGGTTTCGGTTCAGCATGCCTCCTCTGGGATGGCCTCGCCGTGTGTGCGCAGCCAAAGCCACAACTTGTGCTGCGTGCCTACACTGCTTGCGCATATGCCGGAGCCAGTCTGGGTATGCTGGAAGCGCAGCGCCCAGATCTGTACCTTCCAGGTGTCTGTGGCCACGCTGCCTGCGGTGCGCATGTGCCATAACCCGCACTGCGGCGTGCATCAACAGAGAGATTTGACATAGCAGAATCTGCTTCCGCACACCACCTTTATGCGAAGATCGAGTTTAAGGTGACGGGAAAAAAGTACAAAGGAATCCTCATTGTTTTCTTCTCCGTCATTTACTGCGCAAACCAGCGACATTTGGACACTGCTAGGCTGCACCTCATGCAAAGTTCCACAAGTGGGCTTTCTTACATACCATACTTGATGAAAACAACAATGACAACCACCAGCTTTGAACGATCACAACACAAAAGCGTAATGTTTCTTTTTTTATCCTTCCATAATCTAATTCATATTTCAAGCCACACCCATATTACTCATCCTGTCGCCTTCACAGCTCTTCAAGCATTGAGCTCCAACAACTCATTTTGGTCAAATGTGATATGCAGGAAAGCCCACTGACAGATTTTCACATGGGGCTCCTGAAAAGGGGAGGGGGTGAGGGGGAGCGTGAATTGAGGTGACACCGACAGAGCAAGCGATTGTTTGAATATTCTGCCTAACTGCACAATGCATTGTAGCCCTCCCACATCTGATGTGCACGTAACAGAAGGCGATGGCAATAGAAAGACCTCGGTCACTAGGCCAAAAAATTGCCTGGCTGCGTAGTTTCGGTTTCTGAGCGTTGCTGGCAGTTCGAGGCTGCAGTCCGCGTGTTCATCAGCCATCTGAACCACGCTGTGCATTGCTTTTGGCAGCTGACTGGTTTGATGATGGTCGTTCCTTATACACTTTCGCAGCAGTCTCGCCATTCCGACATCAATATGTGTGTTCCCCTCGCTTACGTGCGCATTGTTCTTCCAGCACGCTGACACTGCATGCTTGTCACAGGCTGTTCCCTGTTTGTGAGATGGAGCATCCTCACAAGGCTTCATTGCATTTCAGCATTTTCAGCAGCATCTCTGTTTCAGAGCGGAAGCTCTACTCCTCCCATGCAAAACCTCAAAGTCATGTCGTTCCAAAGAATGACTTTCAAGCGGCGGAGCGGGGGTGGGGCTGTGACATCATACCATGTGACTGCGGTGCACGGAGCCAGCGGTGTTCGCCTTCACAACTGCATTGAACAACGTGATTCACCGCTCACCTCGCAGTTGCACTGAACCACAAGACTCGCCGTTCATCTGATAAGATAATAAAAAGCAGGGAGCGTTGCTTGATGTTTGCAGGTAGCCATGGAGGTGTGCACTGGAACCAATACTCCAGCTATGTATCGTAGACGGCTTATTGAATCTGATGATGCTTACGATGAAGAACATTGACAGGGTACGCTGGCAAAGGATAGAGCGAGGAAACGTGCTAACATTGAAGCAGAAACAAAAGAACGAGAGGCTCGTCTTCAGCTCTGTAAACTAGGTTGAGGCAGGGGGAACCCCGGCCAATTTTTTTCTTTTAAAGCAGGAGGGGGCATATGATAACTCAACCTTCAGATAACTTGGGCATTTCTTCCAGTCACTTGCTTGAAGTCATAATAAGTTTTACTACCAGTCATGCTAGTTTTAGCTGCCAGTCATGGACAATTCGTGGATCTCATTGCATGTTGCACACTTCTGTTGTCTGGTCAAGAAGTGCATATTTCTGTGCACTTCTTCTTTTTTTGTAAAGTGTTAGTTGGTCTGAGTTGGTGTCATTTAAGTTGCAAGGACTACAAAGTATTTT
The DNA here is from genome assembly GCF_052857255.1 of Amblyomma americanum. Taxonomy (NCBI): domain Eukaryota; kingdom Metazoa; phylum Arthropoda; class Arachnida; order Ixodida; family Ixodidae; genus Amblyomma; species Amblyomma americanum. The sequence goes on from NC_135500.1 coordinate 99,784,489, forward strand.
GAAAAAAAAAAAATAATAAAATAAAAAAAAAATAAAAATAATAATGCCGACAATGTTTGCGTATTTATCTCTATCCGAAATTGACTTTACTACTGAACAGATATTAGATTCATTATCTGAAGGCATTCTTCCTTCATAATCTTGTTCGATTTATATTTAAAAATTTCAATAATTATACATCCCCTGGTTTTAAGCAAAGATTTTCAGCAGCATTTAAAAAACAGCCTTTCAAGGTAAGGAGATGCTTTCTTCAGCACAGCGGCCGGCAGCAGGAACGGCACTGAATAGCAACAGCTAAGCAAGCAGGTGTGGCGCAAGCACAGACCAGGAAGGGAACAGAGCTCACCTGCTGAAGAATGTGCCTCAGGTTGGGCGTCTGGTTTGGCTGGAACCTTTGCTGCTGTTGTTGCTGCTGTTGCTGCTGAAGCTGGACAAGAATGGGAGACGCGACTTTTGTAGCCATGTGCCAATGGCATTCATGCCCTTATGCATTGCAATAGGCACTGTCACGACACAAGGGTCCAGTTCCACTGAGAAACGGGCAGCAGCTTGTTTTCTGCGCTCGATGCAATAAACGAAACAATGATGCTTAGAAACACAGATGCCAATGAGAAACAGTTGTTGCTATTCACCTTGTACAGCTGGTCCAAAATAGAATGAAGCACTTTCGAAATTTTTCAGTGGCCATTGGCCACTCTTCTACAGCCGGTCATAGCTTCATGGAACCCGACTTCAATGAAGAAAATTTCTCAGCCTCAAGGGCGGGTTGCTTGAAATTTGATGGTGCACTGTGCTATTTTCACACTCTGAGTTAGGCTGGTCATTCTAATTTCGATATCGGGTTGCGTGCAAAGACAAAGACATAATTAAGATTCACCTCTAATAATAGCTTATCACAAACCTAGCTGATAGCCCATCACAAACAACTTGACATCGTTGATTTAACAAACAGGTAACACATATTTTTTGCAGGCATATTTCTGCTGCTACTACTTGCAAACCAAGACTTCCTTGACATGCTCGCCTACAAAACCATTTGCACCATGGCCTCGGAAGAAATAAGTTTGCTTTTGACACTCATGATTCACGGCCACATGCAACCCGCAGCATGGCCGCCACTGACCTGCTGTGCCTGGTGGGTGACTGCCCTCTGCCGCTCCAGCATGCTCTGCTGTTCCTGGGCGGCTGCCTTCAACTGCAGCTCCTTGGCCTGCGCCGCCTCCAGTGTCTGCTGCAGCTGCTGGATCTTCAGCTGCATCGACACATTTGGACAAGGATTCAATCGCTTACCCACCTACAAAGCTCACTTCGTAAATGGGCCAGTGCGCGGGCAGCAAACATCGACCACCGCTCAGGCAGCGCGGCTTTAGCACAATCTGGCACAGCTTTTTTTTTTTAGTTACATGTCTCTTGTTAGGCCTTGAACCATGACCTGAATGACTGCATCTGCCACATGCCACTTGCACCAGTACTTCAGTTGGAAATAACGCACCCACAGTGTGCACACACTGGCATCAGAAAATTTAGAAGAGCACTTCAAGCTTTCCCTTTACCACATCTTTGAAAGTGTACCATCCTTTGGAATGGGCAAGTGCAGTTCCCTACTTCCTTTTACAAAGTTTGTTTTTTAAACAGCCAGGAATGATCATGAAGTGAACCTTGATACTGTCAACTATTGCGCCTTCTACTTCTGTAGCTATAAAGGCCTTAGAGACCTCAAAGAATAATTGCACGGTGTTCCCTAGTCCATGCTGTCACCTGGTGCTGCAAGGCGGTGTGCTGAAGAGGCGATGCAAGAATAGCAGGGCTTATGCCAGCACTGGGCCTGGAGCCCGTGGTTAAAAAAACTTAGGGGCAATCAATTGGACTGATGCACAGGAAATGCAACAGGATGCTGCTTTCACTCGCCAATCTAATCCAGTTCCAATTCTATTCTGATTCTGGCTACACAACTACGCAAATTGTGTCACGTTCATAGACTGCGACAAGTCCTCGTACTACTACCAGTGCAGTGGTGCAGCAATGCGCCACTGCACTTACAGGTGGTTGTTTCTTACACAGCCACCGGTGGGGCTTGTGAGAACCAGGTTGCCCTTTCCAAACAATGCATGAGGAAACAGCTCCCGCAGGCCTCATTTTTGCACACCGAGTTCTTAGGAAGGCTGCATATTTTGCACGTAGGTCTGCTGTTGTCGGAGTCCTTTTCTCCTTAGTAACTTTTCTGGCGTCTCCCCCTCTCCCCTAAAAGTGGGGAGGGAGGTGGTTGACGGGTGGCAGGTGAAGAGAGGCAAGTCCCCCTAAACGCCACCTAGCAGGTGGAGACCCGCACCGCCTCCGCTCCAAGAGAAGACGCCCCTCTCCTGAAAGCGGGGTGGCTCTCGAAAGAAAACCAAACGGGAAGAAACGAACAGGGAAAAAGAAAGAAAAGATGCACGCGACTCAAGGAACTCCACAAAGGGTGCGGCGTCCGCAACTCCCGACGCCGCCGCCAGAGTTTTTGCCCTCATGACCCTCCTAATTCCACTCTGTTAAAAACTTTTTCTGCCATCCATTCTCCATGCAATGTCAGCACACAGGAAGACGTTCTGGGTAAGACCGATCTGATGCGGCAAACCTCCAAAGCAGCAGGACCAACAGCCCGGGGCCAGTGAGCAACACCTTCTCGCCTTGGACTTATGCCACAGACAATCACAGCAATGGAGCACCCAAACAACCACGGAAGGTGCAACACTGACCCCACAGGCACACCAGAGCCGATGGGTGCCACAGACAGACAAAGGGAGCAGGTCAGTGAGGCCCTGCTGGCCTGCTCAAAATGAGCTGCCCTGTTCAATCAATGCGATGAGGCACCAAAGCTAAGGAACTGAGAGGCAGTGCTTGCAAGTGGCATAAAACAGGAAAAGAAATCCTTTTCTTCAATGAGCCAACAGTCTTGCTGTCAGCTGCTCACCATAGCCGTGATCAATGTAAACGAGCCAAATGCTCCATCTAGACAAGCATTCAATACAAAATGAAAGGACCACAAAGTAAATGTGCCTCTTCACTCAAGCAGGCTCCAGCCTCCACCATGTCAACAGACACGCTGCTGTAAAACACGATCCCTACGGTAAAAGAACAGCGAATCGCTGGCCTTGCATGAAGTCCCTGACTAATTATAGTCATTGTCATGGCTGAAGCAGCCACAATTGAAAAGGTGCTCAAAGGAGTGCAGATACCAAATTTTTGCTTGCGTGAGTTCTTCTTTCAGATAACATGTGTTAAATGTCGCTGATCAGGTGAGTTACGTATCAGCCGAAAAGGAAATATGAACTCCGTTTTTCGGTTAAACTTGACAGCATTTATTTAAAAGAAAGGCGGATAACTGAAGGAGCGGCCTTCTTCACATCGCGCCGAATCCCTGAGTCCCTCTCTCTGCTCGAAGCCATGTTAGCCAACGTTGCATCCCCCCCCCCACTCCCCTCCACTGCAGGGCACTTTTCCTTATTTCCCCTTTGTGGGGTTCCTCCAGTCGCATGCATCTTTTCTTTTTTTTTTTCCCCTGTCCATTCCTTCTCAGTTAGTTTTCTTTCGGAGCAGAGGCAGTGCGGGCTACATACTTTTCCATAGGGGGTTTTCATGCATCTGTGTATTATATCACCTAACGTGTGTTAGATACATGGTTTGTAGTCATTCCAGCTCTTGAAGCTGGCTGGCTTAAAGGGATAGTGAACAAAAGTCTGCCACGGAGATTTCTGGTCCAAACGATCGCTGTGGCACTGAAAGTTACCAAAACAGTGCTCTTTTGAAACAGAAATGAGCAGACAGTAGTTACTACCTTAATGAGTATTTCTCATTGTGAGAAATATGTCTATTATGGGAGCGAAACCTCTCACAATACAGGATGCGACGTCAGCCTTGCCCATCGCAGGCTATCGCCAGCACGGGCCACACAAAAGTGAATGCATTTGGCGTGCTTTTGATTCATTGTACAGTTAATATTGTCCAGCTTCCTCGTGTCCACGCTTCAAGATTCTCTGCCTGCATCTCATGGTTGTATACTTTGGGTGACTACCTACCTGATTCGGTCAGAATAACTCGGACATTCCCATCATCTGTAGCGACGATGAACCAAAAAAGCAACATTTTGCAGAGGTGGTACCAGCAGCGCTATCTCGCGCCCGCCAAAGGAACGAGTGTGCAGGGATTCCTGAATTAAGCCCTGCCAAGACAGCTTGCCTACAGCGCTGCTGAGGGTAGCTGTAATGTCATGCCTGCCAGCTCGTAGGCAGGCGCTCGCTGAGTGTGGCCCAGCGGCCATTCCCAAGACGCCCAAACTGTGACCATCCACTCAAAAATAACTGGAATAATAACTGTATACCTGGGTAATCATATCTTACGAATGAAAATCCAGCACTTTCTCAGTATTTACCAGACGCCGCGGTTGCCGAGTGGTTATGGCGCTCGGCTGCCGGCCCGAAAGACGCGGGTTCGATCCCGGCCGCGGCGGTCGAATTTCGATGGAGGCGAAATTCTAGAGGCCCGTGTACTGTGCGATGTCAGTGCACGTTAAAGCATCCCAGGTGGTCGAAATTTCCGGAGCCCTCCACTACGGCATCTCTCATAGCCTCAGTCGCTTTGGGACGTTAAACCCCTATAAACCAAACCAATCAGTATTTCCAGACTTTCATTCAGTGTTGCAGTGAATTAAAATTATGTATCAGTGGATACACTGCAGTTATTTTCATGGCTCATGTGACCTAAACATTAACTACACGTCACAGCCAACGTGCGGTCCATGAAACCGAAAGTGAGAACATCCTTTTCACTGCTCTCACTCTTCTATTTTATGGCTGATGCTTTGCGTCAGTTTGTTGTTTAGCCCCAAGTTGGGGGCACCCACAGCCACAACCTTATCAACTGAATCCCATCCCTACCGGCCGGGGTCGTGGCTTGCGAGTGTTCAGGAGATGGAATCGCTATGCTGCACACTGTTACAGGCAGCCTGATCTTTGCAGTGGTAGCAACGGCTTCAAATGACCGGATGGCACCCTTCCACTGAGAACGTACCAGTTGCTTTAGTGTGTGCCAAGCTGATAACCGTTTGGAGGGAAAGCTTCTGAAAGTTTGCTTCATGTTCTCCCAATGGTTTGCTGCGGTTCCTGGACGACGTTCGCCTGAGTCTGCTGAGAATCCCAGCTTACAGCATTTCACGCTAAGTAGTTTTCAACAATACTTATACAACTGTGGGAACAAACAAATGCCTAAGTCTACAGCTTCAGTTCCAAATATCCACTCTTCAAGAACTATGGAAAGCTACTTCTAGGTATTTTGTACTAAATACAGACTCTATGCACGCATGTAAGTTGCACATGGAGGTGTGAACCAACACCACCAAGTCCACCGCGCACTGACCAGGTTCTGCTGGCGCTCAGCTTCCAGCTGAGAGAGCCTGTTGGCCTGCTGCTGGGAGACGGTGGCTGCCTGCGCCCCAGGGTGGCCAGGTGGTGGACCCTGGGGTGGAGGGGGACCCTGGGGTGGGGCCCCCAGGGGCCCGCCCCTGGGACCACCCACCCCGGCCATGGTTGGCGGCTGCGCATTGGGTGGCACCTGCTGCGGTGGTGCCTGCTGCTCGGGGGGCATCAGCTGCAAGGGGGGAAGGGCAGAGGAAAGAGGAGGGGATTAACAGGAGAACATACACCGGGAGAGAGGTAATCAAATGTTGCATCACTTATGGGGAAAGGTGCATCAAGTGCTTCTCCCGCCAGGAACACTAGCTGGTTTTACTCAAAGTAGAGCTGGCTGCCGAGTAACAAGCTGGGCAGTGGCACTTGCATGACTCATCGAGAATATACCGACGCAGGCCATCCTCTACATTAAGCACAAGTAAAGTACAGTGCACTATAGCATTAAAGGGAACATGCATGCACAAGGCTGCAGCCCCAAGCTACACAAGCAGAAGGAATCCGGAAGGATGCACGGCATGTATGCGGAGCACAATGGTGCGCATTTTGCTTTCGTAAGAGAAAACTGTTCCTTGTAACGAAGGCCATGCACTGCTGCATTCTATTTCATACTGTACAGCACTGCACAATTCTGCACAGAGAGGGCACCTGCTCTGAAACTACCAATAGTAGTGTAAAACACTGACCAAACAACAGAAATGATCAGGCAGCAGCTTTTTGGCACTGCTTTGCACGTTTCCCTTCAAGTGCCAAGATTTGGGAAAGCTGCACTTGTAGAAGCATTTAAAAGCATTTAAAGTAGAAGCATTTAAGCCAGCTCTCATTACCATCATCAGCACCTGCCCACTGCTGGACATAACTCATTTTGAGTGATCTACAGTGACCCGTCTTGCCACCCTATCACAGCTGAATTTAGGCCTACCTCCATTAACAATGCAGCCAATGGTACGCTCAGCAACATGGCAGAGAAAAGCATTCAAAAACCATCTGCAAGAGGCACAGTGACAGGCCTGAAGCAATGCAAAAGAAAGGAATGAATGTCGAATCCACGCTTTCTCAGCACTCTGAGCAGCACAACGTAACATTTGGGGGCTGCATAAAAGTGTCGGCACCACCGTGCAGTTGTTGCACTTTAAGAGGCTCCGCAGTGACAGCTTTAGTATGGTGCAGGTCAGACTGAGGGCATTAACCAGTGCCTGCATTACTCATGCCTACAATACAAAGATAACTCAGTTCGTTGCAAGCAAGGCTGACACCATGGGGTTAAAGAGACAAGCAGCAAGAAAAGCTTCAAAATTACAAGAAAGCCAAAGATAACCATGGCCAAGGAAATTCTGTGAAGAGCAATGTGACTTGTCCAGACGTTCTATGGATAAGTCTTTGTACATATAAGGGGACTCAATGCAGGAGGGCATTACAATCACAGCTGTGGACATGCTCCACGTGCAATGGTAGTACAGGCCCCTGTTTGCTTAATGTTAGTAACAAGGCTGGCTCTATGTGTTCCTCACCTTCAAATCGCAGCCTTCAGCGGAAACCCTTACTTGAAACCATGTGAATTTACGTTTTGAGCAAACCAGCTGTAAACACAGGTGCTCTGTGGAGCGATGCAGGCTTTGCAAGTAGACAACTTGCTCAAAGTCAAGCGCAATACGAGACAAAACACCTTGATGATGCAACGATGATGCAATGGCAGTAACCAGCAGTGATAAACCTAACTACTATGACTTTTCTTCATGAGGATGGGGGAAAAGTGATGGTCCGAGTTTAATAATAATAATAATAATTGGTTTTTGGGGGGAAAGGAAATGGCGCAGTATCTGTCTCATATATCGTTGGACACCTGAACCGCGCCGTAAGGAAAGGGTAAAGGAGGGAGTGAAACAAGAAAGGAAGAGAGAGGTGCCGTAGTGGAGGGCTCCGGAATAATTTCGACCACCTGGGGATCTTTAACGTGCACTGACATCGCACAGCACACGGGCGCCTTAGCGTTTTTCCTCCATAAAAACGCAGCCGCCGCGGTCGGGTTCGAACCCGGGAACTCCGGATCAGTAGTCGAGCGCCCTAACCACTGAGCCACCGCGGCAGGATGAGAAGGACTGGTAAAAGGGACACTGCTGCTAACAGCATGCGAGAAAGCGAGACGTGCTGCGAGTTCATAAGGGCAGTACGGTGAGAAGAAGCGGTACATCACCAGTGACGTGGCCAAGTGGGTCGCACTTTTGCTCGATAAGTTGCACCAGCACTTTGCCAATTTCGAGCCTGAGTCTACCCATGCTTTAGAGCTGCTTCGATGTATGGACCCAACGCATGTTTGTGCAACAGCACTGCTCACATGAAAGCAACTTGTGCAAATATACGCCACAAGTCAAAGTGAAAAATCACAGAATGCAACTCCCTGGACTAGAGAGGAAGAGCAACTGAAATGTACGACGATGATACGGTGTCTCTACCACAGCCTCTCAGTGCCGACAGTACTAGCATGCTATTACTGATTGTTTGCAACTCTTATGGCGTGGAATCACTTGTGTGACTGCAAGGTATGATGCTGCAGCAGTTGACAAAAGGCCAGAGAGTCCCTTGCCCCTTCTCCAACCGCCGCAGCCGGCTTATCTGAGGAGCCTCGGTTACCAACGCATGCTTGGATGCTCAGCGCCATTACCCAAGGTGGCAACGATGCCGCTGCTCTATATGACAGCTGTCACTATCATTGCTATGCTGTCACAGACAAATGGAGCACTTTGTCACTCTGCGTGCTGCAACATGGCGTAAAACTGCACTTCAACTGCTGTTTCAGGAAAAAATTTAGGAACATCTCTTTTTATACAGCAGGTCCGAATGATTTCTTTCTTGAAACAAAGTGGTTATGCTGTTTATATGATTAACAATGAACAACAATGGAAATGATACTCTTACACAGTTGAAGCACCAGCTGATGTTTACTTCCTCGTAACAAAAAAAAGTCCGCAATTTGTACAATAAATAAAAAAAAAGTGAATCTACTGTTACTTTCTAAAACCTGTTACTGTTTTTCTCTGTGCTTTGTTCCTACTCCCTCATTTCAAAGAGGTATGCAATGCACAGAAATGGGCACTGCTTGTATCTGCAGTTGGAAGGAACAGTATCGGACACACAGACATGACTGCTGCATAAAGAGGCTCAAACCTTAGGACCGTGTGACCGAACAACCTCCTGTGGGTGATGGCTGTTCGCTGCGGGTAGGTTGCGGGGGGCAAGGCCTTTTGAGAACTCAGCTCGGAGTATTCCTTGCACTGGTCTGGCAGGCTCGGGCTATAGGGAGGAAAGTGAGAACGCTTGCTCTGTGCAACAGCTGGAGGGTAGGAGGAGGAGGGGGTGGTGGTGGGGGAAGGTGCGGGGGAAGCAAGAAGCAGCACCACTGCTCCCCTAACCCTGCAGGGTTAGGGGGCCCCCACCCTCCTAATCCATCCTAACCCAGCCACCTGTGGCCAAAGTCTCTGCTCCTTCCGCTACACTGCGAGCACAAACATGTACAGTAAGTAACTTGTAAGGCCTCAAAAGATTGGTCTGATCACGAGGGATGTGCACATACAGCAGAGAGGACCTCTAGCTCATGTCCCTGACTTTGGTAAATATGCAAACAAGAGGAGAGCACTGTTACCATACACTGTGCTCAGCATTGTCACCAACGTGGGCATCATTTGTGAGCATATAGGTCAATCAACTCACATCCGCACGACCAAAGGCCATTCTGGCATGCAAATATGCAAACAGGGCACATTTCAAACACTGGGACCAAACTCCTCAGATGGCACTGGAAATGTGGGGTGATATGAGATGCACAGAAATTGAGGTTGGTCTCGAGCAGTTCATACTCCCAGGGATGCTCCCTTGGAAGGTCATGCAACAGTACTCAAACCTGGAGGTGGCATACTTTCAGGGCCCAAAAGATGAGTATAAGAGAGCTGAAACAGGAGAGACAGGTGGCAAGTCACTGCAGCTGGCTTTCTTCGCCAAGCCCTGCTGCTTACACATGCCAGGGTCGAGGGACCAGAGACGAGGGAAATGTGTGAGAGGAAGAAACTGGAGGCAAGCCTCAACACAGACAGGCATGGAATGAGAAGGGGATTAGGAGACAAGAAATGTTTGGCTGCACATGACGAGTTGGAAGGTGCACGGACAACCACAGCCTGACGAAAGCGTAGCATCACGCACAGAAAGCCTTTTCTCTTTCGTTTCTTTTCCAATGCAATGAATCTCCACTCCCAGCTGCAACAGCTCAACTTGCTATGTGTTGTCAGCATTTCTCTTGTATTGTTATACTTCCCCTTGTTCTTCACTGGCTGAAGCAGTGCTATGCCGTTGCTATTGCTGGGCTTGAGCGAATAAGAAACAGCGAATGTGAGGTGAATGAGTTCACTTCAGCCACAGATAAAAAACAACAAATACAAAAATGCAATGAAATTGGTGTTCTAGTCGTAACAATACGCTGGCCCAGCTAACATTTGCAGAGAACTGCTGCGAGAAAAAGGCTCGGCCATCAGGAAGTGCATGCAAGCCTTTCATCTGAATGTTTGGGTAATGTAAGGATTACATGGCCAATACACTCACAAGTACATGGGCCAACAGAATCATGGTACACCATACTTGATGCCCTTGCGCAGGCATTCTGCCCCTCAAATTGAGCCTTCACATGGCCCTCCAACGGTTGATTGCATTGAACAAGCCCAACCATCTGCAAAAATGTTCTGTTACAAATGCAGCACATCCATGCTCAACTGTTTGCTGCATGCACATTTTTGATGACACAAACCTTGTCCAGAGCTTGCGCCACTCATCACAAAAAAAAAAAAAAATGGCAGCACAGGCAATTATTTTGTGCTGTGAGTAGTCAGTAACTTTACCTTTTAGGATGGTAACCTGAGTGCTAGCAAGAGTTTTAGTGAGAGCAGCTAAAAGCCCATTACCTGCGTTTAGTGTCATAGTAGTAGTAATAGTCGGCATAACCGGAGGGTGGCGGCCACAGTAACTAACTGGAGGGTGTTTACTGTGGGAGGAGGAGGGTAATGAGAAGAGCGGAGAAATGCGCAACTGGTGGGTTGCTGCCGTAAGAACCATGGCAAGAAGAGTATAGCGAGAGCAGAGGAATGCGACATGCTCCATCTACTGTGGTGGTGCCTGCAAAACACGCAGCCCAAGGAGAGGCTCAGTGGTGGTGGCGCCACATGCCTCGAAAGGAGTGCTTGTTAAAGAATGGCTCTGTGTGGAAGACTAAAAGATGTGCTCAATAACTACACATATATGTATGTCACTCTCAAATTCTTTAACTGGATATATTGCAAAATGAAAATACCGCAGCAACTGTTGTTGAACCTCGTGTGACAAAACAGTAGCCGTCCTGCGAGTTTTTCTTTTGTAGTGATTGCTACATTATGGTAGCATTTCGAACCTTCAGCGTGGCGGCGCCGTGGCGGTGGCGGCGTCGTCACCCTGTAGCTGCGCCACCACACTGTCACATGGTTGGTCACGTGGTGCGGAGCAGCTGCCGGCGCTGTGGTACCGTGGCTGATCACGTGGTTGGTCACGTGACCAAGTTCCACTCAGCCAGCTGTAGCTATGGCATCACTCCAGGTTTAATCAAAGCTAAACCACCGCCAATCTTTTTTAACAGCAACCAGCTGAATACCGATAAAAAAAAAATCCTAAAAAAAAATGTGGCCACAAAATACTGCCACTACGGATGGAAATGCCAACAAGCAGGGCTCCCTAGACTGTTCACAAACACTGCCTCGATAGACAAAAATTCAACAAACAGCCAGTGCCTGAATGGAAATGTGGCCATGATTTTGCACATGTCCATGTGATGCGTGTGTCAAATGTGCAGTAAGCCGACTCACAAGTGCTCGAGAACCACAATTCCCGCACTAGCTGCGACCACTTGTTCATGCCATGTGGTAAGCCGAGACTTGCAAGAACAGTGCGCGGACTTTAAGATGCAATTATACGCACAATGTGCTGGAACAAGAATTAGGCAAAGAGCACAGTAAACAAAGGTAAAGTGGAAAGGCATTTCAGACATGGCATTCAGAAGTCAAGAATCTAATTCAGTTTCCTGGCACATATTATACGCCGTAAAACATGGCTCTCCACGTGCACTAAAAGTTGCAATGCCAATAGCCCAGCAACTCTGCTGACAAAGATTAAAGCTCCAGACGGAAAAGCACGACGAATGAAGTGCGGAACACACGGCACTGCTGTCACGTACAAAACTGAAAGCAGTTCACAAATGTGCTGCTCGGTGCGGCCTCATGAATGTGCATAGCTTTTTATTTACAAAAAGAAATAAGTGGCAGGAGAGCTCTTTAAAGCATCTACACGACTTAGCAAAGCTAAACATGCTTTCATCCACAGACTTAGTAGCTGTGCTAACAAAAAAAAAAAAGAAAGAAGAAGCATTAGAAAAAAAAAGTACTGAAAGAAAAAAAAAAGCACCTTGTGAACATCGAAAGCCAGAAAAGAAACACAGCAACGGATATTGTGAGTGAAGATGCGGTGAATGAAGTGTCTCAGTGGTGCGCGTGTTCTGGGCATGGGTGCTCTGAGCGGGCCCTGCGCTCTCGGCCTGCGCGTTGTGCCTCGGGCGTTCTTGCGTCGTTCTCGCCTTGGACCACATAACATCTTTGGCGGCGGTGTGGATTTTCCGCTCAGCACACCATGCAGCTTCGGAGTGATTGTCGGACAGGGTCTACCACCATGACTCCACCCAGCGAGTCAAAGAGGCCCATAGCCACTCCTTCCGTAGTTATGGCTCCTCCTCGTGACCCCAGCACCTTTTCCGGCACTGATGGCACGGATGTGGAAGACTGGCTTAGCCTGTACGAACACGTCAGCACCTATAACAGGTGGGGTCCTACATTAATGCTCGAAAATGTCATATTTTACGCCAATGGCACGGCACGACTGCGGTATGAGACCCACGAAGAAGACCTAACAAGCTGGGACACCTTCAAGGAGAATTTGAGGACGCTATTCGGTAGGCCTTATGACCGGCAGCTCGCCGCCAAGAAACAGCTTGCGTCTCGAGCCCAATCTTTGACAGAAAGCTACGTGGCCTACATTCAGGACATCTTGGCTCTTTGCCACAAGGTCGACGCTGCCATGAATGAGACAGACAAGGTGGCCCACGTGCTCAAAGGCATTGCAGATGATGCTTTCAACTTGCTTGTTTGTAAAGACTGTGCCACCATTGACTCCATGATTAAAGAGTGCCCGTCGATTTGAGCAAGTGAAAGGCCGCCCTATTCCGCAGCTGTTTTTCCCGCCTTCCTAACACAGCCACGACATCTTCCTGTGAGGACTAAGAGATCTCCATCTCGCGCGCCCTCGGACGCTACTCCCGACACCGATTCGGTCACGCGGATCGTCCGACGTGAACTGGAGGCCCTCGCACCTGTCATATCGCCACCGTATGTCCTTGATACGACGCTGCCCGTCGTGTTTCTTATTCAGGCCGTCATGAAGCAAGAACTGGCAAACATTGATCTTTCTCCGCAGGTGTGTTCCATTGGCCGCCCAGCTACTATTTCACGCCCCGTTACCACAATCCAGCGGAATGGCGCACGGCTGACGACAGACCCATCTGCTTTCACTGCTCCCGCGTTGGACATATCTCTCGACATTGCCGCAGCTCTGTCTTCACCTTCCCGCGGTGGCTTCTCCAACTACCGACCTGACCCTCAGCGCTGCTTCTCATCCCCCTCCCAGACCGACCAGTCTGAACCCTCTTTCCGCAATTCCCGCTCTCCGTCACACCACGGCTGTCGCTCACTGCTCACCGCAGTCGCCCCCCTGTCTTTTGGCAGCTGCACCCCAAGTCCGCTCTATTTTGAAAAACTGGCTGATGCAGCCCCCTGAGGTGACGCTGCATCAGTGACCCCGACAAGAAATCCTCTACTGGCCACCCAACTGAACTTAAATGGACGCCGCAGTCGACGGTTTTCCTGTACGCACCCTCATTCCTGTGCGTGTGTGTGTTTTCCTCTGCGCTGCCCTGTGGCGCCCTCTCTCACGTAACAATACCATCACTTATCAATTAAAGCAATAAATTTTCAAGAAAGATGTGGCTGTAAGACAGGTACCATTGGAGCAGATTTTGCTGGAGAAACCGCATGGTGTCAAGGAGGCACCAACCGAACAGGCGCTAGCGCAAGCAAGCACCCCAGGACCAAACTGCGGATGTACATCGAAAGCCGAACGAGCTGTGGCACACAGGTGTGCATAACATAAACTGACAAGAGATGAGAAGAAGGTAGGAGGAAAGCAGGCAGGCAGCAAGAGATGGCTGCAGTGGGCCCTGCAACTGTAGCCACTACAAAGCGGGGTTAGGCAGGGATAGAGCATGGTAAGCGCAAACAAGCAACCAAACAAACAAGCAAAAAAAGGTGTGTACCGTCTTTGCCAAAATGTTGTTGCCGGGCCACATGGCAGCAGAGTACTGCTGCCCTGGTGCTGCCTAAAATAAAAGAAGAGAAAGCAAACAAAGGAGAAAAAATAGAGAAGGAGAACAAAACATATGGCACACAGAACTGAACACAAAAGCAAACAAACAAGAATGCAAGCAAACAAATAACAAATATAAAAAACCACTACAAGGCCTATCTGGTTAACCACAAAGCTGAAAAAACAAAACAACAAAACAATGCATCAGAAAAAAATGCCTGTTGTGGAAGATTTTCCGAAATTCTCTTCATCCGCATAACTGTCGTCGCTCATGAGAGAAGACCGTGAGTTTGAAAAGCCTCCTGTCTGATGCCTTCAAGCCACATGTAAGCATACACAAATGAACAACTTCGGCAACATGATCAACTGAACTAGTGCAAAGCTATTTTTCCTTGGTGCCTTGCATGGTTTTAAGTGCCAGGCTATATGACACTATTACAGACCAGCTGTTTAAAATAACTGCAGTTCAACCCTAGTAGTACTGGAAACTCCAACTTATAAATAAAACGGGTAAAAAAAAAAAGATTGTGATACCAGTGAAGACCACACAACACTGTTTTTTTAATAATCTTTTCTCTCTCTCTCTTGTCAGCACTGGAACTTTGACTGCACGAAATCTTCAAGCACTGCACACAACAGACTTAAAAAAGCACAGCAAAACCAAGCCTGACCTAGCTTTCACAGACAGTGGTGACAATGTGGCAGGAAGTGAAATCTATCGGCCTGACGAGCACTCTCACAAACCCAGAAGTGAGCACTTTGCTCATGCGTTAACAGAGGTGCTCTGCACTCAGAGAATAGGTACGCCACAAAGCCTAAATGTCTTTAAAGAATTTGAAAGCTGCACTGCGTCCAACTGAAAAATATGCAGTATTGTGGGAAGCTCTACTGCAGATGCCAACTTGCCAGAGGTCTAATTCACACAATGCAGTTTCCATGTACAATTCCTTGGGCAAATAATGACAGACCACAATGGAAACGCATGACAGGCAATGACGTGGCCAACTGCAGGCCAAATTCATACAAGAACATTCATGGACAAGCATTCCCAGATATCCTAACAAAAAACCAGTCCTGTGAATTAAACCCCTGGCAAGTTTCAACTCCATTCTTGCTTCCATGACAGTGCACATTTAAGTGAGACTGGGGAATCCATTTCAGCAAATGAGCTGCTTTAAGGTAATTAAGCTGTTCAAGACTAACTTTCTTCAGCATCAGAATGGCAAATGCCGCTCTTACATGCAACGCATTTTAAAACAGAATGATTCAGCAGAGTGCAAGAAATTAGGTGAGCCTCGATGCATGTAATATAATGTCTAGTCACGGATATATAGATAACACCTGAAACCCCATCGCATTCAT
Source organism: Amblyomma americanum (assembly GCF_052857255.1). NCBI lineage: Eukaryota > Metazoa > Arthropoda > Arachnida > Ixodida > Ixodidae > Amblyomma > Amblyomma americanum. Next base: position 99,799,770 of record NC_135500.1, read on the forward strand.
TTTTAATAGGTGTTGCATACTGCTCTGAAATAAAAACGAAATTCTAATTAATGTAAAGCATAGCAGCCAAGTAGGATAGCTTGCTCAGACAGGAAGAAAGGAAAAATAAAGCAGCTATTAAGCAGCCACAACAAGAATGGCCAGAAATTGTGGAACATGTACAAACATGGCCGGATGACAGCACAAGGTATGCTGTGGATGGATTTCTGAACAACACGCTCTAGTAATAACGACCGGGAAGCAATATGATGGCAGAGGACATCCTATGTTGGCCCAGAGGGTGAATCCCAAAGGTGCAAAAAAGAACAAGTGAGTGGCAGGAGAGGAAAGCATAAATCTCAAGTTAATGTCTGACATGTGAGGAGGACAGGGCAAATTTTACAAATACTTTTCTGGAAAGTAGCTGTGCTTTCAACCCATAACGTCAAGGAGGCAGCCCAAGCGAACCTCTTCCATTCCCTGACTCGATAGCCCAGTCTATGTGCACTGAAGAAGTGCTACGTGTGTGTGTGCATAGTTAATTGCATACTCACTTGCTCATGCAAGCACACACAGTATTGCGGTGTCTGTTGAGGAAAGAAGACATCCTGCTCAAAACAAGATGCTTAACACCACAACAGTCACACAAGCAGCTGAAGGGCACAACAAAGTTCCCCTTCTGGAGCTAAGGGTAACAAGTTAGGCAATTTCTAGATAGAGCTTCATGCTCTCCCAAATCCCTGTGAAAAAAAAATGGCCACCCTGGACTGAACAAGAATTCCACACTCAGGTGAGTGTCAAGCCTTAAGATTTCCAAGCACCATTCACCACATGAATACTGCTTGCCAGTGTGCAGCAGTCCCTCCATAGAAAATGAAAACCTCCTCAGTCTCTTTTTTTTTCATTAGTGAAGGCAGAGTGACAGTTTCAGAAAATCCAGTGAATTACAAGCTAACGGATGTCCCCAGGTTCCGAAGTGCGCTGCACTCCCTTAATGATACAATCTGTTGGTAGCTGAAAAAGCTGTAGTACCTGCAGCTGCCACCTCTTGGCAGCTGCAGGTACACCTGTGAGCCACTGGATGCTGCGGCTAAAGAAATACCTTCCCAGCGATTGCCCCTGCGAATAGTCAGATTACCATCCCTTCCCCCCTCATTTTGTTGTCCCATGCCCTCCTTAGAAGCCCCTGTATTCTAAACATGTCTACCGTCTTCTTCGTCAGATATGATTCTTTCTCTCCATTTTCCTGTTCTTCTAAGCTCATTAGAACAACACTGATAATCTAATCTCGTGCCTAAGCGGCTAAGTAAACAATGCACACTTCGTCACCACGTGGCCCTTCTGTGTGGGTGTTTACAAAGACATAGATTATCTATATACCATATTTACACAATTGTAAGTCGACCTATTTTTTTTTAATTTAAAAATCCGAAGAAGGGGGTTGACTTACAGTCGAAAAATCGAAAACAAAGCATGGCACCATAAATAAAGGCCCCACAAATGAGATATCAGGGATGCTACAGCGTGGTTGCATTTTTTCTGCGCGGCTCCATCGCATCGCTCTTGATGCTGGCCTTGAGCAGCTGCTATGTCAACTCCCTCCCCATGTGCGGCGGCCGATGGCAGCCGTTCATAAGCAGAAAACCAGCACCCCCACTCCCCATCTTCCCCACACATGGCTGCAGATTGTGGCCGCCGATAAGCGGTGGTAACCGGACAATGCTATTGCGTTCTACTCTAAAAGGGGAAGCTTAAGCGTCCTCAAAGTTTTTTTTTTTTTTACTTTAAACTGCACATTCAGCACTCAAGGAAGTGTCGATAGTTGATGGAAGGGCTGCCGTTCCAATCACGTGGCTGCACCGCCTTTCGGTACGGCAGCGGTGCCGGGGAGTGTCGGTAGCTGACGGAAGAGCCGACTGAACTCACGCATAGTTTCTCTTTAGCTCTGACGCATTTGACGACTGCCAGCTGCGTTTTACAAGTTTTTAATGTAGTGCTTCGTCAATCACCATTTATACTCCGGGTGAGGTAAGCGTCCGGCGCTCGTTCATGGCTACATTCAAGATGGCTCTCATTCTTTACGCCGAAGAAACGAACTGCGCACCAGGCCACAAATTTGACGTTCACAACGGGTGATACAGGTGTGGCAGCTGCAGCGAGGCAAAATTTTAGCTGTTCCACGCGATGTCGTTCGTTGCGGGACGAGGTTAGAACGACGAGCTGTGGGACCACAGCAGCGATTACGACGGCAGCGCTAGTGAGGATGATGGCACAAGTGTGGACGAGTAGTCCAGTGACTAATACATTTTCGTTTTGGAATGTGCCCACGGGCACGCCCGTGCGCGGCAGCCAACAGCGGCTGGCGGTAAGTGGGGACTGCCGGATAATGCTATCGTGTTCTACTATTAAGGCCAAGCTTAAGCGACCTCTAAGTTTTCTTTTTATTATTTCCTGAGATGCGATATTGGGGGGTCGACTTGCATTCGAGTTGACTTACAGTTGCGTAAATACGGCAAGTTACACAGGTAAGCTCTGCAATGCACACTTAAAATCGGGTCGTCACACAAGCTCTAGAACGCACTTCTACATTAAAATATGGCACCACCTGCTAACCTGCATGACAAATGCAAAATTAGAAAAGCCAAAGCAAAGAGACTCAACAGCAGGATGCACACACTGCAAGGGAAACAGATAGCCGTGCTTTTATGAGTTCTTCTTCTTAACACTTCTTGGTCTACACTTAAGAGAAGAAAAAACAAAGTAATCCATGAATAAGTTTTCTTTTTCTTCAACGTTGTTGACTGAAGCTGAGGATAATGGACATAACGTGTTAATGTATGCATGCGTATGCATGCATCTGGGGTGTGCTAGTGTGTAAGTGCACGAACATATGGGCTCAGAAACAAACATGCAGACACGCACGCAGCAACAAAAAAAAACTTGCACATGTAAGGTTTCTCTAAAATTATGTGGAGTACAGCTTTACAAATATCTCGCAATCTGCACGAACAAAACCAATGTGATGTGATGTAAATGCCAGCCATTTCATGAAGCAGGTAGTGTATTTAGCATTTTGCCATAACTAAACTCCAAAACACTGTGCTGTTCATGGTCACTAACAAATTTTAATTTGTTACGAACTTCCCCAAGAGAAGAAAGCGTAAACTGTACAGTCTGTTGGTCAGAGCAACATTCTGAAAAGAAGGAAACTGTAGCAACGGTCAGGTGTTGAAAGCAGAAGAAGCAGTGTGCACATTCTGTGTAATGAAAGCGGAACACCGCGGAAAAAAAAAGAAAAACTAACGTTTTACAAACAGCCAGCTACGGCTAAAAATAGATAACATGCAACTGACACGGCTTGCTAATGAGGGGGAAATATTGAGCGAAAGCTAGGCAGAGCTGAAATGCAGACCGTGAAACCGCAGAGAAAGTCTGTGCCCCAACCAAGTCCCCGAGTGAAGAGCAATGATGGCCGCTCACCTGTGCCATGCCCATGGTGGTGTTGGGAATGGATCCAGCCATGTTCATGCCACCAGTTGTCGCCATGCTGCCGCCAGACATTATCTGCTGCTGCACAGAAGGCAAGGTGAGGACTCCATCACTGAACAGCCACCATGTGAGAAAAAGGCTCGAGTGAGCACCTCTGCAGCACTTAGTAAGAAAAAAAAAAATTATGGGCGTGTGGCCCATGAAAACTAAAGTCCTCTCATATTCTCTACACTCAAGTAACACTAAAAAAATATCAACACGCTCCTTTGCTTTTTTCATCTTTCTTGGCTTTTTTAAAAATTTCTTTCTAGTTCGTTCTTTCTAATTCATACATTTCCACCAATGCACAGCATTATTGTTTTCTGTTTCACAGCACATGATGAGTTACCAAGGATGTGTTTTTATGATGCGACAAGTTTCTTTTCAAAGGATCACAACTAAACAAGGGGGATTCCGTGAAGTTCAGGATTGATAGGATTGGTATGCATGGGTTATCTGACAAGTTTTTTGCAAAATGACTGTGGCCGACAGCTGTGAGCATTCCGACCAGAAACTGCTGCCAAGGGTACATGTTTATTACTGCCACCAAATTCTTAATTTCACTCGGGGGCACAGGTTCACTTCACAGAAACCCACTTTAGAATATGTCTGCCTGCCTGGTGGTCACCCCTGCAATATGACAGTATTCCAGAAGTGCTTAAGGAAATCAAACAGTGAATCAAAATACTTCGCAATCTTTTTTGCTATTTCAAAAGCCTGAATATTTGTGTGCACCTGGGCAATGGTGCAGAGAGAAATGCATGTTTTCTGCTGCGCACTGCTCTGGGAATGCCAACAGCCTCCATTGTAACCACAACAAATAAGCAAGTAGGGCATAGCCATCTAGTCTTCGCTCAGCTGACACCACGGATATTTGTATATACAGCCTGGGTGCCTGCTCAGCAATGATCCTTCGCAAGTTGTTAGGTTCAGTACCCTAGGCTGACTCGTCTAAGGACGACACTATGCTAAATGCGTTCCCTGGTTTTAAAACAGCTCCGTAGTTCTCCACAGTGGTCAAGTGCTCAAGGTGAAAACTAAACCAGCAGACTAAACAAAGAAGGCACATGCTTTTCACTCCAGAAAAAACCAGTTGAAAGCAGCAAATGTGCTAGCCACTGGTTAGTTGAAATTACGGTTCTTTTTTTATTCCAAGTGAACTGAAAAAGAGAATGCACATAAACGCACAAAGAAACCCAGACCTACTCCCAATTGGCACTGCCTGTTGGCACTGAGGGCAATTAAATAATCAAAAATAAATACATATAACATTCTTGTCCAAGCTCCAACAGAGGTGCTGCAGATCCCTGAGCCAGCTGCAATGAGCACATGGCATTTAATGTAACCAGAGTGTGTGTGTGTGTGTGTGCTCCCTCAGTCTTTCCCACTAAAAAAATCACAGCAGCACAGCAAGGTGTAAAACTGTCCGCGATGTTGCCAACACTCGCATGCAAGCCATCAGTGCCCGGATGGAAACAGGCAAAGGAAAAACACCAGTGGGTAAGGATAAGGCCCCATGCACACAGGGCCTTGCACTGCTGGGAAGAATGGAGGTTTCTGCAGTCACTCCATCACAAATCTGCTAATTTCACGCACAACCATTCGGCGCATGTGCACCTCTCCTCACTAATCACGCGCGCAACCTGTGCGCATTTCTTATTGTGTAAATAGATTGTGCATATTACCTCTCCCCCTATCCCCTCACCTCTTTCATTTCATTTCTCCATTCTGCCTGCTATCCTTTATTTCCGCTGCTTCAGCTCAGGTGCTTCAGTATGGATGGCAGATGCCAGGGCTAGCAAAAATCTTTTCCTTCCTTTTTATTATTATTTTACTAAACCACTACTCTCCTTCTCCACCTCCTCTGCCTTCCCCGCGCTCCACTGGTTAAAAACAAACCACCTGCTTGTAGCATGCCTGCGCAGTCTGTGCTGCGACATGTACAAGTGGCAGCTGCAAGCGCATGCCTGCCACTCTATATGCACAGTTGGTGCCCCACGAGGCCAAGTTGGGCCTGCAGTGTTCACACACACACGTTTTCAACTACTGCAAGAACCTGCGTATATTATGGACCCGCATATAATACGAGGTGTAATTTGGGGATAGCAAAAACGGGAAAAAAAAGTTTTCATCTGCGTATAACGTAAGGAAGGGCAGTCACCTCGAAGATGCTCCGGCACTCACAGAAACCGAACGCTCTCCGATTATTTGTGTATGCCGGCGCATCGGACAACGCGAGCGGCAGGTACAGAGGCGCCGTGCTCGCGCCCACTCGCGTCCTGCGCCGTGAGTATGCGCAGGCTGGTTCCAGCATACACGGTGGCGCGCGCGCTTTGGAAATGGCCGTTGGAGTTTTGGTGATCGTCATCGCCGGGTGTTCCGGTACTAGTGTTGACGGTAACGCGTTACTTCTTCCGGTCACTTAGTAATGTACTTGTTACCATTTCGGAACTGTGACTGCTAACATACTTAGGTTAACATTTTGCGGTAAAGTGAGGTGTCACGTTACTAGTTACTTTTTATTCTAATTGTCCCCCTCCACCTCTTTTTCAGAAAAAAAAAAAATCTCCGAAAGTGATGTTGCAAATAACCAAAATCTAAAGGTGCTCTCGACGACAGTTGTTGCACGTCAGAAAACACCTGCCCATGACGACGTGCCCCAACTGAAAAAATAAAGACAGATGATACCCATAAAGCACGAAACACGTGCACGAACACGCTTTCACACACTTGCCTTCACCTACCTCCCCTTCCCAAACCACTCACATGCACAACTCTCTAAAGAGTGGAAGCATACCGAGCATTTTGGAAGATCACATTTCTCAGAATTACTCTTCATTTGCTGAGAGTTCAGCAATGTTTTCTTTGTGAAGTTAGAATTGAAGATGAAATGTCATTTTGTGTTTAACATTGCATTCAGAAAATGAGTTCACCATGTACCACAGTCAAAAGTCATCACATGTAACTCTATAGGCAACTTTAGGCTGCTCTAACACTGCTAAGATTCTGCCCATTTGTGCAAATTATTCTCGTTAAATCAAGATTTCAGGTAAAATCCTTGTTTGGGCTAGAAGTTTTACGCGAAATATGAGCTTTATAAAATTGTTATAGCCAATTCTTGCAGCAAAGAAGCACTAATTAAAATTTATGGGCATGGAGTAACGGAAAAGTAACGTGCGGTACTTTTTTGCGGTAGCGGTAACGATAACGTGTTAAATTTTTTTGTAGCTAACGTAGGGCGGTAACGTGTTCCTTTTTTTTTCAGCGTAACGAGTAATGTATTTGGTTACTTTTTTTCGATAACGCCTACAGTACTGACCGGTACCGTCGAGCGTGTTAGATATCTTGCATTTCCTGAAATAACAACCGGCGAGCTCCTCAGGAATGCCGACCCAAATGTCCGCGACCCGAATGCACAGCGTGGTTGGAGAGGACCGTGTCCGACGGCAGTAACTGCGGGTTCTCACTACCTCACACAGACAATGCAGCAGCGCTTGACACGGTGCCGATCCTTTCAGCAGCTACGATTACTTCCTTTTTAAAAGCAGTCGAGTGCTGCTTTCGCGGTCCGGATGTCATGCGAGGTGCGATCGTCCTGGGCGCTGCGATATCAGGTCAGCGCAGTGAAGTGGCATCGAAATCAAAACTACCGACCTACACCACCGCAATATAGCGCCTTCACTCGCTGGAAGCGGGATGGTGATGGCGCTCGATAATAGACTTTTAGCAGAGCGGGTTTGTACATTTGCTCCGCTCAGCAAGCAAGTGGGAGCGCTTCTGCGGATGCGTGAAACGCTCAGACGGGTGTGTGCGAGCGGCACGGCTTCTTAGTGCTGATCCCAGCTGAGCCAAGGGGAGAGCTGGGTGGTGCAACGAGTGGGCCTCGCCAAACCTGCTGGTCTCGCATGGACTTTGACAGAGAATTGTTTGGATCTGCATATAAATTTGATATTCTAAAATTTGGAAGAAAACCTCGTATTAGATGCAGGTTTTTACGGTAGTTCTTTTCTTTTTGTGTAGCAGACGAATCGTCGCACCCTTCTCAGGGGTGCCACATGTCGTAAAAAAAAAACCAGATTCCTAATCAAAGGGAAAGGGAGACAAGGAGGCCACAAATGCACCCCAGGGTCCCAATTCCACAATCCACCATGCAACACACTGTCAGAGGACGCAGTTTTGAGGAGTGTCACCTGAAGTCTTGTGCACCACAGGCTGTCTGAGAAAAGCTGTGACATTGGCAACTAGCGCAAAAAAACGCAAGAAACAACGCAAAAGGCTTCGACAGGATACAGCGATAGTCCTTCGGAAACCATCCTTGTCCTATGCGTTTTCACGCGGATAACAATGTCGCAGCTATTCGACAAGCACCAACTAGCACAACTTTCGTCTTTAGCTTTGCTTGGGAAAGCCACACATATTCCACATAATATGTAACACAGAAAGTGTTCTCCAGAGTGCCGGCGCAATTACTCAAGTTTGTGCCACGGCTTGTGCAAAAGCAAGAGATTTGGAACAAGGTGAAAAGAGAGAGAAAACTAAAGGCATGCTTCAGCACGCACAAACCCCATGGAGCACACAGTGCATGTCCTTGCAAGAGACTGCCCCAACGACAAAATAAAACAAGCAGTGTTCTCTACCTCTGGCATGAATGTGTTTCCAGTAGTGTAACTTGGACTGAGCGTTGGAAACGGTTGGTTCTGCAGAGAGATAAGTACGCGCTCATTTATTTATTTTTTTATTACACAAGCCTGTACCATCCGAAGGCACTATAGCAGGGGGAAAAAGCAAATGTATGTATGCAGGTAAGGACAAAAAAATAACCAATCAAGCGCACAAAAGGAAGAGGTCAGTATAGGTGCTGAAAACCTTTTGCATTTTGGTGCACACTTTCAAGCGAGAAGGTAGAAAAATAACCAGGTTGCAGTGCAGAAGCTGTTATGCACTCTCTTGTCTTTTACCTTTCGAAATATGTGACAGCATAAACAATCAGTAAATCACAAAGGTTTAGAGCAATGCTAAGCCCATCGGACTGCCTTACAGCATGTGACTACAGCGACCCGACCTCTCTCAGTAAATTCGTTTCACAAAAGGTATGGTGAAACAGGGTAAAATAAGGTGCATTAACAAAAAAGCAACCTGCAATCACAGTTTTAAGCTTCTTCCCTTGCCAACCGAACAAGAAAAGAAGGTATCACAAAGGAGAGGCCGTCCTGAAAGATGAAAATGGCCATTTTTACAGCACATTGTTGCCAAACCTGTATGGATTGTTTTGAAAATCTAGGCTTCCAGTTAAATTTTTCTTTCTTTCAATCTGCCCGCTAAAGTAAAGCCCAAGCCCATTCCAAGGCCTGTAAGGTTTAAATAAAATGAATAAACATCTGCAAAGCACATTCCCCCCCCCTTCTTTTTAAACAATGGAGCGTTAAAATTTGTAAAACACATAAAGCACATTTGGTAAAGTATTTGGAAAAACTATGCTTTTAAATTTCATAAAACATCACTCCGTGTGTTTGCACTCCAAAGCTGCTGAACAGAAAACTAGCAGTATGTCAAGTTATTAGTTCTTCCAGATGTTCAGCAGAGCATCATGAATGGGTACTACAGTCGAACCCAGATACATCGAACTCGAAGAGGTTGCGAAATAGTTTGCTACATCAATATTCTATGTACAAAAAAATGGCAATAGACAAGCTTATCTGTAACCTAGTATGCAAAAATGCCAGTGATGCAGTGCCATGCTGGCACTGCACTGCTCGCAAGGCATTTGTTAGACCTAACTTGTTTTGTATCGAAGCCGCAGCGCGTAGTGCTTTGGAACTAGCCAGTTACCAATATACCTGTTATCACTATACTACACATACCATAACCGCTCATTAAAATTAAGGTACACCTGGTTTCCACGATGCCTTTGGCTGAAAAAGCCAGTGAACCACAAAACATACATTTACACAATTCTTCGCAGAATTGCTGAAAGCTAGCGACCCTGTCCATGGTCACCTTCTGTACGGCCCCTTACTACCAGACGTGCCACCGCCACCAGTACCGTGACAAAAAAGTAGAAGAACCACCATCAATGGACTCACCACCTCGGAGAACATGTACGCCTGGAAAGTTAAAAGCAGTGTTGGCGAAAACATCTACTGGAGCGACACATCACACTAGTCTAAATGTGAGGCCCACGGAAACGAGTAATCAGCCTATGTCCACTGCTGCTATCGGTAGGAAAAGAGTGAAAAACACAGAAAGGTCCTTGCAACCTGGTAATCTGAAAATTGCTGACCGAGTGTTCTGTCTACATGTCTGACACCCCACACATTGTGGCGAGCAATTAAGTGCTCAGCTATGGTGCACTTAACACGAATGTGCATGCAGAAATAATACCAGTGCTTGCGTTAAATAAACTGCCACTGCAAATGATAACTTCAGCCGAAATCGCAAAACAAAAAAAATCTCGGGAACGCAGTGGACCCAACAACAAAGCAAATGGGTCCGAAAGCAACACAACTCTCGGCCTTTGCAAAAATATTTCGTTGCTTGTCCTCACACGGAATGGATACAGTGCCACTGAGTTGCAATGTATAAAGGGTTTCCAAGCAGTTTTCAACTCCCACAGATTCAAGGACATTATGAACAGTGGTATCAAATCAGAGGAGGATGACAATGATAGCAGTCCAATAAAGGAAAATGTCAATAATGTGTACAACGCTTTGCACATCGCAGAAGCTTAACACGGATGCCTGTCAGCGTTATGCTTCCCGTTCATGAAGCAGGTCTTAATGCAGCTCTCATTGTAAGCATATTTTCCTTTGCGTCAGCAATTCAAAACTCCGTCTGTGGACATCTTAAACTATAGACACAAACAATTTTTTTCTTTACTGCACTCCCAACAACCCTTTGCAAAAGCATTTTTATATGTAAGAGCCTTCTCAAGTGGTCCTGAGTTGAAAGAAACCATTGAATGGCAGTTATTTTCACTATTCATACTGATATTTCAGATCACCAAACATACTGAGAAGAAGAATGGAAGGAGACAGGCAAGTAAATAATTGCTAGAGTTTCTCTCACATAAAGATATGCAATCCCATCAGTTCTGTTAGTGCTACTGCAGTACTGTGACTAGTGGCCGCAAGCAAAGCCAACAAAAAACATATCTAGAGCTTTTGAGGTTATTTTCACATGGAGTGGAGGCTTAGGTCAGGTGTAAATCCCAGTGTGACCATTTGTGCAGCAGATGCACATAATTCTTCTCGCAGCCGCAAGCCAGTCAACTTCCGTGTAAAAACTATCCACCCCAGTAAGGGAAAAATTATGCTCATCGTCCAACCAAGATGAAAAAAGCATTCTTGCTTTTTTCAACAACTTACAACTTTGTGTAATGCCTTCACTACATACTGCGGAGCTTGCATTTTTCTCATGACAATCTGAAATAATTTCCTCCATGTGCAGCTCTTACTGATTTGGTTTGCACCCAAGCCCTGTGTGAAGGGGTTGTAATCTGAAGTTTATTCTGTTCAAAAGCATCTGGAGTTTGCATTCACCCAGGATGTTTAGTGAGAGCAGTTGTTTGCAAACCAGGCCAGAGAAAAGTGAGCACAGCCAGTTGACCATACTGGTGCTGCCATCTGCCCATTCAAGCAAAAATATACCCAGCCCTGCTGTGCCTCTCCGTAGCACTTGGTTACATCTTTCTCTGACAGATGGCAACACTGGTAAGGTCTGCCGACTGCAGTCATTTTTCATCTGCACTGGCTGAACCAGGCTAATGCCAATAGCAAGTATGTGTGTGTAAAAATACATGCATAGAGGTGAGTGCGCACTGGCCCCATGGCCTACAATCTGTTTATTCTCTAATCGGTACCACCTGTGACAGTTTTAACCACACCCCTTTTTCCCCCTACCATCACAAAGAAACACAAAGAAACATTTTGAAGAATTTACCTGGTAAACTGGGGCTGGTGTTACGCACATTGGTGGTGCTGTACCCTGGTTTTCATTTTTTTTTGTAAAAGTCAAAAGGCAAAATACTTTGGGTTCAATGTTAGTTGCACATTCTGAATAAGCCGAAATCAAAAATATAGGTCAACAAAAGAAAAGAAGGAATTGCATTAGAGAAAGACAGCTACAGGAAATAAAAGTATCAAGGCTAAATGACGGTTCACTTCAGGCTGACGCTTAAGAAACCATCAAAGCCCCACTTTTGTCTGAAAAAATTCTGCAGTAAACAACCACCATGGTCTAAAGGTTTTACAGTCGACGACCGATTTTTCTGACTCTCTAGGGACCGCGAAAACTACCGAAAAATCTGGCAGTCCGGAAAATCAACTTTCACCAAAAAAACCACGACCTTATAACCAATATGCCGGAGGAAGGCATCAGTTGTGTTCTTGTGCCTCTTTTGTCCTTGTTCTTTTCGCGCCGTCCTGACATCATCCAGAAGCTATGCACCAACTAGCCCAAATCAAAGTACTTCTTGAGCACCAGTTGTATTGCTCACATTCTAAAGCTCCTCATGACTAAATTTTGCTGCGCAACATGTGCACGGACGAGGACGGCGACCGCTTTCATGAGCTCGGCCTGGCTGTGCTACCCGCGGCATGTCGCCGATGAACGCACGGGTTGGGACAAAGTCTAAATGGGAAAGCGAACATGCCGCTGTGGGAACTGCGCTGCGCCCACAGTACGATGGGCCTGGAAAGAGAACATGAAGATGGCGAAACAATAAGAACCGAGAAACAGCTGAAGCTAGCGCTCCATCGGCGTTGGCCTTCGTCATTAGGCCTAGCAACTAGAGCCGAAATTGGCATCGTATCCGGCGATGGGGAACTTGCGCCAAGTTTGCGGTGCCGATTGCAGCGCCATAACGCACTGCCTAGCGAGAAGAGCCAGCAGTTTTGGGTAGTACTCTTAGTACTTTTCCGCGCCACCTTCAGGCGCTTACTGGCGTGAGCCTCCGCGCTCTGTCGAAGGCGCACGTGCCGTGCGTCAGCTATCTGGGCTACGCCGAGAGAACCTAGGCAATGAATGCTGTCAGCAAAACGCGGGTATCTAATCGCGTAGAATGTGTTCTCGCGTTTGCGGCGGCCCAAGCAGCTGACAAAAGCAGTTTTGAGTCACCGAATGGAACAATTGCAGTGCCACCTTGGCAGCGCAGGTTCCCCATATGTGCTCTGCGGTGGCGTCTTGCCTGTCATCGAAATGCCAGTTGTTTACGGTTTTACGATAGAAAAGTCAGGGTTGTGGTGTGTTTTGCCGCGGGTACGCTGACCTGGCTTTGAAATGCACCGCCATTTCCTCCCGCGCTCGCCGTTTCCGTGGAGCTGTACGCCTTCCACGCGCTTCACTGCTACCTCTTTCGTACCCAGGACGAAAGATTCGGCACAGATGAGTCCCGTGAACGCTTACTACTGTTCAAGTTCGTGCGGCGGAAGACATTCAAAAACAGTACGAATTCAAAACCATGCAGACGAAATGTACCGACTCAATCGGGTAGAATTTCAGCATGCGAAGTTAAAAAGCTTCCTTTAAGCTTGAATTTAGTTTTGTTTGATCAAGTTTTCAATCTCTCCCGCAGTTTGAATTAATGAGGTTCCACTGTACGCATTACCGTATTTACTCGCGTAATAAACTCACTCGCATATTGAACCCGCCCCCCCGACTTTTGTCGGTCAGAATTTACTTCTTTTTTTCAGCCTTTAGGTTTTTGTAGCTGGTTCCTCAGTTTTTTCGCCGTCCACAGCGCAGACCTTGGCAGCGCGCCAAGATGCTCCCGGCTGCCGATAACATCACTTGTTTATCTTTTCAGAGCTCCTGCCAGAAGGGGGGGGAGGGGGGCACAGCGCACCAAGATGCTGCTTGCCACCGATAACACCACCACTCATCCATTTTTTGAGGAGAGCTCCTGCCAGAGGGGTGGCGAAAGGGGGAGCGCGGCGCGCTCGGCGAACTTTGCAGAGCGCCAAGACGTTGTATGCTGTAAGTTAAGGCACAGTCATTCGCATTACGCACTCATCACCATCCTGTGTGTTTTTTTTAACCTTGCGTAAAAAACGTGCGCCTGACTTTCAGGGCCGGTGTTCAGCACGTTCGCGTTATCTCGACGCGAATGGCTGGCGCCGCCGGCTGCCACGAAATTGCCAGATCGCGTCGAAGTGAACGATGCTTTGGCAGCAGCGGCACCAACACAAACCCGTCTGACCGCGTGCTTTTGTTGATGACTGGAGGGACGGATGGAGATATATAAAATCTCGACCCTTCCAAAAAAATCTGTTGGAAACTTTTTTTTTTCCCGCGTAATGAACCCTCCCCCCAAACTGATGTCAACTTTTCTGGAAGAAAAGTGGGTTCATTACGCGAGTAAATACGGTATATGGCGGCTTGGGTATTAGTGGCGAGTGCAAACAAGGTCTGAAAAATCGAGCAGTCAGCTCCGGTGCGTCTGAAATTTCAAGCGCTCTTATACATTAGCTCTATGGGCCATGTCACGGTGCCACGAAAAAGTCCGAATAATCAAGAATGCCCGAAAAATCAGGTGTCCGAATTTTCGGTCGTCGACTGTATATAAAGTGCTGTGTATTTTACCCACGCAGCTGAGGAGCCTGTGTTTATAAGTACTACAGGAAAAGCAAAGAATTCAGATGCTGCTATTCCCATGCCTTACCCAGTCAATGTTTTTTGGTGTGTGCACTAAAGTCACCTGGGCATAGCTCCTAAGGCCTGCACACTTCTCTAACAAGTGCAAGCCTCGAAACACCATTATCAAAAATCCACTCACTAGCAAGGCCCTTAAATTCACTAAATAAGACTGCTTGATGCGTATGGCAAACACTGTTGCATTTCTAATTCTTTGCACCTCTCCACAACATTCAAGGAACCAAGGGTATGGCGATTTAATCAAGCCAAACACTCACGACACACGTGTGGCACTCGGGTGGGAAATTGAGCGAGAGACCGCCCTGATTTGGCCAACATAAGCTGGGTGCATTTGAGCACCCCTGTGGGGCCTACCCTGAGCTACACCCGAGATGTAAAACGCACTTACTGGTTCCCAGTGCACCTGTAACGAGTTTAGGGTCAGGTGGGAAGAGGGAGGGGCAGAGAGAAAAACCATTGTTGACAAGCCTCAGCGGATTCCCAGAAAACATGGCAAAGCGTAGTAGTACTAACCCACACGGTCTGAAAAAGAACTGGGCACAACTAGAACCTGAATTTCATGGTGCGTGCCCGAACCTAGCAGAATGGGCAAGCTCACCCAATTACAGCCGGCAATGAAAGTACTGCACGCAGGGTTATTCACAAGAGCAGTGAAAGATAAAACTATCAGCAGGGTTAATACCTAACTGCATATTATCAGCAGCAGACAAAATCAAATTGACAGTCCTGAACAAATTGACAATCTCTGAGGTTATCTGGGAAAGCTGAATACACAGCTAAATATGTAATCACTACCTGCACCTGACACCAGTGCACCTAGTGTCAATGCTAAAATGGTTTTAACACTCAGTACCCGAGGGTACTGAGCATGATTTCCTGTCTTCCTACACACACAAGCAAAAAGCAAATGCGTTGCACTGCCCTGTCACTCAATCCATGGTTTCTACCTTCGAGCGACACCAAGTGGGAGGGAGGAAGTTTTTGCTTTTTGCCTTTTCTTCCCCAGCATGCAAAAGCCTCAGAGTTTCATCTCGAGACATGCACCATCAGGGCTTTGCATCCACACGCTGAGTCCCAAAAGATTCTAGCCGGAAGCAAGCACAGCCTAGTGCAGACATAATGCAGCCATTGCTTTCGTACTTAGGTACGTCTACAAAATTGCATCCCCAAAGGGTCCCTCACAAGCTATTAATTGTCCACCTAGGTAAAAAAAATAAATTATCTACACCTTGCTGCTGCCTCCTTATGGTTGAGGTTGCTACTGGCTACCTACAATAAAGGCACTAACCTAGCAATTAATCAATTAATCCCCTCCCCCCTTTATGAAACACTGTACTCATGGACAGCTTTTTGTAGCTTCCATAACGCAGCTGTTAAATTGCTGTCATGTATAAACGCACGAAATTCTGCAAAAATAGGCCAATAAGCAATCTTTAGCAATGGTACTTTCGAATCTACAATGGTCCCATATAAAAATCCTGTCCAGAGTTCATGCACTCACAGCAAATAATGTCCTGTCATGAGCGCTCACCAACACAGGCAAAAAAAAAAAAGAAGAAACAGCAGGATAAAAATCTTCCTCCCACAAGACAGTTAAAGTCAGTGCTTTGTACCTGAAACCACGCACTCAAATTTGACTGCAAAAAGAGTAACACATCACAAAATCATCAAACAAGCCACGGTTTAATGTGTCTTGGTGCTGCTACACATTTTGCATGGAAAAACCAACAGCGGCAAGTCCTTAGCCAAGTTGTGCAATTTTCTGTTTTTCTCTCTCTGCTACTACTCGTGGATGGTCAGCCAATAGTGTTTCTTCTAGGTTCCCCCACTTTTTCCAAGCTGCTAGTTACATACATATTACAAGTGCCATCCCCGAAAAAACCTGAAAGCTATTTATGTATGCTTTGCCCCCTACCGACATGATAGGTACTTTTAGAATGTGTGAAATTAAAGAATCAGACTGCCCAGTATATACAGAAAAGCACCACCGTTGTGCTCACGGAGCAAAGCGCTTCCCTAACTTCCCCCACAAGCTGCAAAAAAGCAGTCCCAAATATCAGTTCCGTTCACAACAGTAATGGCATTCTAAAGCATTCCTTCCCACTTCTCGTCAGTGATGCCTGTTCATAGATCGGTGAGCATATTGGACTCTCAGCTAGAGTAGAAGCCTGCTATAGTAAATTCGGATATAGTAAAAACTTGGACACAGTAAAGTGAAAATGCGGTCCCAATTTGCCTCCCATAGACTACTGTACATTTTTTTTTAAACGGCTATAGTAAAGAGCGTCTGGTCATGGCGGTGTAAACCTCCAATCAAAAATATACGGCCCATGGCGTTTGCTTGTGAGGCCTCCTGCATACCTCGTTATGCATCCTCAGTGACTGTGATCGCTCGAAAGAGGAATGACTTCACGTCCTCAATCCTCCCAAGCTTTGGACTGATAGATATGCTAGGGAGCCCCGATAAACAGCTTAGAAACAAACCCCTTGGGCTGTATACTTTTAGGGGCTGTACTTCCCGCAGAATGACAACATTGCGGAACGCGTGAACTCGAAGATCGTGAGGCCAACGTTCGAAAGCAAATGGATATAAAAAAAAAATAGAATGCCGCTTTTTGAGACGGTTTGACTTCCAAGCTCAAGACCGCGAGAAGCCAACTGTTCAAAGGCGTTGGGGGCCGTGAGGCAAAGCGAGGTGCTCACCGGAAAAAAAAATAACAAAAGTAAAGCCGGCTACGAACGCAGAAAGAAGGCCGCGCGGTTCGTTGAGAAAGGAAACCTAGCGAAAGTGCAGTTATGAGTAGAGCAGGGAAGAAAAGGGCGAACATTAGCAGCGCGGCAGCAGCAACATTGCGAGGGCGGTTCTGCCGCCCTTGACTGTCGCGCGCATTTTTTAACTATTGCCTCTTAAATGACGTTATGACTGTGAAAGACGACACCATGTTCACACAAACTTTGGCTTTTACATGGAATCAAACTGGTGTTATATTCGTAGGAATGTTGTACCTGTGCAAATGCAGTACTACTTCCACAAGACACGGATGAAATTGAAAAAGTGATAATATTAAATGTGCTAATTAAAAATAAATAATTATCACATTAAGAATCGATAAGAGCAGGCGAAAAGGTATTTAAGACTGTTTTTTTTTTATAAGCCAATGCTTTGCATTTAGTAAGTAGGTGCCGAGCATCCCCAGAGCTATGCCACCACCAACAATTGATATAGTAAAGACCCTGATATAGTAAAGATTTCTGCTGGTGCAAGTGACTTTACTATAGAGGGGTTCTATAACATAACACCAGTAAAATGCACTTTTGGAGAGTTGAGATTATGATGCCCTAGCCGAAACAAAAAGGAAGAAATGGATTTCAGCAGACCAGGGCAAGCAATGTGGAAAATAGAAAGCCCAATTGTCTTCTAGGTTAAGCAAGTGGATTCCAATGGGAGAAAAAAATAAAGCAAAGGGGGGGGGGGGGGGGGGGGGCACTCAGTCAGGTCACGAGAGATGCAGGGGCAGGAGAGGGATAAATGGGGAACACTAGCAGAGGTGTCTGTCGTGCAGTAGATGTAAGCATGATTGTGATGATGCTGATAACTAAAAAAGGGCTACACCGTCTGTGCTATGTGAAACAGCGATAAAAAATATTAAAAAGAGATAATTACAGCATAGCTGCATAACGCAGAGCTCTTGACAGAGCGGTTTGCATTTGCACACACCAAGCCAAGGCTCCTCTGGACAGCAGGCATATTTTGCTGGCTGATTTCAAGTGAACGGGTACGACTGATGACTTCTGACCGACAGTTGTGGCAGGCACAGCCGCTTGTGCTAACATATTTCTGCGTTTTCCTTATTTGACCAAAACTGCATTAGTGACCAATATTTCTGCTCAACAGCTGAAACTCCATACAAATGTCACTTGCTGCAGTTGCTTTTTTTGCTTTGTTTTTTTATCTGCTCTCAAGCGACACGCTCATTAGGTGAACGAGAAAAACTTTTTTAGGCGCTTGCAAATGGTAGCTTATCAAAAAGAAACACGATTGCACCTGCAGTACATGACAAGACATGGCTCTGGTTGCTGCGACTGCATTACTTCTACGCATCACGTTCAGTGACATATTTTCAACACTGCTGTTTCTACAGAAAATTCAGAAAGTTCCAAGTAAGTGGGAAGAGGGCATGGGAAGACGGCGCTGCCTTGTTGATAGCACACGAGTTCAGTCAAGCCTCAGCATCAATAACGAGGCTGCCGTACATGGTCGTGTGCAGGCAAATATGTGCGCCATTTGCTCACACGTTCAAGCTCTGTGGCGGCTGCAGGGTGGAGAAGGTGAAGGAAACGGAGGGTGCGCCCCACTCACCAGCTTGGTCTTGTTCTGCTGCTGCTTGCGGTGGGCATCGATGACCTGCTTGACGGCTCCGAAGAGGCTCTCCTGGTCGTTGGCCACCATGCCCATGTAGAGGTTCTTCTCGGCCATGTACACCACCAACATAAGCTTGATATCAGCTGGCGGGCTGGCAAAGTGCACCAGGCCGAGCCACGCCGACCCCATAAAGCGCGACAGCTTGAGCAGCCCCTCACTGTGCTCAAACTGGAGCACCACGCAGCGTGACGCATTCTTCACCGCCAGCACCACGTTCATCAGCATGGAGCGGGGCATCAACTGCAGTGTCAGCTTCGGGGGCCACTTGTCCGCACAGCTGCACCGTTCAGCACACACGAACACACGAAACATGCTTTTATCGCTCTTTTTTAGGAAAAGGGTGGGGGGGAGCAATAACACGCTTTATGAAAAGTTACACAGGTTCTTCTCAGTGCAAAGCAACTGCAAACAAACATGCTGAAACCATCTGCTCTGCAACAGGACAACATACCCAGCTAGAACAAACGCATCACTAGCCTTCATGAGCAACTTTCCTTGAATTTGTGCAGGCCCTCCACATGCGATACCTGACAGTGTTATCCTAAATCAATTCCACCCGCTTTAGAGAACTGTGCCCCATTCAGAGCAAATGGAGCACCATACTGGTAACAGTGCAATGGGCAGGACAAAAGACCTGACCTAGTGCTGCTGACAATTTGATACAGACCTTACCGTAAGCTTGGTGACCCATCTGCAGTGCTATAGGCAAAGTCGCAGGGTTTCAGGGCAATGACAGCCACAGTATGCAGTTGCTGCACTTACTATTGGACCTCTCTGACCAAGTGCAACCACTAGGAAGGAGGGGAAAAGAACGCACACTTCAGGTTCGCCATTGACGACGCTCGTGGAGACTGTGCACTGGAGAGTGTAGACATTGCGCGGGTTGCTCGGCATCTTGTCCTGGTACTCCACCTGGCCCTGCCATACCGTGCGCCGCTCCTTGAGGCCCACGCCAGGGGGCACACCGCCCGCCTGTGCACACAAGAACAGCCGACGTATGTCAGGGCTCCACTTTTGTCACAAAGGTCTCTCTCCAAAAACACATTCGAAATGTTTGCCAGTCCACTGTACTAACTGGTGCGACTGGCAATGCTCAGAGATCTAAATGCACGGACTTGAAGCGCAGCAAACATCAACGTGGAAAATCGGTGGAATTAGCTCAGCACTACTTAGATTTAGGTTTCATGGGGTTTAACGTCCCAGTGCGACTCAAGCTATGAGGGATGCCACAGTGGAGGGCTCCGGATAATTTCGACCACCTGAGATTCTTTAATCTGCACAGGCATTGCACAGTACATGGGCCTCTCATTTTGCCTCCATCGAAATGTGACCGCTGCGGTCAAGATCGAACTCGCATCTTTCGGGTCAGCAGCTGAGCACCGTAACCACTGAGCCAACGCGGTGGCTCACAGCACTACTTAGGATGCAGGTCATGAGTGTAATTTTTACTGTACGAGCTTCTTTCTAGCACAGGCACAGTATAATGAGGTGGTGTAAAAGAAAAATGAGCTGTGACCTAGGAGTGATAGTCAGGTAATTCGCTACCTCTTCAACAGAATATTCACTTGACAATTTGCTTGACAACTGCAGTACAAGTGAAGATAATGTGCTTGGTGCTAAGCTAAATCCCTGAACTATTCTAGAAGAGATTGTGCTAGTCACAGCAAGCATTGGTATCCCACAGTTTAAAACTGGCTGCCATATGGCTGAAATTAAAAGCAGCTCACTGAACTAAACATTATCCGGCTTGCAAAAACAGCTCAGTTTGGTACTGTACAAACTTGTTTGTAGTATTTACAAAGCAGTAGGCAGCATCACTCTGCCTAGAAGGCTTCACCAGCAAGAGGGAGCAGTCAAAGACAACTTAAGCAGCCTGCACTAACTGGTTCTTCGATGAGAAACAAGTTTATTGCTGACTGCTGACTACACAAAATGAAAAAAAAAAAGACTCACAGGATGGTTACGAGAGTGCAAAGCGAATGTCTGATCATTAGCTATGGCATGAAAGGAAAGAATTTTTCAGAAACACAGCACATCACTACTGGCATGCAAGTTTGCTGGGCAAGCCAACGTACCCAGCTCTTGCCAAAAAATAAACATGTCACGTCACTGTTCGCGCTGCAGCATCTTGACGTGCTGCCAAAGCCTGCGAAGTGGACACTGCCGATAACACCGCAAAACTAACGAACGACTTCAGAAAAAGCTCATGCTCTAAACAGGAGTGAGAAAATCTGCTTTGTACTGTCACCAACAAGCAACATCTATGGCTTACCATTTAAGTTCAGCCATTCTTTCTGAATGTGCGACCTGTTAGTTGATGGAGGAAGTGACACATGCTTAATCGCGGTGCACTCACCCCTGAAGGCTGTTGTGGTGCCTGCTGTGGCTGAGGTGGCACGCCCTGTGGTGGTGGGCCAGCCCCTCCCATCATGGGAGGGCCCTGTGGCTGCTGAGGGGGGCCCTTGGGTGGTGGTTGCTGCTGCTGCTGAGGTTGTTGTGGTTGCTGTGGCTGCTGCTGCTGGGGAGGGGGAGGCCCTGGAGGAAACTGGCTGCCGCCCCCCTGGGGCATCTGGCTCAGTTGGGCTGCTAGGGTGCTGGGGGTGGGCCCTGTCGTGGGCATGCCCTGCTGTGGGACAGGTCCGCCCCCAATGAGGGGGTTGCCTCCCGGCCCCACCACGTTGGGGGGCCCCCCACTGCCCGGGGGCACGCCCAGACGCATGGAGGAGCCTCGGAAACCTGCAAGGCAGAGGGAGAGGGGACATGAGCAGGCAATACTGTGTTTGCCTATTGTTTACGATAGTATAGCAGTGACAGCTACATTACTCTAGCATTTCGAGCCTTCAGCGTGGCGGCCCTGTGGCTCTGGTCACGAAGTTGGTCACGTGGTGCGGAGCAGCTGCTGGCGGCGCGCCGCGCCGGCGAAACCGAGTGAGGGGGGAGTGGAAAGGGGGGAGAGAGAGCGTGAATCCTTCTCCAGGTACGAAGATGAAGAAGGAACGCCCAGCGAAACAGAGCGACGAAAGACAGGCTTTGCAATTCGACTGAGCGAGTTCCACTCAGCCAGCTGTAGCTATCGCGTTTCTCCAGGTTTAACCAAAGCTAAACCACAGCCAATTTTTTTTTACTTTTATTTAAGAAGCAGACACATAGCAGCCTTGTGCAGTGACAAAAGCAACCTCAGAGCAGTACTTACAGTAGAAAAGGTGCCAAAAGAGAATGCTCCAGGCAAACACTAATACATACTGTATTTACAGGATTGTAAGTGGACCCCCCAAATCGCATGACTGAAAAAAGAAAAAAAAAACACCGGTGGAGGCGCTCAAAAACGAAAATTTATTGCATAGATGGGCTATTCATCCTCACTTGAGTCATCTTCAATGGTACTGCTGTCGTCGTCGCCACTGCGGACCCACAGCACATCGTCCTCCATGGAAAGCCCGCACTTCCTAAATGACCGCGCCACGACATCGCGTGGTACGGCCGCCCGAGCTGAAATCACCAACCCGCACAGAGCCACCAGGGAGGCTCTCTTCACGCACTCCATTGGTGTAAGTTCCCGCCCGTCCACCGCCAGCCACTCGTTATACTCACGCCAGAGCAAGTCCTTGAATGGCTTGTTAATGCCAACGTCTAGCGGCTGCAGCTGCCCCGTCAGACGGTCGGGAATTACCAGCATATCTGTATGTTCTTTTCGTAGCTCTGTCATCACTTTCGCGGTAAGATGGCCGCAAAATGAGTCCAGCACGAGGAGGTTCGAATTGCGATCTTTGAGGGATGCCCCTGGCATCAAAAGACACACCCGACGGTACCAATCAATAACTAAGTCATCCGTCACAAAGCCCTTTTCATTCACTCGCACAATCACACCTTTCGGGAACATTTCCAGTGGCATAGTTTTTCTTTTGAAGACGATGCACGGTCGGAGCTTTGTGCCATCTGCCATGCATGATAGCATAACAGTGAACCGAAGTTTCTCGTTTCCTGTCGTGAGAAGCTTAACCTCGCGAGCTCGCCTCACGCTCACAGTTGTGTTGCTCGTCATGTCGAAGTAGACAAGAGTCTGGTCCGCATTGCCGATTTGGCCGAGCAGGTATCGCCACGAGTCGCGGAGCTTGAGGTAGTGCCTTATGAAAGGCGAGAACTTTCTCCTCTTAAGAAGCAGGCAGCTTCTGGCATACACTAGTATGCCGACGAAGAGAGAGGCCAGCCCTTTTCATAAATTTTGAAGCCCAAGCCCTGCTGGCTTTGAAGTCAGTTCGGAGTATCCCAGCTTCTGCAGCGAAGACCCGGGCTTGTTGCATGATCATTTCGCATGTCACTGGAAGAGACCGATCCTGTATTTCGGTGACATACACTGCAAGCTTAACCTCCAGCTCCAGAAAGCGTCCTAACTTCGGCCCGCGGAAACCTCTTCGCTTGGAGTCGCAGTCGAAAATTCTGTCTCACTTATTCTGCCACTCCTGCACTAACCATTCAGAAACGTCGAACTTGCGGCCCACCGCACAGTTGTTAGTTTCTTCGGTGTAAATGATGGCCTCCCTCTTGAATGCTGCAGTGAATGAGCGCCGAATGCTTTTCGAACCTGGAGAGCTCATGGTGAAGCACGCGGCCGGCAGTCGTGTCAAATGCACCAACTCCAAGCACCACCAAACAAAAAGTGATTGGTGTCGGGGCGTCGGCTCTTCAAGCAAACATCGGCATTCCCCAGAAGCGCCGCCGTTACACGTATAATCATCTAGCCGCCGTATTACGCAACCAACTGATATAGCGGCTCTTCCATCAGCTAGCGACACTCCCGGGCGCTGGCGCAGACTCCGCGATTGGAACAGTGGCCCTTCCTTAACTATCGATACTACTGCGAGTGAAATGAAATTGGTTTTTGGGGAAAGGAAATGGTGCAGTATCTGTCTCAAATCTCCGCGGAAACCCAGCCCCAAGGGAAGGGATAAAAAAGGGAGTGAAAGAAGAAAGGAAGAAAGAGGTGCTGTAGTGAAGGGCTCCGGAATGTGCTGTACTGACATCCCACAGCACACAGGCACCTTTGCGTTTCGCCTCCATCGAAACGCTGCCGCCGCGGCCGGGTTCTAACCCAGATGTCGTGATCAGCAGCCGACTGCCCTAACCACTGAACAACCGCGGTGGGTAACGGTGTGCGCAGTAAAAGTTAAAAATGAAAAATCCTTGCCAAATAAGTCCACGGAATACCTGAATGTTACGCTTGGAGCCGTAGAGCAAACAAAAACTTGTAACCTCGCAGTAGCGTCCCTGATAGATCGTTTTTCTTGCTTTTATTGGCAGTGCAAGGTTTCATTCCGATTGTAAGTTGACCTCCCCACTTCGGAATTTAAATTTCAAAAAAAGGGTGGACTTACAATCGTGTAAATACGGTACATTTTCATTACACAGCAGCAAACAAAGGGAGACAAATTTGCTCCTATTAATGGACAGCAGATTTGATGAATTGGGCACTGGCCTGCACAAGCCCAGTTAATTCATTGGTTTGGGGTGCTATACGGGAATGCTGATCCCTGCACTCCCAGCAGAAAAAGACGAACAGGATGCTTAAGCTCTGCCTTAAGGGCACGACACGACAGCATTAACGGGTTACTGATGCAGAATTGGTAATCCTCGACTTTGCATTCATAGACCCCTGGGAGTCCCCATACCACTCCTGGCGCAGTGGTGCAGCGGTTAGGCGATGCGCCACTGCCCTCCGATAGCGGGTGCTGTCACCAGTGGGGTGTGTGCAACCAAGGTTGCTCCTCCTGAGCAATTTCTCGTGACCAATCCTCAAATTAACTACCACCTGCCTCAGTGGCCAATTTGCTCACAAGCTGGTGTCTATGCCACAAAGTCACGTGACATAGGCAGCCCCCTACTGGTTGCTCCGGCTGCTCCAGTTACGAGGCTTCAAACGGTTGCCACCGCCACCTGACTATTTTTTCCGACATGGCGGTATTAACACCCGCATTAGAACCAGTCCATGGTATGGCTTGTAGATCATCAAAGCGTGCAGTGCAAAGAAGACATGCTTCACCGCAACACAGTAGGGAATAACAGTTTCAATGTAGCATGCTCTCGGCACTTCACTAAAGCACGGCTGAACTGGAGGAAACGATGTATGCTATTGTCACTCCTGCACAGCCTGACTGTGGTCATCGAAGCACTTCCCACCCCTTGCAGCGTCAGTGCATGCCCTGTGACGCGACCATTTTCGATCTGAGTCTGCGACAGACTGTGTGTGCATGTGTGCGCTGGGTCCTGGGAAGTGGGGCTAGTCAAGCCACAATTATGCGGCCTTTTCCTGTAGGACTTCCCAACCACACCTTCAAACTTCAAGTGACTGCACAAAGCTCACAGCAGCCACCACTGCAATGGGGACACAAAGATGCCTATAGTGTCTCATTCCCCTTGGGCTTCCCCTTGGGCAAGGAACTTGGCCAATGGTGGCGTTTTGCATGCACACTGGTGCGACACAAGCCGCAAAGAATGGCAAGAAATAGAAAGGAACATGAGTGAAGGGAGCGATGAAGAGTGCTCAGTGGCGCCTCTTGAGACTCGAAACAAGAAGTCGGCCCACACCTGTCTGCATCTGGGGCCCTGTGGCACAGCTGACGGGCGTCGGGTGGCTGGGGCGCATTTGGGGTGGTCCCGTGGCCATGGGTGCATTGGACAGCTGGCTGGCTAGCAGGGGCATGCTCGTCTGAGTAGGGGGTGGAGGGGTGGACACTGGGGGGCCACCTCCTGACACCACAGGCGACACCACGCCCTGGGTTTGGTTCCAGGGGAGCCGTACGCCTCCCGCACCACCTGCACCAAAAGGGCAGAGACAACAACCACAAAAAATTACTGCAGCATCGCAAAGATTGAGTGCACAAGGATACGACAGCAAGGAGGATGAAAACACGTGACAACCCACAGCTGTCTACTGTGGCAGTCGTGCCTTGAAATGCAATGAAGCGTCAACAAAACGATATTTTACCGCTGGTTCCCTTTGTGATGTCACTTGGCATTCTTAACCTGCCATTTATCCTTTTTGAGGGTAGCAGTGCAAAAGTCTTTGCCTTGCACTTGAAGCGTTCCAGAGCTGCTATGTATCGGAATTGAAGTAGGCTGTGCCAGAGAGCTGGTAATACATTCTTGAGGGTAGCAGCGCAAAAGATGAGGATGAAAGAACTCAGGACGAGCACTGACTCACAATTGAAGTTTATTGGTAGGAAACAAGGCAAATGTAAAGGAAGCACTGGCCATCAATCATACAACAAAACAAAATGCATGTGTTGCTACGTGTGATCAAGGAACATGACTTCCCTATCATGAAGACAGATAGAGGGCTTGCTGACGCAAAATCTTGCTTTTCGCTTTATGTGATAAGCTTTGCTCATCTCCATTGTTAATCAGAAAGGGAGTTTGAACAAAATGTCACTATTATGTAATGAAGGAAAACAAGATTGGCGATCTCGGCAACGGTCAGCTAAATTAGTGGACTTAGTTGAATCTTGGAAAAAAAGGCGGAAAAACCAGTAGAGCCTAAAGTGACCTGCGCAATAAAGCACGGAACAAAGTTTTTGCCATGCCCTGAGGGGTGGTATATAAGATTCTTCTGTCAAGAGGACAAATCTACATTGGACAGACAGGGCGGTACGTTAACACACACCTGAAAGAATATCAGGATTCATAAGAATATCAGGATTCATTAGATTCAACTAAGTCCACTAATTTAGCTGACCATTGCAGAGATCGGCAACCTTGTTGTCCTTCATTACATCATAGTGACATTTTGTTCAAACACACTGTCCGATTAACAAGGGAGATCAGCGAAGTTTGCCACATAAAGAAAAAAACCAAGATTGTGCATCAGCAAGCCCTCTACCTGTCTTCATGATAGGGAAGTCATGTTCCTTGATCTCACGTAGCAACACATGCATTTTGTTTTGTTGTATGATTGTTTGCCAGTGCTTC
This sequence comes from Amblyomma americanum, assembly GCF_052857255.1. NCBI lineage: Eukaryota > Metazoa > Arthropoda > Arachnida > Ixodida > Ixodidae > Amblyomma > Amblyomma americanum. The sequence goes on from NC_135500.1 coordinate 99,826,312, forward strand.
CTTTATATTCGCCTTGTTTCCTACCAATAAACTTCAGTTGTGAGTCAGTGCTCGTCCTGAGTTCTTTCATCCCCATCTTTTGCGCTGCTGCCCTCAAGAAAGAATTACCAACATGCCCGTTAAGCAATTGTACTGGCATTTATAGTCTGACTCACACTGACACAGCCTGCTTCAATTCCGATACATAGCAGCTCGGGCACATTTCAAATGCAAGGCAAAGTCACTTATAGTCACATATAGTCACTTATTTTATGCTTTACCCTTCCCCGTTTAGGGTAAAGGTTCTCAACCTGGGTTCTGTAGGACCCTTGAGTTCCTTGGAGTGTTTTTTTTTAGTTCCCCCAAGCACCCAAACCCTTGCATGCCTCAAGCCCTCAAGCCCAACCCTTTCTTCCCCGATTTCATTGTGGAACTAATCATACCGTGATCATATATAACAAACAGGCTCATTATAGAGCCAGTCATTATTAATTTAATGCGGATATTTTTTAAAATATTGAGCAGCTATTTTCTTGCATGAACCTTAGGTAGGGAGGGACAGAAGCCAATGCATTTGTGGTTCCTCAGCACATTTTCAAATTTGTTGGTGTTCTCTGAAGCTGGAGATATTGAGAACCCTAGATTTAGAGAGCATGATGTTTCTGTGGTGAATCCAAGTGTGCGGCAGTTTTCCCTCTGGGCATCTCAATGAAAGTTCCCTAAGACACAAGCAGGGGCAGCATGCAGACAGTCGAGAAACAGTCAGCTGTAAACAATAGTGCAAAGGCCGAAAGATGTCTTAGCAGCACATACAATGGTGGCGGAAATTATAACGTGCACGCTTTATTCACTACTTCAGCCGACTAACCATTAACCAAATTGAGGATCTTATCGGAACCACATCACCAAAACTTACCTGTGTGCTGCGACCTTTCTCTATTTTCCTTATATGGCGGGATCTCAACAATACGATCATGGCTGATACGAATCTTGGGACAACTTGAATTCACAGAGTTCCCTGGCTGGAGTGCATTGTGTACAATGCAGAATGGGGGGGGTGTTCCGAAAGCTCTCCTGCACCACTATGGATGATAAAAATACGCGAGCTGCGACTGTACCCTCAAGCACAAAGCGATGCCTGCACATCACCGGCGCGCAATTGCCGTCACGTGATATCCACTACGGGCAATGAGTGGCGGCGTGCAGTCCATAAAACAGCAATGTCGCATTCGCCAGTTGTGCAGTATACGATGCGGGCAGTGAGTCGCAATGCGTAGCCACAAACAAATCCTGGCAGCCGCAAACAGATAGGCGTTAACATAATTTCCTTGCTTCTGCAAACAGATTTTGTTCATTTTGAACGATACAAATACAGGATGAAATATATATTTTTCGCGATCCCATGAGATTTGTCTCACCGAGATTCTACTGCATTCTGCTTTTTCTGAAAGTTTTCCCAGCATGGCAATCCGCATTGCATGCCACTATGCCCCAACTCTTGAGATTAACTACCAATACTGCACAGACATTTCAGAGGTGCAGTGAGTAAGAGTTTTGTACAAATGAACAAACAAAACAAGCTGTGCTCACCAATGGTGACCGGAGAACGATTCTGTGTGGCTCGGTTCATGGCGTCCGGGATGGGCCTCAGAGTGACATTTGGCGGGTTGGGCTGCATGCCCAGGGGAATTGGGAGAGAGAGATACGCGGTCAGCCTTATCACACAGCCGGTTGTGCGGGCACACCACTTTGTTGAACCAAAGGTTCATTAAACACTGCTCACGCCAAAAGCATGACAACTTGCTGTCCATTGCCAGAAATGCAAACGTAAACCCCTTTTCAATAACGCATACAACAGAAACCTGCTATAGTAAAATAGGATATAGTAAAGTGAAACTACCGTCCCATTTCACCTTCCACCGACGACCGCACATTTTTTTTTTTCATTTATAGTAAAGATTTTTTTTACAAGAAACAGCTACAGTATAGAGCATCTGGCAGTGGCAATGTACTTCCCACAGGATGATCACATCGTGGCAGACGCGAAGTTGAGGATCGCGTGGCCAACGTTCGGGGGCGACTGGATACCGAAAACAGTTAAACGGTGCTTTTATTTTGTTTTAGATGGCTTCACCACCAAGTTTAAGAGTGTAAGGAGAAGTCAACTTTTCGAAGGCCTTGGGGCCGGGAGGCTAAGTGCACGGCGCACACGGAAAAAAAAAAAGTAAAGCCAGCTATGAATGCAGAAAGAAGGTGGTGCGGTTCGCTGAGAAACGAAAGCTACTAAAAGTTCACTAATGAGCAGACAAGAGAAGAAAAGGGCAAACGTTTGCAGCATGGCAGTGGCGGCTCTGCATGGTTGTTTTTGCCGCACTTTACTGTCTCATGCGCGTTTCTTAACTATTGCCTCTTAAATGACGCTGAGGCAGCGGAAGATGACGCCATGCTCACATAAAGCTTTGGCTTATATGTGAAATCAAACTGGCGTTATATTCATAGTCATGTTGTATTTGTGCAAATGCAGTACTTCCACAAAATGCAAACGAAATCAAAAACATGGTAACACAAAATGTGATAATGAAAATAAATAATTATCACATAAAGGGCCGATAAGAGCAGAATGAAAGGTATTTCCGAGTGCTTCTTTTATAAGCCAACACTTTGCATTGAGTAAGTAGCCAGAGAACATGCTCAGAGCCATGCCATCACCGATATAGTAAAGACCCTGATATAGTAAAGATTTTTGCTGGACCGAGTGACTTTACTATAAAGGTGTTTGACTGCAGTTTCTGGGCTATGCTAAAGACAAGCTTGAGTGCGAAATCACTAAAGCTTTTTTTGTCAAGAAGGGTGGTAACAATTGCGTCAGCACGCCTTCAGTGTCATTGCCTGAATGAAATGGCTTTTTTGGAGAGTTGCGATTAGATTCTATGTCACGAGAAAATGTATTTAAATGTTGAATTTTTTCAAATAAAATCACATGGAAGTGCAGCACCCTCCTGTATGGTTTGTTCCTGCTCTTATGTTTGCGTTTCAATTGTGCTGCGAATATTTCTACACCATGGCTAGGAACCAACCGACTCCAAACCACAGCACAGCACCATCCTGTCTTGATGTTCCTGATCTTGTGTCTTCGATCTGTGCTGCGAATTTTTCTACACCATGGTTAGGAACCGACTGGCCCAAACCACAGTGAAGCACCATCTTGTATTATTTGTTCCTGCTCTTGTGTCTTCCATTTGTGCTGCAAACTTTTCTACACCATGGATAGGAACCAACTGGCCCAAACCAGAGTGCAGCACCGTCCTCTGTCTTTGTTCCTGCTCTTATGTCTTCATTTGTGCTGCAAATTTTTCTACATCATGAATCGGAACCAACTGGCCCAAACGACTATGCAGCACCGTCCTGTCTTGTTTGTTCCTGCTCTTGTGGCTTCCATTTGTGCTGCGAATTTTTCTACATCATGGATAGGAGCCAACTGGCCCAAAACACTGTACAGAATTTTTCTACACCACGGATAAAAAACAAATGGCCCAAAACACCATACAGCACCATCCTGTCTTTTCTGTTCCTGCTCCTGGTGGTGTATCTTTCATCTGTGCTGCGAATTTTTCTACACTATGAATAGGAATCAACTGGCCCAAAACACCATACAGCGCCATCCTATATTGTTTGTTCCTGCTCGTGTGTCTGCATTTCCTTTGTGCTGCGAATTTTTCTACACCACGGATAGGGTCAAACTGGCGCGAACCATCGTGCTATTACCCTTGGTCCTTCAACAATGCTGACACATAAATTTCAGAGGCAATTCCGTGACAAGTGCTGGCAATAGTTCTGGACACAAACACTGCCCCACTAGATTGGCATGCTTTACAGAAAAATAAAAAAGAATCTCAGAGAAAAAAACAAGACACTTAACAGACTATGCATCAGGAATGGATCAGGAAGGCTTACATGGTGAATTACTATCAGTGTCAAATGGAACACAAACAGGAGAACTATAACACAAACACAAGATGAAAATATCAGGAGCTGGAGAAAAAAATACAGGCAAGTTCCATTAACACTACCACATATATAAGTCTCAGTGCCAGTGAAGTGAAAATCAAGTGTGGCAATATTCAGTCTTCCTTAGCTAAAGCAGTGTTGGTGCCACTGAAGTGAAAATAAAGTGTGGCAATATTCAGTCTCCTTTCGCTGTTCGCTCTTCGACTATCTTGTTTGCATTTCAGTCGACACTGACTATACATAGCAGGACCCCTTTACACTGCATTGGCTTTCTCACGGTTGCCTAAAGGTGGGATCTTTGAGAGAAAGGAAACCCGTTTGCAAGAACTGCACTTCTCACAAGGTTATGGAAGCTTGAGAGTTTAATAAAGCTAGAGCTTTGCAGCCTTTCTACACGGGCGTTGCAAGAGATGTGCTTTCTGAGGTTTCCTGGCAGTTTCTTGAGGGCCTCTAAGCAAACCCAGAAAATTGTAACGAAAAAAAAAAAAGAAATGTAGAAAAAAAGAAAGTAGTCTGAATGCAAGCAGTGAACATTGCTAACTGTCAGCATTTCACAAGGAAACCTACTGGCTTGTATGAATCGACATGGCCATCACAACGTCAGTGGGGAGAAATATGCTCAGGGAACAAACTATAGATGAGTTTGAGCGTGTACATCGGTTGGGAGGGTTCGCAGTCGACAAGCATAGGCCCATTATCACGAAACTAACTTTTTTTAAGGACAAACAGCGGATTCTTTCATCAGCGTATAAGCTAAAAGGCTCGAATCATTCAATTCGAGAGGATTTTTCTTTGCCAACCAGGCAGGCACGGCAAAAGCTACTTGAGTTCGCCAAGCTCCAGGATAAGAAGGGCAAACTGGTCGTTGATAAGCTGCACATTGGCAAAAATACCTACGTATATGATAGCGCGACCAATTCTGTCATTCTATCAACCAGATAGCTCAGCAACAGCCATCCCACTAAGGCTCTGCCTAGGTCTTGTGGCTCCAGTCCACAGTTATCTTTATCATTTACTAACATCCGAAGCCTACTGCCTAAGCGTGAAGAGGTGTGTTCTTTTCTGGATGATTCTGACGATGATATTGTGGCACTAATAGAAATTTGGTTGCACCCTGACGTAGCGGATAGCGAAATTTTTCCCAGTAAAGATAACTACAACGTATATCGCTGTGATCGCTCCGGTAGAAAAGGTGGTGGTGTCCTTATCGCCATCAAAAAAGGATTAAATTCATTCCTCATTAACACCGGGTCTTCACTTGAAATAGTCTGGGCTGCTTGTACTTTGGCATCGGTGAAGGTACAGTAAAACCTCGTTAATTCGAACTCGAGGGGGACCGGAAAATTGTTCGAATTAAGCGGAGTTTGAATTAACGAGCGGGCGCTAAAAAAAGCAGCCATCACGCCCGGCAGCACGGGCCGAAGCTATAACAGGCATATCTGAGATCGTTATTTCTTACTACGCGCTACTACACATTTGCGGCGGGCGATTGCGCGAATTAAAATCATAGAGCCCGAATGTCGAAGGAAATAAAGTTAATTTGTTTATGCGGTTGGAGCTAACATCAAAATGCATTCGCGTAAGCAGCAAGCTTAATGATTAAATATGACACTATGCTTCAAAAACGTGTTTATTAACAGCAGATTGGCAAAGCATATCAAAGAGAAAAATAATCGGTGATGCGCATTTGTTTTCGTTTTCTTTGCCGTGACTCGACAAGCATCGCCTGCAACTTGCCCAACAGCTCCAACGCAGCGTCCGAATTATCATCGGCGGAGAAGTAGCGCGCAGCCAGATCGAGTGCTGACGCTGTTTCACATGCACTCGGGGGTGGCAATGGATCGTCGCCTCCGTCGGACTGGTCGTCGCTGTCAGCTGTGCTCGCCGCGCCGGAGTTGTGCGGCATCTGGTCACCGCAGGCCGCTTCAATAATCTCGGCATCGCTTAACGGCCCCGATGTCTCCACGCCGCTGTCAACGTCTACGAAACTCTGGAAGTCAACACCCTCCGATAAAGCAGCGTAGGCAGGGTGCAGCGCGACGGAGTCATCACACTGAGCATCCAGCTCTGCCGTGCTGCAGGCTTCTGGGCCTTCAATGAAGCCGCACTTTCGATAACAGTTCGCGACTGTGTCCGCCTTGACAGCATTCCACGATGTTGCCAGCATGTGGCAGGCTCCGAGGAGATTGACGTCGTACGATTTTCCGCTGTCCATACACACAAGAATCCGCTCTAGGAGGTGGCGCCTGTACAGTGTTTTGAGGTTTTTAATAACCCCAAGGTCCATAGGCTGCAGCACAGCCGTAGTGTTTTTCGGCAGAAATGCCAGACGGATCGCCTTCAGTCCGCTGATGTCGCAATGGGCTGAACAGTTGTCGACGAACAACAGAACATTCCTGTTCTGTGCCGCGAACTTCCTGTCGAGTGTGCGCAGCCAATCCGTGAAAATTGCTCGCGTCATCCACGACTTTCTGTTGAAAGTATAATCAACAGGGAGAGTTTTTAGCCCTTTAAAGCAGCGAGGCTTCGCTGCTTTGCCTATAACTAGCAAGCGGTACCGTTCCGTGCCAGTCAGTCGCGTTTGCGCACACCAACACCGTCACTCTTTCCTTGCTTCTCTTCCCGCCTGAACACGTGTCGCCTTTGTAACTGACAGTCTTGTTCGGCAGCAACTTAAAATAAAGCGCGGTTTCATCTGCATTGAGCACATCGCTGAGCGAGTAATCGGCAAGGTAGTCCTTTAGTTGACCTGCTGCAACGGCTTGCGCCGGAGCCACCGTGGCCGGAGCATAGGCGGCGCCCGCGGTAGGGTGGCTACCCGCGTGACCGCGCGTCAGCCAAAAATAGACAAGCCAATGCTTCGACGCTCCGGCAGCGAAAACCTGCTACGGCATGCACCGGAGGGTTGGTTCGGGCAACGAATTTCACGTCTCACCTCATGCGTGCTGGCTTATTTTTTTTCTCATCATTCTGCATTTAAATTTTCAGCGCATTGTATTTGCTACGAGGTGACTTCTATATGCGAGGAGCAATGCCAGCCATCGGCGCCTAGTTCGAATTAACCGACGTGGATACCGGCATATTCGAATTATCGGGAGTTTTGACCCATTGAAATACGCAGGGCTTTGCCGGGACCCGGCCGTCAGTTCGAATTAACCGGAAGTTCGAATTAAGCGATTTCGAATTAACGAGGTTTTACTGTACTGGTTGGTGTTTGCTACCGTCCGCCTGATTCAGATCACTCATTCGTTTCTAAACTCCATAGCAGTATTACTTCAGCTATGCAAATATGCCCAACTGAACTCATTTACCTGGTTGGTGACTTCAATTTTCCACAGATTGATTGGTCACATTTGTCGTCATCTTGCCGCGCCTCAACAGAACTTATCAACATTATGTTAGATTTTAATTTCTTTCAGGTGATTAACCAACCTACTCGCGGTTCAAACATTTTAGATTTAGCTTTCTGCAATGCACCCGAAACGATTAACGAAGTCTTGCTCCTTGACGGTTTTAGTGACCATAAGCTCATTCATCTACAACTTAATGTCCCATTAGCATTTCAAGGTCTTACATCCACGAAAATTCGCGATTACAATAGAGCTAATTATAGAGATATGAATATTGCACTTAACGATTTTTTTATTCAAACGTTCTTGCCCTCATTTGCGGACAGGTCCGTCGATCAGAACTGGGTACTTTATAAGATCATGATGTCCAATCTAGTTTACAAATATGTTCCCTTGGTTTCAATTTCAAACGACAAATCTAATCCATGGTTCACTAGATCTCTCCGTCGTCATCGAAACAAAAAAAAGCGTTTGTACAGAAAGGCTCGGTTGGTATCTACATCGGGTGCTTGGCAAAAATACAACGATTGTCTGAAATCTTACTGCTCGGCCCTCCGGGCATCAAAGAAAAAATATTTTTCCCATGACCTACCCGCCCTCCTAAAATCTAATCCCAAAAAGTTCTGGCGCGTGATATCTCCTGACAGTACTAACAACCAATTTCCATTATGCAACGACGATCACGTGCAGCTTTCGGAGAGTGAATGTCCCCAAGCATTTAACAGATACTTTGCGTCAGTGTTCACTCGGGAAGATCATTCCAACATACCCATTGTTCCTGATCATGATTACCAATTTATGGCCCCTATTACCATTTCCGCTGAAGGTATCGCTCGTCTCATTTCTAATCTTAAGGTTTCCTCATCAGCAGGTGTTGACAACATAAATTCTAAAATACTGAAAAACACCGTATCGATCTCCAGTGAAATTCTATGCCTCATCTATCAGCAATCATTATCATCCGGTTTACTTCCTACAGATTGGAAAATTGCTAAGATCGTTCCAGTGTTCAAAAGTGGAAACAGAAATTCACCGGAAAACTACCGCCCCATTTCGCTAACCTGCATTTGCTGTAAATTACTCGAGCATGTTATCGCTTCTCACATTTACTGCCATCTGGAACTTAACTCTTTCTTTTTTCCTAATCAGCACGGCTTCCGAAAAGGTTTTTCTTGTGACACCCAACTGCTAGAATTTACGACTGACTTGCATTTCAACATGGATGCTAACCTTCAAACTGACTGTATCTTTTTAGATTTTGCTAAAGCCTTCGACCGTGTTGCACATTCCCGCTTGTTCTCAAAATTGTCTGCTCTGTGCCTAGATTCTTTAACACTGTCATGGCTACGTAACTTTCTTTCATTTCGCCAGCAGTTCACTACAGTTAACAATTTCACCTCCCCACTCAGTGATGTAGAGTCTGGCGTACCCCAAGGTAGTGTTCTTGGCCCCTTATTGTTTCTAATATACATTAACGACTTGCCAACAGACATATCTTCTTCTATACGCCTCTTTGCTGACGACTGCATCATTTACCGGCCCATTAATTCTATGCATGATCACCTTGCCCTCCAAACTGACCTGAACTTAATTTCAAATTGGTGCAGTAAATGGCAAATGATGCTCAACTCATCTAAATGCAAGGTCATCTCTTTCACCCGCAAGCGTACTAATTCTAATTTCTCGTACTCCATTGAAGGTACCGCAGTGTCTCGGGCATCATCTTATAAGTATTTAGGTATTCACCTCACAGATAATCTTTCATGGGCCACACACATTCAATCCATCTGTGCCAAAGCTTCAAGATCACTTGGGTACCTGCGCTGGAACTTGCGAAACGCCCCTAATAACGTGAGAAAAGTCGCTTACTTAACAATCGTGCGTCCTCAACTAGAATTTGCTTCACCTATGTGGTCCCCTTATCAAAATTACCTGATCAACATGCTTGAATCCGTACAAAATAGAGCCGCTCGTTTCATCACACAAAAGTACCACCCCCAGTCCAGTATCACTAAGATTAAACTTGATATCTCCCTCGAACCATTACATATTCGTCGCTCCATCGCTCTTTTATGCTTACTTCATAAATATCGTCATAGCACCAGGCCATCTCCCTTGCCCCTCGATGAGCCTTCACGCATTTCACGCCGCCTACATAATCAGTATAGCATTACACGCATTTACGGAAGAACCTTAGCATTCAATTCATCTGCTCTTCCACGTGCCATTATTCTTTGGAATGATCTCCCCAACTGTATCGCATCTATCGGCAACCACCAATCATTTCAAGACCAACTGCACAAACATTTTCTTTAACGACATTGTGTCTTGTTTCAGGTTGTTCTGTGTCCTTGGTCCCCTTTTCTTCTCGTTGGTATTTTACAAAGTTTTGGTTTCTTGTGCAATTTCAGCCATCTGTATGTTTTTTATGACTACTGCTTTTTCCTTTTGATGCCTATTGGGCACTTGCGATGCATTCTTGCTACTAATTTAATTTTTGTTGCTCGCGGTGATGTATGTCTTTTAGTTACGTTTTGCCCTGTATATTTATAATTGTGTTTAATTTTTGCCTTGTATCACGCGTTGTTTTTAATTTATTCTTCCTATTTGCTTAATCTATTGTTTTGCCCCCCTTACTCAATGCCCTTCTGGGCCCTGTAAGGTATTTTGAATAAATAAATAAATAAACACAGAAGGTAGCAGCAATGAAGGTGCTAACCTGCTCATTAGGAGTAGCAACATGTATTGTGTTGGATCATGTGGTCAGAACTCACCACAAAGCAGTGCAAGAACAAGGAGCTTATAAGGTTACAATGCAAATAGCCGCTAGTCGAAGAAGCATGGCTCCAGCATGTGTTTCATGCTGTGTACCAAGGAGCATTCAGTTGATATAAACCGGGAGTTGCAGTACAGTCACGGCTGACATGTTGGATGTCACGTTGCACAACCGTACATGGGCACGTATGGATACCGGCACGACAAGTGGTGCAGCATCATTGGCCCCATTCTCATGTGGCTGTTCAGTACAGCATATTGTGTTAGAAGCCTGCAGCAGCTCTTTGGGTTCTTCCTTTTAATTAAAAAGTTTATACAAACACATACTGCACTGTAGTTTCATTTTTTTTTTAAATATGATCATTTACATTCATTGTCACTTTCCTCATTCCAATTTGCAAGGGTCCTGGATGAATTGGAAGAGGGCAATGATTCCATTCCATAATGCTCATCTCATAGCTGTGCAATGCTACATGAAAACTACTGTTTCCTAATCAGAGTGGCCCTTTATTTCACTTCGGCTATTCAACTAATTTGTCGAAGTCTTCACTTTCAAATGCTGTCTGTTCTCGTATATGCCACTGTAATTGGCACAAGCACTTCACAGTAGCACATACAAAACCTGACAATGATCTAGAAGGAAGAAATACCAGGAGGAAATGGATTGTGAGAGGTCCTGCGTAGAATAGATTTAAAAAAAAATCTATTAGAGTAACAATGTGACTATCAAGGGAAGGGAAATGCATCCCAAGGGTTACAGGGGTTCACTTGGAAGTGATGAGCATGGGGCCTTGGCTGTGACAGAGAAGCAAGAGAGCCCGGTCTGAGGGCTGACCCCATAAGACCATAAATACAAGCTCAAAAAAATGTTTTAATCAATCAATCAGGTGTGGCCTTTGTCCTGCACTTGGTTGATGACAACAATATTAAGCTGGCCCTACTACTAGCTACAAAGCCAGGCAGTATCACTGTGTTTCTGTACTTCATGTTTTGCGGAATAAAAAATAAACCAAGCAAGAAATTAGGTTTCATGTGTCCTATATCTGCACAGGTGGCTCCCATACAAGCCATTACAGGCACCTGCACAAACCATTTCGGCTTTTCAAAAAACTGCACGAGTCCTGCCTACACACATAAGAGGGGGAGCGGGTGGTACGTGCCTGGTTGATGGTTGCCAGGTGTGATTGGGCAGGCGGGGTCGGGATGCCGGGCCGTGTGACCTGGTTCTGGAAGGTCAGCTGGGGCTGCTGTGGGGAGCCACCCATCGTGCTCATGGGCGATGCTACGAGGACAACAACAGCACAACACATGGCAGCAGGTGAGAGGCCAACAACTACCTACAACCAAACCTCGCTATTACAGCAAATTTGCATCCAACAACAACAAAAAAAATCACAGGATAGTTAGGACAGTGTAACGCAAGATTCAGCGATAGCTGTTTAGGCGTTTAGTTTGGTGCACTGGCAGGCAGCTGTTCCCAACAGAGCCACCCATAGGCTTATGCGACCCAGGTTGACTGTGATATACTGTGAGTGCATTAATGACCAGTGGGTGGGTGGATGTCTAAGACGACTAAGACACGCAAGCTGAGGACGGGCGCCTAATAGCTATCGCTGTAAAAAGCGTTTGTTGCATCTATCACTTTCTATGCAGAAGCAGATAGACGAATAGGTGCAAGGGAATCGGCTTTAAGTCCCACAGTGCAGAGGGGACTTGGTGGTCGCAAAAAGTATCATGGTCTTTCAAAGTGCCAGTGCAGTTCACACCTGCGCCTAAACATACACATGCATGCTTATTCTCGACGTTTTCCGTGGTTAGCAATAAGAAATACAGGGAAGCTGTTCACAAAGGCTTCTTATTAGCAGCTTTCAGCCCCTGAGACCATTCAGAAGGTTTCTGCTGACCAAATAAAACAATCCAACATGCATAATGTAGGCAGGCCAGCATACGGGAGGACTGAAATGTTTTGTGGACTGTGCATTTAAATCACAAAGGCTGCCTCTACCTAAAACATCACATCTCACAACTTGTGGTTCCATTGGAGCAGGAGGACTCTCAATTAAGCTGCTTTCAGTGATGTGATTGACCGAGGTCAATTTGGAGCAGCTTTTGAGCAGCCAAAGTGCCTTTTGGCGCTGAAAAGTGTTTGGCACAGATAAATACTGTGTATTCCAGTTTATAAGTTGTGTTTTTATGACAGCGATCACTGTTAGGTGCACGACCCTGGCTTTCTTGTCGCCGTTGCCTGGGTTGCATAAGCCTACGGGTGGCTCTGTTTGGAACAGCCACCTGCCAGTGCAGGGATGCATCACTTGACCACTGCACTAATGCGCCAGCAAAATATCTCCAACACAGCTATCGCTGAATCTCACGTTACATAGTCGTAACCGTCCTGTGAGTTTTTTTTTTTTTTTGAGAATTTTCGGCGGTTTCTATGTCAGTAGGCTTCCTTTCAAACACTCTTGATGAACCAAACAAGCACAACAGATATGTGTGTCATTGCCATTTAACAAGGCAGAGCATAAGCTGCATCAAAAACCCGCGCATAATAAGAGCACATTTTAGAAATTTTGGGACCGAGATTGTGGCTGCAGGTTATGTGTATATCTGAGAATTTTCAACTACCACCAGCGCCAGGCAGTCTAGAGGATATTTCCAGCCATGCATTGGTAAAACAATCACCTGACCGCTCCTTGTATTGAATGGAGGTTAATATATTAGCAAGTTTTTAGAGTTGCACAAGCCAGAGGGAAAGGCCAAGGAAGCACTTCAAAACAGCTGGCTCAACTGTGTGAGACCCATACATCGCAAGTAAACAGGAGTCTTTCCTAATTGTCAAGTTGGCTTCTACGCAATGCACAGTGCCCTATTGATGGTGGAACAGGCGGTTTTCAAAGCAGGAAATATATGTAAGCAGAGTTCATGTGTTTTCTGACACAGCAAATGTGGACATGGTTTCACAAAGACACCATGGCACTTCTCAGTATCTAGAAAATGTAATCACCATTTAAACTGATTTCTGGCCAATGGCACCATTGGTTGGTCAAAGCGCATTGTGGAGAAAACAACTTAACAATTAGGAAAGCCTTGCATGGGAGCATACCAGATAGGGCAACACCCAGGTCATGCAACTAAATGCTTTGCAGAGTCCAAAGCAGTGAAGGAAATTCCCCAATATTAAGTAGATTTCAACCATAAGAATAATTACTGGGAGCGCGAAAATATTCTAAATTTCAAATATAAATCAAATATGATTGATATTCGGTTCATATTCATATTCAAGAACTTCTGGATATTGAAAAATTCCCAAATATTCATCAGCAATCATCATATCGCGCTGGCTTTCATAAATTCGACCATGAAAAAACCACAATATCTTGGCAAATTATCCGACAACAGAGTTTGAAGTGCCAGGAAAACAATAAAAAGGTCCTGTTCAAGTTCACTGCCATTTATAGCATGGACTGATCACATTCGGATGCTGCTAGGCTTGACCTCATATGAAATTCTGCAAGTGGGCGTTCCCACGTATCACACCTGACGACAACAATATAGCCGATCACCAGCTTCAAACAATTTTGAGAAAGTGCACTGTTTTAATGCCAGAGCGTTAAGGAGCTCGTGTCGCAGAAAATCTGGCATCGCTGTAGGCATCGTTGAATGCGAGTGAAAAATCCCCAGAGAAGCAGTCTAGGAGGCAGGTGACCTTGCAATGCCATAACAACCTGCTCACTGGATTGTGCGCTAACTGCCCACCGTGGCAGGTGACAGCTAGATTAATGATTGGCCATTCGGAAACAGCAACCTGGTTCGCACAAGGCCCACCAGTGGCAGCACCTGCCATCGCATGGCAGTGGCTAATCACTTAACAGCTGCACCACTGACCCAGGAGTGGTAGTACGAGGGCTCCCCGGGATCTATAAATGTAAAGCAGAGAATGACCAATTCTGCATATACGGGAATTGACCCGTTATGCTATCGCATCATACCCTTAAGGCGGAGCTTAATTGTCACCTCCAATTTTTTTTTATTTTTTTATCCTTCCATAACGTGTTACATACCTAACACCCACCCCCGTAGCATTCATCCTGTAGCTTTCATAACTCTCAACGGAATTTTGCAGGAGGCTCCCGAAGGGGGAAGTCCAGGTGTCACAACAGGGCAAGTGACTATGTAAAAATCCTGCACAGGCGGGACAATGATCGAAGAGCCTTTTCGCTAAGCCAAAAAATAGCCTGGCCACATAGTTTTGGCTTCTGACCTTGGCCGCTCGCTTGTAGCAATGGCCCGTGCATTCGCCACACCAGAAGCAGCCTCATCCTTCCAATGTTGATGTATTGGTGATGACAGATTTTTATGTGCAAGGGCATCTACGGCCAAAGAGCGCCATTGCACAAGGTATTTTCCATTTCTCAAGGTGGGGTCAAAGACCCATTTCCCAAGCATTTCACCCTAAATAAGCCGAGCACCAGACCAGGGGAAAGCTTGTACCCATTGTATCACCAGTGGGTACCCGGCGGCACTGGGGATCGAACCCCGCACCTCCCGCATGCGAGGCGGATGCTCAACCACTTGGCTACCGCTGCGGTATCTAATGTCGATGTGCATACCCCTCAATAACATTTGAGTTGTTCTTTCAGCATGCCAAAACTGCGCACACATCACGGGCTTTTCGTTGCTTGTAGAAATGAAGCCTCCTCATAAGGCCTCACTGCATTTTCAGCGTTTTTTTTTTATCACGCAGTATACATTTCAGTGCACATCATGTTTTTTTTATTTGGGGCTGAGTCAGTATAGTTGGTTTGTTTCATTTTTGGGGAAAAAAAAAATTATGGTCAGCATCTCTGCCTGTTCATCATTTTCTGAAACATTTTTTATACTGACCAGATACTCCATACTCGATTCAATGTTAGAAGCCATTTTTTTTTCATATTCACATTTGATTCGTGTTTGAAAATATCCATATTTGCACACACCCTACTAATTACTTAACGTACCTTTTTTTTTTTGGCTTCACCTCACACCTCCTAGTGATTCTGGTTAATTTAATATCCATGCCATACATGCGAATTTAATGACATTAGCCTTACTACCATTCGAAATTTACCGAGTTTGCTACAACCCATTTGCCCGAGCAATGCGTACTCTCACCCGCATTCCACATGCAGAAAAGCATGCAAATTTGATATTAACAACTTCCTGTCAAAAGCAAATGGTTTATTCATAACTTTCAGTCACATGAGGCACCTCTACTGCATTTTCAATGCAAATAGCACCATTTTCACAGGCATTTCTAACACACACTATCAGCTTATGTGCTGACATATGACTTGGATCATGGCTACCCTATTTACTCAATTCTAACATGCCCTTGATTGTAACGCACACCCGTTATTCACGCTCCGGAAGAATAACCGCAATGTCTTAGAATAGCGCGCACAAGATTTTCATGCTTCCCTCACAAAAAGCGAATGCCAGGTGACAAGTGCGCAGTATTCGGCGTACTGAAACCACCATGCGGATGGAAGCGAGAGAAACTCGCAGAGGCGTCAGCCAGCGTCTTAAACGGCGTGCAGCTGTGTTCGGCCCGCTGGCTGATCTGTGGCCGATAGTCGCCATTGCCAAGGGCAAGCTCGAAGCTCAGGAAAATGAAATCAAAACTAAACAATCGGCCTCCCTTGGAGGTGGGGGCCGTCCGTTTTTCGCCATGTGTTGGTTGGTTGGTTTGGTTTATAGGGGTTGAACGTCCCGAACTGACAACGGTCCAATAATGAACTCTTACATCATCGATGCACAAAAAGTACCCAGCTAGCTTTCGGTGATGCCGATGGTAATAGGGTGTTGCTGATGTAGTTTCATTTTCGTACTTGGTTCTAATACACATGTAATTTTGAGATGCGTTTTCCAAAAAAAATGCGCATTGGAATACAATAGACATGGTAGTTTTTTGACTTGCCAATCAAGAAAGCGGCACTTTCTGCAAATTAATTTTTATACTTCATTTGGACTACAAAAAGAACAACTACCCCACAAATGAATATGGCAGGAAGCCATTCCTGTCAAAGGTAGACATTCTCACCTTGTGAGGTAGGCTGCTTGAACATTTTGGCCTCGCGGGGGTTCGGGGGCGATCCCCCAGCGGGCCGCTTCTGGCCGACACCTGCA
Organism: Amblyomma americanum; assembly: GCF_052857255.1. Taxonomy (NCBI): domain Eukaryota; kingdom Metazoa; phylum Arthropoda; class Arachnida; order Ixodida; family Ixodidae; genus Amblyomma; species Amblyomma americanum. The sequence goes on from NC_135500.1 coordinate 99,842,589, forward strand.
GGTGTGGTTGCAGGACTCCTGGGATTGAGTGGAGCCACAGCTGATGGAGAGGGTGTTGGCTCCACCTTCACCTCGGACACCGCAATGGGGGGGCTCACCGGGCGCTCTGCATGCACATGAGCACTCGTCACACGAAGGGAAGCCCAGCTGGAATCGGTCACTAGTCCAGGTTGGCACAAGCTACTTTCTGGAGAGCCAGTGTGCTATGCAAGACAAAGGATGATGCATGAATGAAGGCAGTGAATGAGTACTGAGGTCGTAAGTGAAATTTTTCATTTTGCCAGTAGCTGTCGGAGAGCTTTTCTCAAGGTATTTTATCGCATGATCCGTTGGCAGCACAGTTTGTCATCACCAAAAACTTCTGACATTCACTTGCCAGCATATGGTACATGCGCAGGCACTCCTCCAGGTAGACACGGACTACACAAACCTCAATGTAGCAACTTTGTTGACAGGGTGCACTACAAGAGTTGTTCTTGTCCCGTCACCTAATGAAGGTTGAGTTTTGGTTTATGGGGGTTTAACGTCCCAAAGCGACTCAGGCTATGAGGGACGCCGTAGTGAAGGGCTCCGGAAATTTCAACCACCTGGGGTTCTTTAACATGCACTGACATCGCACAGTACACGGACCTCTAGAATTTCGCCTTCATCGAAATTCAACTGCCGCGGCCGGGATCGAAACCGCGTCTTTCGGGCCAGCAGCCGAGCGCCATAACCAGCTGAGCCAGCGCGGCAGCTCTACTGAAGGTTGAACAATATGCCAGTTTTCTTTCTTTTCAATACATGAAACACATGATATGGTTCCATTTTAACGTTCCCATCTCCGACCTTTTACGTGAGCTCATTTTGTAGCGATAGCTAGACTACGCTACCTATTCGACCCTTGAGCGTGGCACCACTTGAGCTCCGTGGCGGCGCCGTTTGTCACGTGGGTTGATCACGTGGTGCAGAGTAGCTGCTGCTGCCAGCGGCACGGCACGGCATGCAACAGCTGTGCGCATGCGCCGTGTCAAGTGGGACGAAGATGAAGAAGGAATGCCCGTCGAGACGGAGCGGTGAAAGACTAACTTTGCAATTCGACTGAGCGAGTTCCCCTCGGCCAGATGCAGCTACCGCGTCACTCCAGGTTTAACCAGAGCTAAATCACAGCCAATTTTTTCGTTGCACCTGTGCTTATCCTGTGCACAGGTGCACTTGTGCGGATATCGAATGTCGCAAAATAAGCCAACGTCGCTCCTGCAGCTGGCGCTATAGCAGATGGCTTTCAGTGGGGCCTCCCCTACCAACACAGGTCCAAACTCACCCGAATAACAGTGGTCAAGTGGTGCATCGACAAGTATAGAAGATAGCCTCGAATAATGCACGGGCCTCTTTGGTATTTATCTTACGAGAAGTGCAATGGGTAGGTACCCTATTGCACAAAAAATTAATACTCTATTACATTTCATGCAGTTGGGTAATCGGGCAACCCAGGCAAGACGTAGATTAACCTGCAAGCTTGTTAACCGCCCAAACAATACTATACACAAAAACTCATCATGCAAGCAGCAGATACTTAAGTGACAAGTTTCTTAGGGTTCGTGTGGTGAGCTAAGTATACAAAAAGTTGTAAATAATGAATAAATAATTCCTTAAATGAGACAGATGGCTTCTCAGCCTTTAATAATCAAAATTTCGGCTATGAGTTATGCACTGCACCCAATGCCTTTTCTTCCAGTCCTTTGCTTTGCACTGCAATAATTCTTCCATAAGTTTCACTGAAGCCCATTCATTACCCATGCCTAACCTTGAAACATGAGTCAAAAGAGAGCTGTAATGACGAAAGGGTAGAATGGCTTAAATTGACACGGGCTCCTTTCATACAGGGGCTGTCTTTGTTAATGTGAAGAGCCTCAAATCAACTCACAGCACACTGATGAAAGGAATAAATTAGGCCTCTGAAAAGCCATTGGCTACAGCATCCCACACACTGTGACAGCAGTCTTCATAAAGACAGCGTATGTCTTGGGAAAGCTCATCAGAAACTTCACAGTGATAATTAAATGGGTCCAGAGATGTGGTCCTCCCTACAAACCAAACATGGAGGTGGCATGAACTATAAAAACCCTCAAATGCTACGTCACTTGAGTGCAGACACTGAAGATAAAGAAATAAAGCAGCAGGCAAGAAGAATCTATGATGCCATGCATTTGGAAATCTCTATAACTACATTATTGAAGATTACTATTGTAAAGAAAGAGGCGAGAGTGCAGCAGAGAGAAAAAAAATGAGATGATATCAAGTGTCAGTGGACCATAAGAAAAATATTTCAAACTTATGTTGCTAAATAATGAGGCTGCAAATTTCAGAACATGTTTCAACTAACAGCTTGCACCATAAGCTGGTAGCTTTGCAGTGGAAAATTTAATGACAGAAAGCCCATTTCTAAAAAAGAATGCTGCACAAGGAAGCCACCAATTACCGCAGATGTAACCCAGCTGAAGTAGTCTCAAAGCATGCAAATGACAAAAGCGATTCAAGAAAACCACAGCAAAGCCACTGTACATAGTTGCAAACATGCTGCTTGTGTACCGAAACAGCATTTTTTAGACGATACCACTGAAGCTTGCACTAAACGAGCTACTAGAGAAGACCAATAGTCTTGGCTTTTCCACAGAAATACGGATGGTAGTGCACACATGTGATCCCACACAAACTGTTATATCCTGCCTGCGATAATACGATGGTACAGTTAGGAACAAGCCAAGACCTCAAAGCACACACTTCTCATCATTTTATTTGTGTGTACAGCAGTGGGCTACCAAATCTGCTGTGTGCCTCCATCTGTCTTTATTGTTTTTGTCAATCACAGCAGAAATGTCGAATGCCTGACTGTGTTAGGTATGCACCTAAATAATTCGACAGATGCATTAAGATCCTGAGGTGCATAATTAATACGGTAGTGGAAGGAAAACTTTGATATCTCTACGCCAGAGCCCTCAATTAGTTGTCTGAAAATGAATCTTTGCTGAGAAAAAGCGCAAGCCCATTCATCCTTATGAATGCTCCAAAGAGCATCGAGACATTTTGAAGTCATGGTAATTTTGTTTTCAATCACACTGGTTTCCAAAGGTATCAGCCCAATACCCACAGGAAGCATGGCTGTGTATCAAAGCCGTCGAAACAATTCTTCATGACTTTTAACATTTTTTATAATCGTTTCTGGGTGGCATGCTATGATTGATTGTTAAAGGAATGTTACATAATTTTCCCACGGATAGCAGCGGTAGTTTTACTTTTTCAGTGTTTTCCTGCTTTTATATGTGGACATTTCAGTTGGATGTTTTATGGCATACAAGCTTATTGCCACGGCAGCGAGAAAGGCAGACCTCCTAATGAAGAAGTATTAGATATTCTCTTTTACGGTGATGACAGTCTCAAGTGCAACAATGAAAGCTACTTTTTAGCGCATTCCTGAGATGACATAAGCAACAGCAGTGATGAAGACCCATCGAAAATAAGCCATTAAGATGCAAAGTATCCACAACAGCACTATTGCACCCACAGAACTCGTGGATATTGCTTTCAGAGTGCAAATTAACATACTCTGTCATTCTTCGACTCTAAATGCCTATTTTAGTTTAAAAAAAAAAAGACCGCCACTGTCTGGATGACGTTGAAGTAACGAGCGTTAGCTGTTTAGTTTACTAGACGAAGAAAGTGAAGAAGAACTCTCGAGAAACGGAATGCAATATTCTTTGAAACGGAGTGGATTGCCACCATGCTTGGCTACGCATCCACGCACGCTGCCTATGGGAGAGATCGACGCCTAGCGCCACCTATCAGAGAAATTACGATGCACGTCTACCCGTTGTTGAGTTACACCCCCTCAAGATACGCCCCAAACGGAATTTGCTTCGTTTGGGGGGTCAAGGTGAGCCTAGAATTAGGCTTGCGGTGCGATAAGGTAACGCTTCAATTAGTAATTCCATGTATAGAATGTTTACCTATTATTTAATTGTGGTTTTATTTCTATACCACAACCTATAGGGTGTTTTTTTCCTACCAAATTCGGTACACAGCTGTCCCCGGACGGGTGCCCCTTGTTGTCAGAGTATATATAACGGTCCCATAACGAAACACTTTTGGAACACTTTTGCTACCCGTGATAGGATATTTGTTGCTGAGGAGGGGAAGGGATGGGAGGGCACAACCAATTTTAATGACCGCCATCTTGGATTCAAGAAACCGAAACTATGCCACCATTTCGTCCCCTGACGTCATACTCACATAGTTCCACCTGTGTCCTCCACATTGGACCGTGACATCATCATTGGCACGGGGCAATGGTTGTTTCTACAATGCTATCGTAGATGGCGCTACAAGTCTCAATGCGAGATGTGCTGTTTTCTAGTTGCTGGCATAGATGGTGCTGTGATCTCAGGGTGGTAGGAGACCTCACGAAATCTCGAAACGTGATGAAGAGTTCCTGCCAAAGATGGCGCTGTGATCTCGGGGTGGTATCATACCCCATGAAATCTCGAAATGTGATGAGTAAGAGCTAATGCTCTTAAAAGAAGCCTTCACTGATGACCCACACCCCAGGTTGAAAATCACACCAGTACAGAAGGGCCAGCAGTACTTCATGATAGCGAATTTTTATGGAGCAAGGGCATCTGCGGCCAAAGAGCGCCATGGTGCAAGGTATTCTCGTTTGCTCCAGGTGGGGTCAAAGACCCATGTCCCAAGCATTTCTCCCTGGTTAAGCCGAGCACCAGGCCAGGGGAAGCTTGTACCCATTGTATCACCGGTGGGTACCTGGAGGCACTGGGGATCGAACCCCGCACCTCCCACATGCGAGGCGGATGCTCAACTACTAGGCCACCGCTGCAATCTGCTTACTTAAAATAATCGGAAGTCTGACTGGCTGAAGTCTGGAAGGCTGACTCCTTCACCATAACAGGGTAACAACATCTGCTCCTTCAAGCGAGTTTTGTGAAGCATGGTTTTCCTTACATCCCCAACTATTTTTCCCTGATGGGACACGGGTGTACAGGATTGTAATGGCAGAGAGATTTCACCTTGGAGCTGGTATCCTCGCAGTAACACCATATGCCTACGGTCCTTGGCATAGTTCTTGCACAGTGCAGTCTGGAGGTCACCACCAGCCTGGGACAGACAGTGTAAAACAGTTCATGAGAATGCAGTTCATGTCCAGCTATGGGGGTGGCAAGAATTGGCTGGTGGGTGGTGCTAATGGAGGCTGGTGGCTTCAACAGACATCCGGTGCCTAACCATTACTGTTTGATAAGACCGTGCCAAGTCTTTCACCTCTATGCCTTTCTAGTGCACCCTTGCACAAGGAGCCAATTATAATTTCCCAATACCTCCAATGAGATAAACATCAGATGCAAAAGTTCACAAAGTACTCATGAGGCTCAGCTGATGCGTCAGGAAAAGTTAGTGAAAGCCCCTACAGGAAGCGAGTGGCACTGAAGTAAAGCCAGTTCAATGTAACATCAAGAAACATGAAGAAAGCAAGCAGGTAGCGAAAAAAGATCCCTGCACGATACAAACCAAGCATAATGAACACTGAATTACAACAGTCAAAGCAGTGGCCAGACAACACAAATGCAATCACTTATATAGAAATACTGACCTTTTCATATAATTTGTACAGGGCTGGGATCTTCCTTGGAGAGAGGATGCTAAAGTTGACCTGCCTCTGCAAGTTGACAAGAAGAAATAAGGCAGCACCTTTAGAAAAACAAAAGCCGCAAAATTATTGACTGCGTGGCTATATGCACAGCTTCCGACCATGATGTTACCTACTGGCAGACGTCATAGACTGTATGACTTCTACCCACAGCTGTGCTGCTCCAGTCTTGTCTCTGCTAGCTGTGCGAGATGCTCCTTCTGCTGCGAGCCACGCACGCAATCAGAGACTAAGCTAGAAAGTTCTGCGCCTGCCTAGTAGCCGCCTTGCCCTGTGGCACTTCCCTGCCATTAGCAGACGATTGTTTTGCATCTTTTTTGTGCCAGGATCTGGAGTTTTAATGAGGCCTTGGGCCACACACACCCGGAATGAAGAGAGTGGAGTTTAAAAGGATACTGAGGATAAATTGCAGTCTGTCTGCATAGATTAACCGCCGTGCTCTGATGACAAACAGGCCACTCTCATAAAAAACAGTACTTTTGCAAGCTATAAAAAGTAAAAACAAGAAAATTAAAGAAATGAGGGTATCCACACCGCTGGCTGTTTTCGCAACCCAACTGCGCTAATGTCAAGACAGTTTTCTGTGGGGACATCCCTAAGTTGGCGCTTCCAAACAGTGACTGTGAAGTTCCTTGCGGTCTTGACGCCTCGAGTATGAGTCAGGTGGCACGAAAAAAAAAAAGGCATTCTATACTTAAATCGAATTTTCTCAGCAATTTTGTGAGTCTTTTGCTGCTCAGCAAACTCAAGCACATCCGGGAAGAGCAACAGAATCGATTTTTACTTTGCAACAAAAGTTGAATGGAGTTGTCAACAGGACAGGCCATTGTCAGGTGTATAACAACACCTTCTGCCTGCCCTACCCCGCTTGTTTAAGTGATGTAAATGAACCGCAACAAACCTTACTTATTTACACCAGTACTACTCAGAATGACAAAGGAAGCAAGCCAATAAGTTTTGGGCCAGAAAGGCAGAAATAACATAGGCTACCACGGGGATGATGGCAGTCTGCAAGGCACTCAAGAATCGTGGGCACCTCAACGCACTGTCAGTGACAAATGAAATGACGACAAGACAATTACAATGGGAACTGGAAAACGGGAAGATTTTACCTGAGAGAGGCTGAGGCTGAATATCAGCACCCTTAACTTTTATTTCTATGGCACGAAAATTGCTCCGTGAAAGTGTTAATGGGCCCTGCCTTTATTTCTTTTTCATGTGCTAATATTTTTGTGTTCAAGGATTTGTGCTACAGTTATGATATTTGGGTTTCACTTGAAACTAACAGTACAGGGTTGGTCAAAAGTTCCCAGGCCACAGGGGCTGCTTTTGAGGCATGCGAGGGCGCAGTTTGGACACTTTCGAAGCTCACTATGTTTGTACAGTGTAGGAGAAGCATCATTCTCATCTCTGATAAACTCTGGTAGATTTACAGGGTTCTTAGGTGTCTATCTATAATGCTTAAAAGTAGACCCCATGGCCTGCGAACTTTTGACCAACCCTGTACATCTTCAGACTATTTCACATGCTGGTGACGAATCTCCCAAATCAAGGCCACCAATGGCACTGCAAAGCATTTCTAAAAGGCGGTCTCACCCGAATGGAATATTTCATGACCAACCACTAAACCATCACCTGCACTCACCTCGGCCATGATGGCAGCTAGCTGTTCCACCGAGTGCCCGATGTACACAGGACTCTCCAGCGTGGGTAGCCGATACGGTGGTGAGTTGCACACCAGGATGCAGTGCTTCTGCACTGCCGTCCTGCACACAAGGTCCACACAGTCACATGACTGTGAGGGAACTGTACCGAAGGCACACGTCACATACACATGTCAATTTACCCATTTATTCTCCACTCACAGTGACACCAGAAGAAGGGCTCATTAGACAAACTTTTTCTTCAAAGCTGTGCTGTTTGGCGAGGCAGACACAAACGCAGTGACAGCTGGCACCAAGCAATGCATAACAGGATAAAATACATCGATCGGCTGCTTGTTAAATAGCTCTGAAGCACATGCTCACATTGCTGAGTGGGCAGTGACCGTTACCTGAAACTGAGTCATACTGTGCAGTCCTCACGACATACACTCAACTCTCAATAATTTTGAACTCGAAAGGGAGGGGACTGAACTCTTGCTGAATAGTCGGAGTTTGAATTAAGCAGAGCATTTTCAATATACTTAATGTTACTCGGCTCATATGTTCCCATTATATGCACCAACTGCAGAGTTGACAAATAACGTCTTAGTGTGCATCAGCTTGCCATTAGTTTGGTACAACAAGCACTGCATCTAATTCACTGCCTATGTTTTTCAGTGCCACATCTGCAAGTATGAGGTTCATGGGGCTGTATAATACCCTTTGTGGCATAGGGGGTTTGGATGGCTATTGAGACAAGTGCCTTCGAGATTCTCAATCGCGATCTAACTCGAAGCAGCTGTGCAGCTGGCACATGGAAAACTCAATAGCCATCCCGAGATTCTATCATCTCACACCATGGTGCAGCGGTGCCACCGTCGCTGCTAATAATTTTGCCTCCATAGAAGCAATCAGCCACAAGCTTAAGATGAAAAGGTTAAAAACAAATTGTTTATTAGTCACAGTAATATTAATCACTCTTAAAATGAATTTTATTGTTATGGACATGCTGCAGTGGCATTCCTGCACTTTTGAGGAAACTAACGTCTATAAACTTAAAATTGTTGTTTGAGGAAAGAAAATGGTGCAGTAACTGTCTCAACTATCTCCCTGGACACCCGAACTGCATCTAAAGAAGGGATAAAAAAGGGAGTGAAAGAAGAAAAGGAGAAAGAGATATTGGAGGTCTCCGGAAGAATTTCGACCACCTGGGGATCTTTAACGTGCACTGACATCCAACAGCACATGGGCACCTTTGCGTTTCTCCTGCATCGAAACTGGGCCGCCACAGTCGGGTTCGACCCCAGATACTCCGGCTCAGTAGACGAGCGCCTTAACCACTGAGCCACCACAGCGGGTAGCTTGTATCTGTTGTTTTTAAATCGCCGGCAAAAATGATATTATGCTTGTTGCAGTGTTCCGAGGCCTGGCCTGTCTTTCTTTTCTGCAAAATATACCGTACACACCTGAAGCTCTACAATTTGTTAGCAATTGTGCTGCCCTGATCTTATTCCCCAGCATGTAGCTGCGAGTGCTCCATGTCCAAGAGTGCACACTGCTGCTTGATAGAATCTTGATAGAGCTTTGCCATTGAATCGATTGACTATTGGTTCAATGGCCTTCAAAATGCCGGTGTGACAGGGGTATATTAAAGGCATCCCGCGAAATTCTCAATAAAATAAAATAAAAATCTGAGGGTAACAATAAGAAGCAATTATTGGAAGTTTCAAATTTCCTTGCAGTGAAAATAAAATAGCAATTACAGTTAAAACTCAGCAGCCTTCCAGTGAAGCAGCAAAATTAAGCCTTTTCAAAGCCCCCCCAGCCAACAAATGGCTTCTACTTTCCTCTCCACTATCAGCACAGTATAACTCAAAGCTTGCAATGGCAGACTAGCTGGCATCATTGGGAGCGTGTTTTACGCCTATCAAACTACACAGGGGAAAAAAAAGTATAAAAAGAGTGTACTCACCCTGATTCACGGAGTGCCTGGAAGTCATCGAAGACCTGCAGTGCGGTCCCGAGCCCTTCGGCGATGTGGCTACAAGCCTCTCCAGCTCCACCAACAAAGCTGCACGTGAGCGGCAAGGGTTTGTTTTTTTCAAAAACCTGAATTAGTTGAGCTGAAGACAGTTTGCTCTTCTGATGTCAAACTATGCAGGCAAGCCTGTTGCATTGGAACTGCAAGTAGACTGCCATGCTAGAACATATCAAAACTTTCTACTATACTGGTCCTGACATAATTTAAAACCTGATATCAAAAATGCATGCTCAAAAAAACAATCAAATATTTTTTGCTCTACGGAAGCCTACTGATGCAGAAAGGCAGTGTGGAGACATCTTGTGCGAGAAATGTAAATAATATGAATAAAGAAACCACTGGCACACCTAATCCCATTATGTCATGGCAATGCAATAGCATCCGAAGCTGTTGGTGCCTTTGATGGAAGCAACTGGTGGGATTTGCGAGACTCAGGTTGCCCTTCCCGAGCTCTTCCCGTATACCACCTGCCATGGTTGGTAGCTGGAGGCAGCACACAAATGAACCCAGTCTGGCAACATCACTACCAGGCTGGTGACATCACGTCCCTCAGCCAATGAAATTTCTCCGCTCTGGTTATGCCACTAATGACATCACAGCCCACCAACCAATCAGGACTTCTCTGGATGACACCAGACAGTTGAACCAGCTTTTTGCTCCAGTGAGGCTTCTATGCTGTTGCATAATAAAGACTGTCGTAGAGCTCAAATGCTTACACAATGCTGCATAAGTTGTGAAACTCAGAAAGAGCAAGTGTAAAAATGTTGCCTGTTATATATATATATATATATATATATATATATATATATATATATATATATATATATATATATATAGATATATATATATATATATAGTGTCAAGGCGTTTATTTGAAGCACAGGTCGGTTGATCTTGGTTGTCCGGCGACACGACGGGCACACTCACAGGCGTCGTTCGAAAAACCCAGCTGCACTTCGTCTGCTTCTTCGTTGTCCCGCTTGAACTCGTCCGCTTCTTCGCTGCGCTGCGCCTGTCGGTCCCATTACAATTACTCTCCCTCCGAAAAAGGAGCCATCCTGGCGACTTACGGAGAGGAGAGGGTGGGCGGGTCATAGTAAGGCTTGAGGCGCTGAACGTGCACAGTTTCGCGCCCCCGGCGACGGTGGTCCGAAGAGGGAACGAGCGGCTCAACGATATAAGTCACCGGAGAAGTTTGGTGGACAACCCGGTAAGGTCCGTGAAAGCGAGACAGTAGTTTCGTGGCGAGGCCGGGAGTGGAGGAAGGCACCCAGAGCCAAACGAGGGCGCCAGATGGGTATGACGCTGGAGGGTCCGGGGAATCCCGACGGTGCTTCTGATCCCATTGTTGCTGTGTGGTGAAAGAGCGGGCAAGTTGCCGGCATTCTTCGGCATACAGGTGAGCTTCGGAGAGTAAGGTGGTCTCGGAAGGGTCAGGGTGATAAGGAAGGATGGTGTCCATGGTGGATGTAGGCTCCCGGCCATATAAGAGGAAGAAAGGAGAAAACCCCGTTGTTGTCTGAGTAGCTGTGTTATACGCGTACGTGACGAACGGGAGCACTTGATCCCAGTTGGAGTGGGCGGTGTCAACGTACATGGCGAGCATGTCACTCAGAGTGCGGTTGAACCGCTCAGTCATGCCGTTGGTCTGGGGGTGATAGGCGCTGGTGTAGCGATGAACGATTTGGCATTGCTTGAGCATGGCCTCGACGGCGTCCGAGAGAAAAACACGGCCGCGGTCACTCAGAAGTTCTTTCGGGGCGCCGTGACGAAGAACAAGACTGTGTAGAATGAAGTGAGCGACATCGTTTGCGGTAGTAGATTTGAGAGCCGACGTTTCGACGTAACGGGTGAGATGGTCAACGGCAACGATGATCCACCGATTATTAGCCGAAGTAGTTGGAAGCGGGCCATAAAGATCAATGCCGACGCGGTCAAAGGGACGGCCAGGGCAAGGTAACGGCTGCAAAGGAGCGGCGGCGGGGTGGGGAGGTTTCTTGCGACGTTGGCAGGCGGTGCATGACCGAATGTACTGACGTATGTAGCGGTACATACCTCGCCAGTAGAATCGCTGACGAAGGCGAGCATATGTTTTCAGTACACCGGCGTGGCCGCATTGTGGAGCGGAGTGAAAAGAGGCACAGATTGTAGCACGGAGGTGTCGAGAGATGACCAATAGCCACTTCCGGCCGTCGGGGAGGTAATTATGGCGGTATAAGAGGCCATCACGAACGGCGAAGTGCTGGGCTTGGCAGCGAAGGGTCCGGGTCGAAGGATGCGGCGAGGGAGTGTTCAGGAAGTTTAGCAGCGAGGTGATCCAAGGATCCTTCAATTGTTCGGAGAGCATATCAGGGATGTTGAACGAAGAGAATTCGTAGGCACAGACGAGGGCAGAGGTTGACTCGCATGGGAGTGGTGAACGAGAAAGGGCGTCGGCGTCCGAGTGCTTGCGGCCGGAGCGGTAAATGACGTGTATATCAAACTTCTGGAGACGTAAAGCCCAGCGGGCGAGTCGGCCAGAAGGATCTTTGAGGGAGGATAGCCAGCATAGGGCGTGGTGGTCTGTGACGACATAGAAGGGCCGGCCGTAAATGTAAGGGCGGAACTTGGCAATTGCCCAAATGATGGCGAGACATTCTTTTTCTGTAACAGAATAGTTTGATTCCGCCTTGGTGAGGGCGCGGCTGGCGTAAGCGACGACGTATTCCGGATACCCAGGCTTTCGCTGGGCAAGAACTGCGCCCAAGCCCACACCGCTCGCGTCAGTGTGAACTTCTGTCGGACAGGCGGGATCAAAATGGCGAAGGATGGGGGGAGAGACCAGCAGGCGGCGTAAAGTGCTGAACGCGGTATCGCAGGCGGGGGACCAAGACGAAAGGTTCGGGCTGCCGGCAAGAAGCTGCGTTAAAGGGGCGATGATACTGGCGAAATTTCGGATGAAGCGGCGAAAATATGAGCATAAGCCTATAAAACTGCGAAGTTCTTTTAAGGTGGTTGGTTTGGGGAAGTCAGCGACGGCGCGAAGTTTGGCAGGATCAGGAAGAACGCCGTCTTTGGAGATGACATGGCCTAATATTGTGAGCTGCGTTGCACCGAAGTAACATTTTTTCAAGTTTAGTTGGAGGCCGGCGTCAGTAAGGCTAGTGAGTACGCGCTGAAGGCGGTGCAGATGGGAAGGAAAATCTTTGGAAAAAACGACAATGTCATCTAAGTAACACAGACAAGTTTCCCATTTGAGGCCACTGAGAATAGTGTCCATCATCCTTTCGAATGTGGCTGGAGCATTGCAGAGGCCGAATGGCATCACATTGAACTCATACAAGCCGTCTGGGGTGACGAAAGCGGTTTTCGGCCTGTCGTTCGCCGCCATCGGGACCTGCCAGTAGCCGGAGCGTAAGTCGAGGGATGAAAAATACTCCGCTCCCTGCAAGCAATCCAGTGCGTCGTCGATTCGGGGTAGAGGATAAACATCCTTGCGTGTGATCTTGTTGAGACGGCGGTAGTCCACACAGAACCTGATGGAGCCATCTTTTTTCGTCACCAAGACAACTGGAGAGGCCCAAGGGCTGTGAGAAGGCTGTATTATGCCGCGCCGAAGCATGTCGTCAACATTGTCACGGATGACGCGGCGCTCGCTCGGCGAGACTCGGTACGGTCGCTGACGCAAGGGAGCGTGGGTACCAGTGTCAATTGTGTGAGAGACGGCCAATGCGCGCCCCAAGGAGGGCTGGGAAAGGTCGAAAGAGTTGCGGAAGCGGCAGAGAAGTTCCAAGAGTTGGTCACGGTAAGCGGACGGAAGGTCGGGAGCGATGTTACAACGAAAGACGTCGATGGAAATCGGATCGGGCGCTGTCGCACAACAGGCTAAGGCAGTAACTGGGGAGCAGGCACGGGTATCGGAGAACTCGGAAGCAAGAGCAGGGTCCAGTTCTTCAACAGAGCCGAGGCATTCGCCGCGAAGAACAAACGACGGGTAAGAAAATGGGTTGGTGACATAGATGGCGCAGTGGCCATCGGAAATCGAGACAACGGCGAATGGAATGAGGAGGCGTTGATGACGAGTGGGTGCTGCGGTAGGTGTGAAAAGAACAGGGCCGCTGAGGAAAGAGTCGGGGCGGAGCGGAACGAGGGCTGAAGAGGAGGGAGGTATGTCGGTGTCGGCAGCTACAAGAAGCTTAGCGGAGCGCACAGGTAGGTCACACAACGAAACATCACACAGGGGAGAAAGCTCAAGTTCCGCACGGGCACAATCAATCACTGCACGGTGGGTCGAGAGGAAATCGCAGCCGAGGATGACATCGTGAGAGCAGGCGGTCAGCACAACAAACTCGATGGTATAGGCGACGTCGTTGATAGAAACGCGGACCGTGCAGGCTGCGATGGGGTGGATGCGCTGAGAGGTGGCCGTACATAGTGAAAAGTCAGACAGCGGCGTTGTCACCTTACGAAGTTTGCGGCGAAGAGCATCACTAATTACTGACACTGCAGCACCCGTGTCGACGAGCGCGAGAACGGGGACGCCTTCAACAGACACCTCAATCATGTTAGCAGGAGAACACGGAGGACTTAAAAAGTTGGCTAAACACGCAGTTCTTGCCTCCTGAACTGCGGCTGTCAGTTTTCCTCTGGGAGAGGGTCCGGGCGGCGGAGCATCGGAGAAATGGAACGTCGACGAGGGGAAGGCGAGCGACGAGTAGGGTACTGGGAGCGATGTGTAGAGGAGGCAGAAGAGACATTAGGCAAGGGCGGCCCGGAATCGTAGCGGAAATTGCGCATGAAATCGCCAGAACGAGGAGATCGCTGACGGCAAAAGCGTGCGACATGGCCCGGAAGACCGCAGGAATAGCATATCGGTCGATTGTCCTCGGTACGCCAGGGGTTCGTAGGGTTTCGGCGGGGTCGACGAACCGGGACCTGCGGCGGGGGTATAGACGGCGGTGGAGCATAAAAGGCCGGGCTGCTAGGTAGGCGGCAGAGGTGGGCGAGCGCCGTGTACCGGTGACTGCTTCAGCATAGGTGAGCGGCGCTGCCACAGGAGGAGGTGGGGGACTGGATGGCAGAACTGCAGCGACCTGCTCCTGAATAACACGACGGATAGTGGGCGTGAGAGATGGCGCCAGGTCGTGCGGAGGGCAGACGGGGTCGGGAATGTGATGCAGCAGAGAAAGCTGGCGAGCGACCTCTTCGCGGATGAAGTCTTTAACCTGCTGCATGAACTGCGACTGCTCAGCAGACGAGCCACCAAGGGCCAAGCCAGCAAGACCCCCCGCAGGCGCGCCGGACTGCCGCGTAGATGCGCGTTGCTTGCGGAGTTCGTCGAAGCTTTGGCACAGCTGGATGACGGTAGCGACGGAGGTGGGGTTCTTCGCCAGCAGCATCTGGAAAGCGTCATCGGCTATGCCTTTAAGTATGTGGTTGACTTTATCCCCTTCGGACATGGAGGGGTTGACACGCTTGCACAGGTCAACGATGTCCTCGATGTAGCTTGTGAACGTCTCGGAAGGGAGCTGAGATCGAGCACGAAGACGTTGCTCGGCGCGAAGCTTCCGGACGGCGGGGCGGCCGAAAACGTCGGCGAAGCTTGTTTTAAAGGACGACCAGGTGGGAAGGTCGGCCTCATGGTTGCGAAACCATAGGTTGGCAACGTCCGTTAGATAGAATAGGACGTTGCTAAGTTTCACGGAATCGTCCCACCGATTGTAAGTGCTGATGCGCTCATAGGAGGCCAGCCAATCGTCGACGTCTTGATCATCGGTGCCACTAAATAGAGAAGGGTCACGCTGGCGCTGCACCCCGTGACAGAGTACGGTGGCAGGGAGGGGCTGCGATGGTTCACTCGGACCTTCCGGCATGGTGGCGGAGACGAGGAGCGTTCCACTTCGAAGTTCCAGGATGAGGACCGGGACGGGAACCGAAGCACCTCCACCAAGTGTCAAGGCGTTTATTTGAAGCACAGGTCGGTTGATCTTGGTTGTCCGGCGACACGACGGGCACACTCACAGGCGTCGTTCGAAAAACCGAGCTGCACTTCGTCTGCTTCTTCGTTGTCCCGCTTGAACTCGTCCGCTTCTTCGCTGCGCTGCGCCTGTCGGTCCCATTACAATATATATATATATATATATATATATATATATATATATATATATATATATATATATATATATATATATATATATATATATATATATATATATATATATATTAAATCTCTGCCCCATTTCATTCCTTTCTTAATCACTTCCTGTATGGTAGGGTCCAGGTGTCCATCCGCTGTAAGATGTATTGCTATCGCGACTTTCCTTATAACTTCGTACACAGACATTCACAGAGCATCGAAGAGGTGTTTCGAAGCATCTGGAGGAGACTTATGAACCCTGCTTTCGACTCAATGATGAAAGCGACAAAAAACACAAAACTAGCCACTTTTTGCAAATTCAGAAAGTATGCAGTGGATGCAAAGAATGCATTTCTGCACTGATAACAATGCTTCTTTTCAAAATGATTACTGACATAACTTCCATGTTTAAAGCATAACGGGCACCTGTAAAAATGGTTGACACTGTGTGCCCAACCAGGGCTAGTGAAAACTGGCAGAAATCCGTGCAGCAACGAAACAAAGGGAGGGGGACACGAATGAACAGCCCACGACCAAACAGCATGCGCCAAAACAGCACACAAAAAACAGCGCAGCAACGATACAGCACAAGGAAAAAACGATACAGCAACAAAACAGCACAAGGAAAAAACAGCATGGCGAAAAAACAGCATAAGGAAAAAATAGCAAGCGTCAAAACAGCACGGCGGACAAAACGGCACAGCGACAAAACAGCACGACGGCAGAAGAGCGCAGGGAAAAACAGCACGATGACAAAACAGCCCACCGGAGTATGGTGCAGTGCTGCTGGAGGAGTGAACTATCACAGCCATAACCGCAAACGGTAAATCACAACACCTGTGGCAGCGACATTTAGAGTTAGCGAGTGCTCGTTTCACGGGTTCATTAAGAAAGAGGTCTGGCTCATTGATTCAGGAACAGCGTTGCTTGATCGGTGCATATGGCAGAACTGGTGGTTATGTGTAGTCCTTGCTTGCTTGAAATTCCCTGCATTCATTCTACAACTCTGCTTCAGTTTCCTCCCACCTGTGTTTGTTAGGTTAGGTTAGGTGTTTCTTGTGGTTCCTGAGCAAAAAGGTCAAATTTGTCGAAAATTGATGTTTTGAAGAAATTGGCTTCTAAGCGAAAAACATTGTTTTGATCAAATGTCGCAAAAATTGATGTTTCGAGATAATTCTCTTTGAAGTGAAAACAAACAGCTTAAATATAAAATTGCATTCAACAAATGCACGCTGGTGCATGAATTTTCAGGTCAGTTGGGTTGCCCATTTCGCAAAGTACAATAACTGCCGGTCAGCCTCAAAAAACCACTATGCAGCGTCATGGTTAAACACCAAACAACCTGAAAATCTCGGCTCGGGCAATTCAGCCATCGCTAAAAGTAAGCATCACATACTGGATATATTCAGTGTATGAATGCCCTGTACCTCGCTCCAAACAATATTGCTGAGCATTCGATTGCCGACAGCGACAGTTTTGAAGAATGAGGACTTTTTGTACATCCAGAGCCCTAGATCGGGTGTATTTGTCCGAATTCAGCATCATGATTGTCAACCCACAGAATAGATGCTTCCAGAACAACTTCTTCAGCGTTTGTCATTCCATTACCCGCCTGAAAAGTGCATATCTGAGATCACGAATATTACCCTACCCTGTTCCTTACTTAGTACGTTAAACGAGCAGTCGCTAACTTCAAAGGTCGCTGCCGTATGTGTTGTGATTTACCGTTCGTTTATGGCTGTGATTGTTCACCCCTCTAGTAGCCCTGCGCCGCACTCCGATGTCCCGTTTTGTCGTCGTGCTCTTTTTTCCCTGCGCTCTTCTTTCGTCCTGCTGTTTTGACACTGTGCTATTTTTATTTTGTCCACCGTGCTGTTTTGACACTTGCTGTTTTTCCCTGTGCTGTTATGTCGCCATGCATTTTTTCCCTGTGCTGTTTTGTGGCTGCGCTGTTTTTTGTGCGTTGCTTTGATGCATGCTGTTTTGTCGTGTGCTGTTCTTTCATGGTGCGCAAAGGGGGACCTCAGAACATAGACATGATCGTGAAAAGTGCAAGCTGGAGGTAAAGAATGCATTTTTACATTAATACGGCCTGTTAAACACCAAACACGCAAAACTACGGCCTACATGACATGCTGATCATAGAGAAAAGGACCTAAAGCCCTCAAAACGCCAAAAAGTGCCTGATTTCTCCTATGCCATAGCCATGCTAGCAAATACAGATAACTAATGCACACAGAGGTGACATCACACAGTGTGTCATAAGGCTTAATCTTAAGTGATATAGCTCTTCAAATGTAACACCTCACGCTTTCCAGCACCTTAATCACACAATACCCAGCATATAAAATGTGATACAGAGTGCAAAAATTTGAATAATTTTCGTTTCTGTCCATTTAACTATATCAGTTGCTAGCATACTTGAAGTAATAGTCTTCTCCAAAATATTTATCCATGCAATGCCAAAGTGAAAGCTGCCAGAGATGCAGGAGGCCTGCTAAAAGATACAGTCATGCAGAAGCTAAGCCTAGAGGCCGAACAGCTTGAAATTTCTGCGGTGGCAATGCTGCATTCACACATGATGGAGCAGTTTTGAATTTTGCACTTGATTCATACTGTACATGCTTCCGTATTTGCGCACAGTTTTATGGCCCTAAGGCATTTAGAAATCATCAAAACTAGCTCAACTAAATTGCGATGTAGTTTTTTTCATAATGAAACTCCCAGCTTTATACACTTCAGCGTTCAGGGGCCATCAGTGATGAAATCCTGGCAGTAGTTAACTTTTATCTAGTGTTTACAATACCTGGGCGTTACAGGGATAACATTAATTTCTACTCTATGACCATACATGACCTCTCCAGTCACATCCATGCTGTCGAACAAACAGTGAATGTTGGGAACAAGTTACAAACTCAAGAGCACATTCAGCAAATGGCACCGCAAAAAAAAGAGACGGAACTCAATACAGCAACCTTAAAGGAACCTCAAAACACCTTGCAAAATGCCTTCAGTTAAAACGGGCACTGCTTCTGGAACATTCTGGTGCAAAAAGCTTTCGGATTCCTTTTGTATAGACCCAGTTATCAATCACTGTACGCTCCTGCCCACTGTGTACCACATTCTCCCAACCTCTTACTTTTGCAGCACTGCAAGCTGTGCAAGTAGGCCACAGCAGCACTGCACAATGCTCTGAACACTGACACTGCACTCTAAACAAGCATGTGGCAGTAAGGTGTTTGTCCCGAAAGTGCACTGTCACTAGAAACACACAAGAGAAAAAATGCTACTGGAATGTACTTCCGAACACAAATGTCAGCATGCCTCCTCAGTCAGGAACAAAAGAAAAAAAGCATAACGGGCTCAAAGAACAAACCTGCTCTCACTGTGGCATTTATTAGACACAAACACACTTTCCCCAATGGCAAAACGCACAAGTTGGAGACTGCTAGAGACCGAGAACCCCCAACAAGCCGGGCACAAAAGCGTATGCTGATGCCCTTAAAAATGAGCAACAATGGTGGAAAGTTCATTTTATAACCGTGGTGCTTGTTTGTGCAGCTTTACACCACCTTGCACCAGTTCTCAGCAGGAGTCACACTAAGTGGCTTGGCAATTCCTTTTAGAACTCTTGGCATGGTAAGTGATGTTTTAGACTATAAGGCTGCACCATCAGAAACAAGACCGTTCTATCAACGCTGCTTTGACCTGATGGCTGGCACTTATTTCCTACCAATATAACACAAACTACCATGCAAACCTTTCCACGACCGCACATAAACAAATCTAGTCATAATAGAAAGGCCATTTGTTGAGCCCCAACTTCCCCTATTTTCTTTAGCTTAGGTGTTGTTCCTTGTGACGTTCTTTACACACAAAAAAACAAATGAGCAGTGAGGATGATCAGGTCAGATGGTTTCTTCATAACTAGGTGCTAGTGATAGACAGAAGACACTTACGAGACACGGTCAAACCAGGACAGCAGCTTGGCGACGTTTGTGGTTGGGGCATGGCAGATGGCTGCTGGCTCTGGCGCTGAGTCGGCCGCCATGAACACCACCAGGGCATAGGTGGTGCTGTTCGTCTGAGCAACACAAAGACCCACATGCATGCAGGGACAGTGTTACCGCTGGGCACCGACAGCTTCCAATGGCTAACAGCACAGGCAGCTGGCTACTCATGCCATCCAGCGCTACGGTATGTGACGGCTGTAACAAAGCCCCTAGAACCAAGGCTGAAACTGAACTGCATATGCTTATAAAGGCGTTGAGCCAGAAGCCCTACATGCAAACTTGAAACGAAAGTACACCAAGTTAACGTGAAACATCAACCACCATTTCTGATTGGCTTCATTCTTTTAATGCCTTTCTTGTAAGCATTCCTCTGTAAAGCGCTCTAGTTTGCAAAGCCTTGCAACACAGTGCACAGGGTTTGATACAGGAAGCCAGTACCCATGCTTGGCTGGGTCGAAAACGAAAGGACTCACTGATTTTCAACAAATGCTACAAGGAGTCAAACAGTTCCTCCACGGTACATATGCTGATGTCGAGAAGAATTTAGTGATGCCTTAATGTTGCACTTGAGAAGCAAGGCCGAGAGACAAGGTAAGATCGCGTTTAACTTCCAATATCGGCCCCAATTTTGTACACAGCACACAACTCACGTCATAGCCGCAGTCTCTGTCGTCAATCGGACCGCCATTGAAATACCTGCAGAAAAAATAACATGTTCAGAAGCCGCGGCCCGCACGCCAATGTGTCGTGGCGAGCAATCAACGGCACGTTAGCGCGCCCGCAGACACAGAACTCAACCAACGATTACGACAAACGGACGTCATTTATGACAGGTGAACAGACAAGCAAGCTTAGCTGCAGAACGTGATAGCATTCTGTTAGCCCACATTCACAGCAAGCAAATTCGATCGAATCGAATGAAAACAAGGCACAAGTTATGACGGGATTTACAGAAAATCCGCTCTTAGTTCAGTACGCTCGTCAAAGGCCACTTCTTTAAAAAATCGGATACACCAAAACGAGAAACACTGAACGCCAATGCAAAATCATTTTCTTGCATGCAGCAGGCGGACGTTGACGAAGCCCCGGGCAACAAACGGACTAGCGAACGCGTCAATGCACTTTTTAGAAGGAGCTTTCAGAAGCGCACTAACAACAGCCAACGCGGCACAACTCACTCCAAAGTTGGCACAATGTAGTGACTTTTGAGGCTCTCAACGTAGGGGCTGAGGTTGGCGGTGCCTTCGACGACGATCACAACATCGGCCACCCAGTTGCCTTGGTCGGCGACCACCATGGTACCACAGCCGCACAGGCGCGGCCGCTGGTCTCACTGGAGACTGGTGCCAGTCGCGCACGGCTGCATGTCCGCCTGGTGACTCACGACGTGACACACGCAGCACCCTTTCGATGCCGAACAGTGCGAAGATCTCGGGCGCAAATGCAGCGACCAGATCGCACACTGCGAGCCACGCCGCAGCGCAAGCGCGCAAGATTGCAGCGCAAACGCTCGGGCCACTGACCGCTGCAGCGCTGCAGCGAGCGCACTTGCTCGCCGCGGCAAGAAAGCAAACGACGGGAGCGGCGCGCGCAAGAATACAGCACCACTCGAGTAACTCCGACGGGAGAGTGAGTGCGCCCAAGACAGCGCGCAAGCTTGCAAACCGTCGGAAGCTTATCAAAAACAGTACTCAGGGCCTCCGAAACACTGTCAAGAGCAACAAAACTGAGCGATTTGCTGTACTTTCTTGTTATCTCGCGGACAGCAAACGCTACAGCCGTAGAGGCGTACAGGCTTCAGACGTACGACGGCCGTTTTCGAAAGCCGACGGTTCGTTCTTAACAATTTTACCATACAAGACCAGTAAATTGTTACAGTTCCTTTTTGAGAGAGCCTGTCACACTTAGGAAACCGCAGGCAGAAAGTAGCACCTACAGGTAAAATGCCGCAGTCGACGAGGCGAGACATAAGTGGTTGTTTGGGCGCCAGGTTCAAAAATTAGGACCAACGATATGAATTAGGCCGATGTCACAAAAATCTTCATGCAGTTGATGGAATGAATGGAATAGCAATATTAGGATGGAACGATCGAATCGCAATATTAGGAGAGAAATTGCGAGACTGATGGAGGCAAAACGCTAAGGCGCCCGTATGCTGTGCGATGTCAGTGCACGTTAAAGATCCCCAGGTGGTCGAAATTATTCCGGAGCCCTCCACTACGGCACTTCTTTCTTCCGTTCTTCTTTCACTCCCTTTTTTTATCCCTTCCCTTACGGCGCGGTTCAGGTGTCCAACGATATATGAGACATACTGTGCCATTTCCTTTCCCAAAAACCAATTATAATTATTGTTAGCAGTAACATCGCTTGTGTGAGGATTCGCGTTATGTGTGGTACTAATTTCTAACTTTGAGACTGTGCAGAATTTGCAATACGAGACCTCACTCCAAGGTGCTGCTTCTAGTTGCACGCATATATGTTCACCTTACCGCTGTTAACATATCAGAAACGCCTGTATAGACGGCCGACATCATAGCAAAAATTTGGCAGTGGCTTAGCTCGGCTATGCCAGGATGTACGTAGCGAAATGCTGCAGCGTAGATGCTGCAGCGATGGCGTAGAGGTAGAACATCCGCCTCGCGTGCAAGAGGACCGGGGCTCAAATCCTGGTGCCGCGCAATTCTCCACCGGGTTTAAAAAAAAAAAATCCGCGTGTCGATGGAATTGCATAACCAGGCCTGGAGTGCGGCCTTATCTCGGTGCCCAGAACCGACAACGCACTCTCTCACCAGAGCAGGATTTGGCCACCCTGGTGTAGTACTTGGCCACAACCTTCTATGATCAAACCAATTAACCCTCGGCCCTCAGTCCCCAGCGGCTGCAGAGCAACTGACCACGGCGGCGGTCAGACCTGTGACGCAGCGGAGGGTGCTAAGAATCTCTGGCTCCGGACAGGCCGCCATTGGAATCTGAACCTGGCAACGTTTAACGCTAGAACTTTAGCTAGTGAGGCTAGCCTAGCAGTGCTGTTCGAGGAACTAGCGGGAATTAAATGGGATGTGATAGGGCTTAGCGAAGTTAGGAGGACAGGTGAGGCGTATACAGCACTAAAGGACGGACACATACTGTGCTATCGCGGGTTAGAGGATAGACGAGAACTAGGTGTGGGTTTCCTCATTAATAAGGATATAGCTGGCAACGTAGAGGAGCTCTACAGTATTAACGAGAGGGTAGCAGCTATAGTAATTAGGCTGAATAGGAGGTACAAGCTGAAAGTGGTGCAGGCCTACGCACCCACATCCAGCCATGATGACCAGACCGTTGAAAGCTTCTATGAGGACGTAGAATCAGCAATGAATAGAGCAAAATCGCAGTACACTGTACTGATGGGCGACTTCAATGCGAAGGTGGGCAAGAAGCAGGCTGACGACCACACGGTAGGTGACTATGGCATAGGCTCTAGAAATAGCAGGGGAGAGTTATTAGTCGAATTCGCGGATAGAAATAATTTACGGATCATGAATACCTTCTTCCACAAACGAGAAAACAGGAAGTGGACCTGGAAGAGCCCCAATGGTGAGATTAAAAATGAAATCGACTTCATACTATGCGCTAAACCTGGCATCATTCAGGATGTGGCCGTCCTCGGAAGGGTGCGTTGCAGCGACCATAGAATGGTAAGGTCTAGAATTAGCTTAGACTTGAAGAGGGAACGGAAGAAGCTAGCGAAGAAGAAGACCATTAACGAGTTAGCCGTAAGAGGGAAAGCACAGGAGTTTAGGATAGCGCTGAAAAACAGATACTCGGCTTTAACTGAAGAAGATGATCTTGATGTTCATTCAATGCACGATAACCTGACATCAATAATTACGGAGTGCGCAGTAGAAGTAGGCGGTAGGACAGTTCGAAAAGATACCGGGAAGCTATCTCAGGTGACGAAAGATCTGATTAAGAAGCGCCAAAACATGAAGGCATCTAACACTACCGATAGAATAGAACTAACGGAGCTATCAAAGTTAATAAATAAGCGCAAGGTAGCCGACATAAGGAAGTTTAATATGGAGAGAATCGAGCATGCTATAAAGAACGGAGGTAGCCTAAAAACAGTGAAGAGGAAACTAGGCATAGGTAAAAACCAGATGTATGCATTAAGAGACAAGCAGGGCAATGTCATTAGCAATATGGATAAGATAGTTAACGTAGCCGAAGTGTTCTACACAGACCTGTACAGTAGCCAATGTAATCAGAGCGCTAATGAGAAAGACAGCAGTGCACAGCAATGCGTCATCCCGCCAGTAACGAAAGATGAAGTAAAGAAAGCCTTAGAAGCAATGAAAAGAGGAAAAGCAGCTGGGGAGGATCAGGTAACAGCAGATCTGTTGAAGGATGGAGGGGACATCGTGCTAGAAAAACTAGCCACCCTGTATACGCAATGCCTTATGACCTCGACTGTACCAGAAGCTTGGAAGAATGCAAACATTATCTTAATTCATAAGAAGGGAGACGCCAAGGACTTGAAAAATTTCAGGCCGATCAGCTTACTATCCGTTGCCTACAAAGTATTTACTAAGGTAATCGCTAATAGAGTCAGGGCAACGTTAGACTTTAATCAACCAAATGATCAGGCAGGCTTTCTTAAAGGATATTCCACAATAGATCATATTCACACTATCAATCAGGTGGTAGAGAAATGCGCAGAATATAACCAACCTCTATATATAGCTTTCATTGATTACGAGAAAGCATTCGACTCAGTGGAAACCTCAGCAGTCATACAGGCACTGCGAAATCAGGGGGTAGAAGAGGCTTATGTCAAAATACTGGAAGATATATATAGCAACTGCACAGCTACTATAGTCCTCCATAAAGTCAGCAATAAAATTCCAATAAGGAAGGGCGTCAGGCAAGGAGACACGATCTCGCCAATGCTGTTCACCGCATGTTTGCAGGAGGTATTTCGAGGCCTGAATTGGGAACAGTTGGGAATAAGAATAAATGGAGAATACCTAAATAATCTGAGATTTGCTGATGACATTGCCTTGCTGAGTCACTCAGGAGGTGAACTGCAAATCATGATCAACGAGTTAGACAGGCAGAGCAGATCGATGGGTCCAAAAATTAACATGCAGAAAACCAAGGTAATGTTCAACAGCCTAGCAAGGGAACAGCAGTTCACAATTGGCAGCGAGAGCCAAGAAATTGTGCCGGAATACGTCTACTTAGGGCAGGGAGTGACAGCTGATCCGGATCATGAGAGGGAGATAACTAGAAGGATAAGAATGGGGTGGAGCGCATATGGCAAATTCTCGCAGATCATGAGTGGCAGTTTACCAATTTCCCTCAAGAGGAAAGTGTACAACAGCATAACCTTACCGGTACTCACCTACGGGGCAGAAACGTGGAGGCTAACGAAAAGAGTTCAGCTTAAGTTAAGGACAACGCAGCGAGCCATGGAAAGAAAAATGATAGGTGTAACGTTAAGAGATCGGAAGCGGGCAGAGTGGGTGAGGGAACAAACACGGGTTAATGACATCCTAGTCGAAATCAAGAGAAAGAAATGGGCTTGGGCAGGGCATGTAATGCGAAGGCAAGATAACCGCTGGTCTTTAAGGGTAACGGAGTGGGTTCCAAGAGAAAGTAAGCGTAGCAGGGGGCGGCAGAAGGTTAGATGGACGGATGAGATTAAGAAGTTTGCAGGCAAAGGGTGGATGCAGCTGGCAAAGGATAGGGTTAATTGGAGAGACATGGGAGAGGCCTTTGCCCTGCAGTGGGTGTAGTACGGCTGATGATGATGATGATGATGACGTAGCGAAAGCTAAGGCATAGCATGGTTAGCCTTGGTTAATCTTGATTGCAAGTCGAGGTTAGTCTCTTCATCTCGTTCGGATGTCGATTCCAGACCTCCTCCTACTTATCCGAATTGTCGCCGTCCATACTGCCGCCTCAACTGTGGTTGCGGCGCACGCGAGCTCTCCTCTTCAATCCTGCGACATCTTATCACGCATGCGACACAGCTGGCGAAGCGAGCGGAGGCGAGCGCAACGACGAGGAACGCAGTGTGACGTCCTACCTACCGAACGGCGGCGAGCGGCGCGGTGTGACGTCATGCCAGATGGCGCGGCGAGCGCGCGAAGGACAGTTATTTATGAAATACCTCTCTCGTGCGGTCGGTCCTACATAGGAAAAACTGGCCGTTTTTTTTTTTAGCAAAATTTATTGCCCCAAGGCATCAATGATGGGTGAATGTGTGATGAATGATGTAGTAGAGATTAAATGAATGGAAAAAGGTTAGTTGATTTGATGAAGTCCAGTAGAGAACGATGGTACGGTCCCTGCGTCCTGGCCGTTGTTTTAATGAGCGCGCTCTGGAGCACAGGCGATCCCTACGCAGCGGCACGGGCAGTAACCTGTACCCTTGACTGTAAGAGCTGCGACAGAAGAAATTGTACCTATCTGGAGGAGAGAAAATTCCTTGCTAAGGCAAAAACAGAAACAGAAAGAGATGTTATCGATGCTTACTTCATCTCCAAAAGGGGTGACAACTGTGTCAGCTCGCCTTCTTTATCTCTATCTGGGAAAGAGATCGAATCCTTAGATGGGCACATCCGGGCTTTCCATCAGTTCTAATCACATATAGCTCATTGATACTGCCTTCGCACAGCCTACGATGTTTTTGCGAGTGTACTTTGTTATGTTGATAGTCTTTATAAGCCCCCCCCCCCCCCCTTGTTTTCCCAAGATAAATTCAGTTGGAGGTTCTGCGCTTTGTGTGCGCGTCTTCTTGTCCTGTCGTCTTCACGCAGTTTTTTTTTTTGCATTCCCCATTTATGTCCAGTGAACGCACTGAAAACGGCAGTAACAACGACGAATTCAATCGGAAGCGAAGCCGCTTCGGCTGCTTGCCGTCCTATTGGCCTATGGGAATCAGCGGAATTGTTTCCGCACACAGAAATCGGTCCCGGACCGATCATGCTTTCCGTTCCGCTGGGTACGTTGGCGGAATCTGTCACGGCGGCGGATTCCACTAGCTCCCGCCGCCGAATGGCCAATTAGGTGCGAAAGCACTCCGTCGCTAGGTTTAACCGGGACTATAAAATTTTTCGTCGCCATCACCTAACAGACCCGCGCGGTGGCGCACTGGTTAGGACGCTCGGCTACTGATCCGGAGTTCGCGGGTTCGAACCCGACCGCGGCGGCTGCGTTTTTATAGAGGCAAAACGCTAAGGCGCCCGTGTGCTGTGCGATGTCAGTGCACTTTAAAGATCCCCAGGTGGTAGGAATTATTCCGGAGCCCTCCACTACGGCACCTCTTTCTACCTTTATTCTTTCACTGCCTCCTATATCCCTTCCCTTACGGCGCGGTTCAGGTGTCCGCCGATATACGGGCGCAGGTACTGCGCCATTTCCTTTCCCCAAAACCCATATTATTATTATTATTATTATTATTATTATTATTATTATTATTATTATTATTATTATTATTATCATCATCATCATCATCATCACCTAACCGAGTGGCAGAATTAAGCTATAGGCTGGCTCACATGCAAGCGACTGAGCGATTGAGCGGCGCGTCGCAGCGAAAATTTCCTACTTGTTGGAACCTCCCCGCTAAGCAGGAAAGGAGCTAGGGACCGGGCTTTGCTCCATTGTCGTGGGGAGTGGCTCATCACAGCCTTGGTGAGCCTCCACCATCTCACCCTTCGTCTCGCTGCACCCGTGGCCCGAACAAATGACAACCCACCCTCACAGTTCGTGGAAAAAGGTGCGCCTCTTTACCTTTCCTGCCTAGACTTGGCTAGATATTCGCAAAAAGCTTTTCGCGATTAGGGTTTTCGCTTGCATGTGAAACAGGCATTATGTCGGAGGTGTCCGCGAAACCGTCGCCCGAATCCTGAGAAAAGTCGGGTCTCCAGGTTGAGCACAAGCCCTCATACACTGTTGTGCTATGCCTACCTGTTCCCAAAGAGCGGCCACGGAGAGAAAGAGCCCAAGGCATTGTCTACAAAATGCCTTGCGCCGACTGCGACGCAAGCTACATTAGCGAAACGAAAAATCTCAAAGAAAGAATTCGGCAACATAGAAACGACGTCCGCAACTTCGCAAGAAAGCGCAATCCTGTATAGCCTAACATTCCGAAGACTCAGACCACAGAATGAACTTCGACGAAACCAGCATGCTCGGAACCGAAACAAATTACCAAAAAAGGCTCCTTCTCGAATCCTGGCACATCCCAACTACCCCGAACAACATCAACCGCACAAAAGGAAAGCTGCCCCAAGTATATATATGCCCATGGGGACTTCGCCCTGCAACTAAAAGAAGAAAAGTCACCATTGACCGCCTCCCCACAGTGCGACAACGTGACTCACAGCCTTAACCCCCTCCTCCTTCCCTCCATGCGTACTTAAAGACGCTCGCTACTGCCCTCAGTCACCGCTGATGAAGGAGCCGAGCCGGCGTCGAAACGTTGGGTTTCTGTTAAAATCTGTCGAAATGTTTAGTTTTCAAGAACACGTTTTGCAGCGCACGTGTCTGATTGGCTCAGATCGCCGCCGCCTTCACAGCGCTTTAAACAGCTTGTGAGATTGAGTGTAGGAGGGGCTATTCAATCCCGTGCGAGCATTTGTTCTGTGTCTTCCCTGCCGAGTTGTCGATTTCTTCACATTGCGCCTAAAGCCTGTTTCACATGCAAGCGAAAATGCTAGCGAATACTGTCGCCGCGACGGAAAACCTGTTTCGAGTCGTTGCTGCGATGAGCGGCGAGGTTCCAACAAGTTGGAAATTTTCGCTGCGACGGCGTGAGACACGCCATCTACGCGGACGACATCGCTCTGTGGTCGTCGGGTGGCAGTGTTGGACAGACAGAGGACGCCTTACACGAGGCAGCGTCGGCGGTACATAAGTATGCCGAACAGTGTGACCTTAGGTGCGCACCGACGAAATCAGAGCTCCTTCACATCACGGGGGATAAAAAATCGGCAAACAAAATTCAAATATACATAGATGGAACTCAGGTCCCGGAGGTAGAAAACATCCGCGTGATAGGGCTACAAATCAACAACAAAGGTAATAATGTCATAGCGATTAACAAACACGTGCGAACATATCAGTAGGATGATTGGCAGGGTATTTGGAAAGCACTGTGGACTCATGGAAAAGGAGACGTTACGCCTGGTGCAGGCTTTCGTCGTTACCAGAATAACATATATGCGGTGCCCTACCTCAAACTGCGGCAGAGCGTCAAGAAGAAATTAGCCGTAATAGTCAGAGCGGCCATCAAGAAGGCGCTTGGTCTCCCCTCCAAGACGTCCACTGATCGCCTTCTCCACCTAGGAATGCATAACACGCTGCATAACACACTCGAAGCTCACCAAACAAGCCAAATAATGCAGTTATCAACGACCAAAGTTGGTAGACGAGTCCTTGAGGATCTGCACATAGCGCTGCCACCAATAACAAAAGACAGAGGGGACATTCCCAAGTACTGGAGAGATATACTACTAGTTAAATCAATACCAACAAACATGCATCCCGAGCACAATAAAGGTAGGAGAGAAGCCAGAGCTAGAGCTATAGAGAAGTATTACGACAGCAAAAATGGCGCGTACTATGTAGACGAGACAGACCCTACGCAAAACGGCATCTGCACCGTCGCGGTCGTACACGAGGGAAAGCAGGTGGATGGACTCTCGGTGAAAACTAGTAAAGTTGCGTTAGCCGAGGAATTGGCGATAGCGCTGGCAGCCACTCACTACGACGCCACGCACATAATTTCTGATTCTCAACATGCCTGTCAAAATTATATGAGGGGAAGTATAGCGCCGCTTCCCAGTAAAATTTTAACAAACGCGTAACAAGCTCAATGCAGAGAACAAAACAACTGGTATGGGTGCCCGGACACCAGGGAATAGAAGGCAACGAGGCTGCTCACACAGATGCCCGAGCTTCTCTTCCCCGGAGTTCCACTGAATTCCCAGTCTGTCGGGACTCCTGCACCGAATCCGCTTACCACATATGCGGACATTACAGCATACCTGCGCCTCAGTAGGCAGACGTTCCAGAGCCCGCCAAGGGCCTAGAAAGAACTGAGGAACGACACCTCAGAAGGGTGCAAACGTGGTGGTTTCTAAGCCCTGCGATTCTAAGACACATAGACCCAACTTTTTCGGGGTTCTGTAAATTTTGTGAGATGTGGGCAGATGCATACATATGGTATGCGCCTGTCAGAACAATCCGGAGATGAATTTAGAGAGTAAATCAGCCAACGAGAGAGGGCTTGGAGGCGACCTTGTCCAGCTGCTTGGACCTGGAGTCCCAGAGGGCTCTAGTTCAAAGACCGCGGGCCGCGGCTACCGCCAAAGGTGTCCCGGAATGAGGACTACCAACCAGGCAAATGAGCTGTGAAACCCTCCACTTTCCTTTAAAACCCGCCCCAGTGCATCCAATAGTTTTACTACCACCACCAGCACCTGCGACGCGCCGCTCAATCGCTGTCGCTTGCATGTGAATTCGCATTAAGACTCTATCGACTGCCAATTCTGCGTCATCGTGTTTATGCGGGGGAAAATTCGCCATGCATCTCAAGCCGCAACAATGGGCAAAGACAAGACAAACCCCCCGGTTCCAGAGCCAGAAAACGGCAAGATACACCCCTGGAGATAACACGCCTCTTTCCTAAAGGCAACGATGTTAAAGTGTAAGCGCTGACGTTGCTCATTCTTGGTTATAACAGTACTGGTATTTATTTATTTACTTAGCTATTTATTTACTTATTTATTTATGTATTTATTTATTTATTTATTATTTCTCAAAGGTTCCTTGCGGGGCATACATGAGGGTTAGGGATAACACGGCCGAAATAAATACACATTATATAAAATGATGGACAGTGGTTACAAAGATGAATGAGTTTCCTCGTTGGTGGACTTGAATAGTTGATGGCTGGTGAAGGTGGCCACTTCAGTCAGGTGGTCACTCTTTTTGGCGCGGAAGTCTTGAGAATAGACTCCCCCTATCCTTATGCAGACGCGTGGCGTGGAGTCTAAAGAAAAATAGCTTGCTCTAAGGACAAAGCTTCGAGGTTTGCCTACGGATGAGTCTCAGCCTCGGCTGTATTTCAACGAAAATTTGACAAGGACAAACAAGGGGCTTTTCTGATTGGCCAGGTCTGAGGGAAAAGAAAAGCAATACAAATTTGTTTGGACACGTAACGGCAAAGTTCTGGCCAAGAAATCAGAAGAAGCGAAATCTGTCATCCGCATTGAGACGGTGTCTGGCCTGGATAAGATCTGCTAACCATGAGCGATCTTGAATACCTTGCATGTACAACCTTTTCTGAAGAAACAAAATTTTTCACAGGTGACGCACAACTTGCTATTCGCGCGACACACTTTAATATCCGCAGTATCCAAAAGCACTGGGATGAATTCATGGCACTGACTTCACCTTTTCGTTCTACATTTGACATATTTGTACTGACGGAAAATAATATTTCAGCTGATATTTTCAATGAGTATACGCAATACCGGGTTACCAAGCAGTTTCATGTACACGACCTGCAAAAAAAAAAAGGGGGGGTGGCGTCGCAGTTTTTGTGAGAGACAGGTGGGCTGTTACATAGCTAAATTTTGACTTCTAGCCAGCAGAAGTTGTTTCATTGCCTATGAGCACGCCAGTGCTCTCTATGAGCACGCCAGCTCTCGCAGCGAACTCGCATCATGAAATGCCAGTCATGGATGCCCATGTGCAAGAGACAATGCCTGAGCTAACAATTACATACAACGGTGTGTTAAACCTGCTGAATAACATAAAGGTGTCTTCGGCAAGCGGGCCCGAAGATGTTCCCGGTAATGTCTTGAAGGTCTGTGCTGAAATCATTGCTCATTACTTAGTTATTCTGTACTCGAAATCGTTAGATACAGGAATAATACCCCAGCAATGGAAAAACGCTAACGTGGTGCCCATTCATAAGGGTGGTCCTAAAAACATAGTTGCTAATTACAGGCCGATTTCGCTTACAAGTATTAGTTGCAAAACGCTTGAACACATAATATATAGCGCGTTGATGAAGCATTTGGAACAAAATGAATTTTTCACTCAAGCTCAGCATGGTTTCAGATCAGGTTACTCGTGTACGACGCAGCACTTAGAATTTAGCCATGATATTTTTTCATCATTTGACAAGGGTCTACAAACGGATTGCATTTTTTTAGATTTCAAGAAAGCGTTTGATTTGGTACCTCATGATTTGCTACTGTATAAATTATCTTTGATCAAGATTCCAACTTCCCTTCTAAACTGGCTTCAATGTTACCTGCAGGGACGCAAACAACGTGTATTGATTAATGGGTCCCAGTCTGATTATGTTATTAACAGTTCTTCAGATTCTTGTCATTTGCAGTGCAACTTGGACCGCATACAGCAATGGTGTTTGAAGTGGCAGATGTTTCTGAACCCAATAAAATGTCAGTTTATTTCTTTCACGCGCAAGCATCACCCTTTCTTGGCTGAATACAAACTAGATTCTACCCGACTTTCTAGAGTTACTCACTATAAATACCTCGGCGTTTACTTTTCGTCTAATCTCACCTGGAATGAGCACGTCGAGCACGTTTCTGCTAAAGCTTATGGCATGTCAGTTTATTTCTTTCACACGCAAGCATCACCCTTTCTTGGCTGAATACAAACTAGATTCTACCCGACTTTCTAGAGTTACTCACTATAAATACCTCGGCGTTTACTTTTCGTCTAATCTCACCTGGAATGAGCACGTCGAGCACGTTTCTGCTAAAGCTTATGGCATGCTAAATTTTCTAAGAAGAAATTTTAAAATGGCACCACTAAAAGTTAGAGCTTCTATATTTCACCTATATTCGGCCAATATTGGAGTATGCTTGTGTTGTTTGGCACCCCCCCTACTTTAAATTTAACAGACATGCTTGAGCGTATTCAGAACTTTGCCGCTCGGTTTGTCTCAAGTAATTATGATTTTAACAGCAGTGTTACTAACATTAAACTAACGCTGGGATGGGAGCTGTTACGGAAACGCCGTACCAACTCCCGGTTAGAAATGCTGTACAGAATCTTTCACCGAAAAATAAAAATAGATAAAGAAAATTATCTGCTTCCACCGCATTTCAGGTCAAACAGACTTGACCATGGGTGGAAGATTAGAGAAATTAAATGCAAAACTAACACTTATCAAAACGCATTTTTCCCATCTAGCATTCATGACTGGAATCGCCTGCCCCATGAAATCGTTGAGTGCCGTTCCGAGTCTATGTTCCGCGCGTTACTGTCGGATGTATGAGTGCGCAGTTGGCTTTCTTTTGGCTTTCTTAATCACGCGGTCTTCGTTCTTGTTGGTCCAGCATCATTTGGTCAGTTGGCTTTTTTTTCGTCATGTCTTTTTGTTGTTTCATATTTCATTCATTTTGTACTTGCTGTGTCATGCCTTGTTGTATTGCTTTTTTTTACTTCCTCTTTTTCTGGCCTATTCTTCTGTTATGTATCCTCATCCCCCCTGCAATAATGCCTTCGGGCGCTGCAGGTATTTCCAATAATTAAATGATACTCTTTGCAGTATACCGACCGCCCTGCATCAAACGCAGGCTCTTTTTGGCCGAACTTGACAACGCCCTCTCAGCTCACTCGCATGAAGACTATATCTGTGTAATAGGCGATATTAACATAGATACCTTTCGCCCTACTATGGCTCTGGTCGCAGATTATCTTGATCTGTTGTCAAAATGGGGACTGCAACCTACTATCCAGAAAGCAACGCGAGAAGAATTTCTGGCGGGGCAACTTGTCGTATCTTGTATCGACCATATAAATATAAGAGCTCCGAATTTCGCCCTACAATCTGCTATCGTCGAAGAAAAATTGTCAGACCACTACTTTGTTGCTCTTTATCTCGGAAATTGGACCCTCGAACAGCGGATCGCGGTAGAAAAGAAATATCCATATGTGGGGGGGATCCCAAACTCTTCTACAGACTGGCATCGGAATGCGATTGGGAAGTGTTCTTGGAAAACGTGTCCCCGTTAGACGTTTATGATAAGTTTGTTGAACTAGTGCAAGAGTTTAGGAAAGCGGCTGCTCGCGTGGTTGAAATCAGGCAGCGCAATAAAGAAAACTCATGGATGACCTTAAAAATACTATTAGATGTAAAAGAAAATATTTGCTCTGGGCTCAGTCGAAAAGGGCACCTGCATCTATCCTGCTACGGTCAAAATTTAAGGTTTAAAGAAATAAAGTAAATGCAATGCCTCGTCAGGCTAAACGAATACATTTCCGTAACAAGTTTAAGAATGCAGGCTCAGATACCAGAAAAACGTGGTCTTTGATTAATAATCTAAGAGGTGTCAAAAGGCGTGGCAATGATGGGAAAGATTTTGTGTCGTATTTCGGCACTGATGAAGAAAAAATAGCTAATGAATTCAACAAGTTTTTATCGCAAGTTTCGGGTAGTTCGCAACAGCATCCCTTATTTTGTACTCTTAAGAACAGCACAGTCGAATCTGCACACCTGCCTTTGCAAAGTGAGGATGGGCAAAGTTCATTTTTGGTCTTAAACGCAAAGATGTGTGGGAATAGATGGCATTTCAGTTCATGATCTGCGAACCTTGTTCGACATACGTAAAGGCGTGTTGCTATCGCTCTTCAACAGCATCATCTCAAGTGGCATGATCCCGGCGAACATGAAAGCGGCTATAACTACCCCAATTCACAAAGGTGGTGCACATAATAGGTATGAGAATTAACGTCCTATTTCAGTCTTGCCCTGTTTGACTCAAATTTTACAAAAACATCTGCTGTTTACAATGACAAGTTTTTTAGATAAGCACAAAATCCACCGCGTCAGTATGGTTTTGTTCAAGGTAAAGGGACGGAGACGCTTTTGGAGGACTTTTCTGACATGTTAAATTCATCTTTTTAACGTAACCAAGTAGTGTGTGCACTGTTTCTGGGTGTCAGCAAGGCTTTTGACAGCGTGTGTCACAATGTATTATTGAGTAAACTGTCCACGTTAGGCTTCAGTGGAGCGTTTCTTTCGCTTTTGGAAATTTTTTTTACAGCAGTGAACGCAATACGTCTCGATTGGGCGGGCAAAGAACGCTTCTTTGCTTATAAAAGCTGGCGTTCCTAAATGTTCCATAACTAATCCCCTGTTACTTAACGCATACGTGAATGACCTTTAAAACGCTGTGCCTGTAAGGCCTGTATCAGTACGCTGACGATACGGTCCTCGTATCCCAGTCTCCGCACTACTCTGACTCACTTTCTTCCCTTCAAGCTGCAGCAACTATTGCTATGGGCTGGTTCTCACTCAACCTAATAAAAGTTAATAACTCTCAGACTCAACTGATATGGTTTTAAAGCGCGATGAACAGGTAGATTAAATCCATCAGCTGTTCTTGCACGGATATGATTGTTCTCAATGTCAATGTGTACCCCTGAGCTATACAACTGCAGTAAATACCTTGGAGTATACTTTGACAGTGCTCTTTCATGGAATGAGTAAAAAAGCTCCGAACCGTCTCCTGTGTGCTTTACAACGTTAGCTACTACATGGCGCCTTCAATACGCAAAGTTATTGTAAACGCTCTTGGTTATAGCGTGCTGCGTTATGGCACCGATTTATGGTCACTGTGTAGTTCGTTGCAGATCTTTGTTAAAAAAATATTGGCTATGATTTATGCCTTCACTCCAATTCTGATGTCTTTAAGGTATTTTCGCTACCTGATTTTGATCGCATTTTGATGGCAACGATTGTCTTGAAACATTTTTCGTTTAGTGACTATAAAATTCCATTTGTTCCCACACGGTCTCTTCGACGGAAGGAACCTTTTTGTATTCTCCGACGGTCTACAAGATACGGAAAGCGAGTAAGAGATTACTACATTCCCTTTTACTTTATCAGGTTACCTCAAAGTGTTTGCGGGGCAAAACCTATATATAAAATAAAAAAGATGCTGCGATACACTAATTAGTGGGTTTACGACGTTGTACACATACGCTTTACAACCTGTCAAGTAAATCTTGTGATTTAATTGGTTACTGCTGTATTTTTTGCACTGATATGAGGTATTGTCATGTCATTTTGGTTTTCCTTCCTCGCAATTTATTCTGATGATGTTTTTTTTAACATGTAACATGGGTTTTCTGTGTATTTTTATTTTGCCACTGTGCTAATTTGATGTTCCGTAATTTTTAATGTGTGTTTATGCCTGCGGGTGGTTTCGCTGCCTCTCGGGCTCTGCCACTCAAGCCCTATGAGGCTTTGGCAGGCCGGATTTTCGTACATTTTTTTTAATATTTGGCGCCCAATAAAGTATTATTATTATCATTAAAAAAACGATTGCTTGAATGTTGTGGTACGGGCGCGTTCAGCGTTCGGAACTTCGGGTGATTGTGGCGGGAAATGTGATGTGAGCGTGGGATGATTTGATTGGGTGCCGGAATACTGTGAAATAATTAATGAAATAAACATAGGCGCGCTGCTTTACGACGGATGACTAGTGCAGGTAACTGTAATCGGGATTTTAGCCCTGAGATACTTGTATAATATAAGTACGTAGTCAGATGCAATAAACCTCGCGTGCGGCACGATTTTTGACTCACCCAATTGTATTAATCAGGTTAGTCCGATAGGAATCCCAAACAGAGTTGGTAAATTTGAGTTTGGTGGGGCAAATTTCTTATAAGCGAGTGATTTAAGAGAACTGGGTGTTGAAGTAATGTTGCTCCGAGGGCACCCAAGGACGCGGTAGGCCGAAATGTTGATGAGGGTGATATTTTTCTGAATACGACGCCATGAACTGCTGGAAGTTGAACGGATAATTCTGAGGGTGATTTCAGGTAATATACAAATGGAAGGCGGCAGATATTTCCAATTCGACCTCGCATATTATATCATTGCACCATAACTAGGAAGCCCGAAGCACTAGTGCATGAACGTTCGCAGAGGAATTATAGAATTACTTTACAGTACGTGGAGTTGTTCGTGAAGGTTTTTAAAATGATTTGGCTTCTCCAAACGTAGCAAACTCAGTCATTTTTTTTTCTAACTCCGGCTTTATCTTAGAAAAAAATGTTAACTATATCCGCAACGATCTAATGTTACGCTCGGCGTAATGCCACGCTCTGCATTGTACTATAAGCGATTTCAAATTTTCCGAAATATTTCAGCGATAATGAAGTCTGACATTCTCCATCGTGCATACCGGCAGCCGCGGGAATTGCACAGCTGAAATTTATTTATTAATGTCCTGAATTCGTTACTTCTGGTGACATGAACAGAACTGATCTCTTTTTGCAGGGGTTCTGATTCCTTAGGAGCTGCTTAATATTAAGAAGTAATAAATTTTGCTTTCAAAGGTGCTTTAGGCTGGGCCTCCTGATTTGTGCTCCTAGCTCCGCGAGTGGGCTACAGACTCTTTGAGAAGCTTTCGACTGGTTCGAAGTAGTGAACTACGTTAAGCTGCTATATCACCAGCCAATTGATCACCTAATGGTTCACATAAGATGTATTGTAATGTGATGTCAGAACAATTTAAAGCAGTTTTATAATTTCTGCACAGTGCACCTAGCTACTCGCTCCATTTCAGAAATATCTCTTTTCTGAAATTTCTCACAAAGAAATGAAAACATTAATAACATGTTTCATGGTACAGCTGGAAGACACAGCATATCTTCCTTTCCTTTCTGCAGAGCTCAACACTCACTGTACCTGTGATGAAATCCGTTCTTTACAACGCCTTTCAAATGCTAGCTGTCCTTTTTCCCCTGTGGCAGTTGTAATTTACTGACTTATTTATAGCTA
Organism: Amblyomma americanum; assembly: GCF_052857255.1. Classification (NCBI taxonomy): domain Eukaryota; kingdom Metazoa; phylum Arthropoda; class Arachnida; order Ixodida; family Ixodidae; genus Amblyomma; species Amblyomma americanum. Next base: position 99,879,926 of record NC_135500.1, read on the forward strand.
AACCCCCTTATTAGCTCCATATCTTAGCATACGGTGATACATACATTGAGACGAACATTCTGTTTGAAGCGTGCAAGGCAGCAATGTGGACTAGTTGGTTGTACATTTGGTGTGAATAACGCGTTACACACCAAGTGCTTTACATTTTGGACCAGTCGCATTGCCACCGCGCAAAACCTTGGATAGCACACATGCAGTGAGGTGTCAATGTAATAAATTAACCAAAACTTTCTTCGAATGATTTAGAATGAGTGCGCATAACAGCATGAGTTCACCTCTCCTGGGTGAAGTTTTTGTGCTTCGAAGATTTTTTTTCTCACAAAAACAATCCCCTTATTTCTAATAAATCAAGCAGCAAAGCAAAATTTTTCTTTAACTCGAAAATTCTGCTAATCTATTCTTTGCATTATGTCATCAGAAATGCCACAACTTGTACAAAACGGCACAATTCGCGTGTCCAGAAAAAAGGGCAACATGTGCGGTCTTTCCTTGTAGCATCTAACGGTGAACCGCAGTCGGCCATGAACACTTACTGGGTGAACCATGAGCAGCCTAATTCAAAGGCTTCAATCAATGTCTATATGCTCCAAATGGTACGATTTAACGCGGGGATAATTTTAAATACATTTTTTTCTTTTACAATTAAGTACATCATGACTCAACGGGAGCTTCTACTTCAAACGAAAACGCAGCAGAGACAGGCGGGGATTCAGAGAGATATCATCAAGCCGATGAAGCAGAAAAGCCTGTTATCCCAGTTAGTGAATATAACATTGGACTGTACGTTAATTCTGCAGGCATACCAGGTGACGTCAAAGGACGGGCATACTCTGAAGTCTGGACGCCGCCTTCTCTGTGTCCCTGTGTCTAAAGATGGGAAAGGACGCCGGCTCCAGTCCCACTGGCTTCAACAGTAGGCGAGCGACGTTTATTGCTTACATGGACGATCTCAGAGCTTCTCTTGAGCACCGCTTTGGAAACCACAGGGAAAGTTTAAGTAGTTTGCAGTTTGTTCTGACAACACCCGTCTCTAAAGGACTTTGAGTCCGTGCAGCCGGCTATTGAATTCTGCATACAGGACATGCAGGGGTGAGTGGCAGATGTGGAACGCAATATGGGAAGCAACAGGAGCAGAGCAGACGCCGCGATACGCCACTGACGCGTTAATCAACTGCGACAAGATCCTATTTCCGATTGTTCATACACTCGTCAAGATTTTAGCAACGCTGCCAGTAACTACCGCCGCTGCACAACGCATTTCCTCTACATTGAAGAGGATTAAAACATACCTTCGGAGCCGAACAGGTGAAGAGCGCCTTAACGGGTTAGCCCTGATGTCAATTCAACGGGCTTTAGTTAGCGTTGGCGCAATTATTTGGGCATTAACGGCGAAACCAAGGCGACTTGGGATTAAAGTGTGAGAAAAATGATATTGCAATCCAAACCAAAAGTAGAATTGGCGGAAGAAAAAAAAAAACAAGCACCGTCATATAAAGCGCTTTTTTGTGATTTATATTATGCCATTCACATAAAGATGTGGGAGTGCTGATGTTAATGCTTATTTTAGCAATGTGCACATCGCTAAGGTGTCCCTTCTGTGTGGCGAATATTTACTGTTATGTGTAGTGCTGTGTATTGTTTTCGTCGTTTGAATTGTATGCTGTGTGTTTACTTTTCATCGTGCGTATTACCAGCCGCTTCTGCGTAACTATCATTGGTAGTAAAGAAGGCGCATGCTCTGGCGCACTGAAATGCTTGCTCTGTTTCTGGTTTCTTTCATTTACCATTATACGTTTAATGAGGTCAGAATAAACAATTTCGCTGCGAATGTGTGTGAAATAGAATAGGAAGGTGTGAAGCTCGATGAACTTTCCGTGGCGCCAGTCGGTCTTGTATTCGAGAGGAATGCCGCACATGTGGAGTCAGCCTCACGGGGACACCCGATTAAGACTCGGCGGCGGCTGTACTGTGATCAGCGCGTCGCCAACAAAAGGACCCGTCCCGCGTCCCTGTCTCCCCTTCTACTAGCGGATGTCTGTTTTCTTGCGCGCCAGCGTGACTAATAGCCTAAACCCCCTCCCCCTCCCCCGCGCCTTTCGCGACACAGCTGTAGTTCTTTTCACCCCCCCCCCCCCCCTCCCTTCCATACTTAAAAGACGCTAGCTACTGCCCTCAGTCACCCCTGATGAAGGAGCCGAGTCGGCTTCGAAACGTTGGGTTAAAGTTAAAGTTTTGGTTGGAGGTGTGCAGTTTATTATAAGTCTTCAAACCCAACCCGACAGGCAAATCTGTCAAAATGTTTAGTTTTAAATCTTTTTCTTCGCGCCGTCAGGGGCATAACCCGTCTTGAAGAAGCTTAGGCAGGTACAGCTAGAGTACAGCTGTCGACATGTGTGCGGCGTCAAGAGGTTGCCGAGACTTCGGGAATGCGGGAGATACGCCTGGGTGGGATGGAGTGACCATGAAGCGAATTCTTCCCTTGACAGCTGTCTTCTTTTTTTTTTTCTGTAAAGAATTTGAGTGATCGTCTCTTGGCCATACGTTTGTCCGCATGCACGTGTTCGAAAGAGAAGACAGGTGACAATGTTAGGAATGTAGTAGCTGCTGTGCCGTGGGAAATGGTAGTTGTGTATGTGCTGTTTGTGAGTGCTTGAAACCTCTCCTTTCCCAAGTATTTGGCTGGTCGAGGGAATAGCAGAGTTTTGGATTCCCCCTGCTCGACAATTGTTTAATCAATATTCTTTCCCCAATCTGTGATTAGTTGGCGGAAACCTCATTTTCTTTTCCCTAACCACTGATTGGTGAGGAGGGTCGCTTGCTTATTGGTTGCTGTCCCCGCTAAGGGCGGAGACAGAGGAGTTAAAAGTATGCGCTCTGGGTTGAACCGGCGCTTTATTCGTCTGATCAACGGTTTAGTCATGTTGTAAATAGTTTTCTCCTTGCTTGTTTCTTCTTGTTTTATTTATGTAGTAAATAAATAGTTAACCTTCTCCCTTCCTTGAGTAACGTGAATGTTTGCGAGTTAGAACCACGGGGTCATCAAGAAACCCCGATTTCATCATCAACAAGGTGTTTCCTCTCATCGCCACCTGAAGGGTATCTCAACTGGCGCAGTCGAGTCAGGAACTCAACTGGCGCATTCTGAAGGGGAAACTGAACTGAACGTCTCTATTGCGTAGTTGACATTTTCGTATTTACTTTTTTCATCTCACTGTATATACGACCATGTTGTATTAAACGGTTCCCGAGTATGAAGATTCGTCTGTGTGAGCCATTATAGTGAGGGGCGTATCTCACATTCGCGCCAGACAAAATTTATTATTCCCGCTTGCATTAGCAAAAATCCTCCTCTCTCAGTATAAAAAAAGAAAATTTTGTTCGGTTGCCCTCTCCTTAAAAAAAATGGCCTGGCTTAGCTTATGGTTAAGCCTAGGATGCGAAGCATACGTCGCTTGGCAAGCCGTACTTCTCGTTCTTCTCCCGTTTCCGTGGCTCTTTGTAACTTGCGCTTTGCGGTCTGGCGAGCCGCCCTCTCCCTGGCCGACATCTCGCTGCTCAACTGACTCAACGAGTGCGTTGCCTTTCATACAATTGCGTGACGTCTGTATCTCCTAGCGGTAGGAGCGGGAGTTAGGCCGCCGGCGGAGGCTGAGCGTCCGCAAGCGAGCTCACGAGTTGAGCCCCAGCTGCCCCAGCTTTCACAGCTGTTGTGACGTCATGTCACGTGGTGCGCCGATGTAGGTCAAGTGGTAGCTACGCGGCCTCGCGCGGTGCAGCAAGGAAGAGCTCGGTTGTGCGGCTAGTATGCTTCGCATAAAATCCTGGTTACGTGCCTGGTGGCGTACGCCCCGTCACCGCAGTGCAGCGTCATATTCACCGTTTGTGATTAAACATAGCTCTCATATCGACATCTCGGTGGACGCGTCAACCGCACCTTAAAGCATGCAGCTGAAGGTGTATATATCATTGGTCCGAACCACTGTCGCAAGCTAGCCTCCAACTTGACTAAAACATGTAAGCTATATGCAAAGTAAAATGCTAGGACACCCCTCAGAATGCAGTATGATGAACGGTTGCTCAAGATTTTGGTTAATGTGTGCGAAAATACTGCCACCCCATTGAGGTCAACCAGTGAAGACGTCGCTGGGATTTCATGTGCACTTGGGTATCTGTTGCTCAAGCCAGCGCCGGCACTTCTGTTTCCATCATTCATATTAAGGATTTTTTTTCTTATCGAGTTACTTTAGCCATCGGTGTGACATCACTTGAGACCAGACAAGGTCACGGCCGCAAGTATGAGCCATTAGAGGCTTTTGCCTTAAAACAATGACCCGTACGTACTTCCGTACTGCTAGCGGTCACCTTGACAAAAAAAAAAATGGCTGCGGTTCAACCCGGCCGAACCTACTTTACAGAGCGGACGCTCGATTAAGCATGGTCAGACACGGTTTGCTGCGGTTTAACGTTTCCTCGCTCTATCTTTCGCAAACGTGCCCTGTCGTCGTTCCGGGATCCAATTCAGCAATATCTTGTAGACAAAGTTGAGCGTGTTCAAAGATTGGCAGAGAGGTTTATATTTTCGTCTTACCTAAGAACGCGGTCCGTATCAGAACTTCTTTTACGAGCACAGTTACCAACACTGGCTAATCGCAGAAAAATTGCTGTTTTTTTATCAGCTTTTCTATCAGCTTTATCACAGTATGTTCAGTTTGGATTCCAGCTTGTACTTGCGGCCCCCCGGAAGGCGTACTGTCATCGCGTGCTAACCATCCTTTTGCAGTTCTGTAATAGATGCCGAGAGTTGATGATTATAAGTTTTCGTTCCTGCCTAAAGCAATTACAGAATGCAATAACCTTGACCGACGCGCATTCGACAAAACTTGAAACCATTTTGAAAGATTGGTTTGGTTTGGTTTTGTTTATGGGGGTTTAACGTCCCAAAGCCACTCAGGCTATGAGAGACGCCGTAGTGAAGGGCTCCGGAAATTTCGACCACCTGGGGTTCTTTAATATGCACTGACATCGCACAGTACACGGGCCTCTAGAATTTCGCCTCCATCGAAATTCGACCACCGCGGCTGGGATCGAGCCCGCGTCTTTCGGGCCAGCAGCCGAGCGCCGTAACCACTCAGCCACCGCGGCGGCTCCATTTTGAAAGAGCTGGAAGTGTGTTTCACTTAGTGATTGTGCCATTCCCAAAATGTAACAGCCCACAAGGGCGAACAGTTTTTGAAAATAAATAAATAAATAAATAATCTGTTTAATCAGCCGCCTATGATACACAGCCGAAGCACTGATACCAGCGCGCGACTCTTCTATGGCTCTCTGGGAAGGTCAAGATACGCTTCGCAGTTTTTATTATCTTATCTGATGTACGACAAGTCTCGTGGTTCAGCGCAACTGCGAAGTGAGCGTTGAATCACGTTGTCCAACACAGCTGCAAAGGCGAGAGAACACTGCGGCGATTCACATGGTATGACGTCACAGCCAAACCCTCCGCTCCGCCGCTTCAAGGTCATTCTTCGGAGTGACGTGACCTTGATGTTCTGCATGGAAGGAGTAGAGATGCTGCTTTGAGAGAAAAATACAAAGAGAACAAGCTTTGCGTAAACCCTCGTCTGTATTCGGTGTTTGACCAGAGGAACCATGTAAGCCGCGTGTTCGTACATGTACCCTACGAACAGAACTATATTCTCAAGCTTGAGGTACATAATATTTTTCACATTGGCCGCCTGCATATATGTAATCAAACAAGACATTAAAAAGCATAAATGCTACCACGTTTGCAACACTTTACTAGCCTATCTAGCGAATATCTGCGCCTTTCACATGCTCTTCCAGTTTTGAGCCAATGCTTTAGTTGGCGGGCTCGCTTAGGTGCGTCTGTGTGTGAGACAATTATTCTGACCCGACTACAAAAAAAAAAAACGTTGTTGTATAGATTAATACCATGTGAAAGTATTGCATTGAAGGAGCAGTTTCTACAAACCTTTCTGCACGAATTCCTGTCGAAGCACCAAAGCGCTGCAACAATGGAACTTTTTTTCTTTTAATACGCCACATATGTTAATACATTGTTCTCAATGCCCGTTTTTGCGCTTTTGAAGCGTTACAAATAGCGATTTCCTAACCTCAGTTAAAGGTTAAAAACACATATGTGCAACTGTTAGGGAATGTCGTCGGGCGGGAGAAGGGAAGACATGGAAAACTTTATGCAAAATTAACTGTTTACATTTTGTACACGTAGACAGCAACTGAGAGTCTCTTTGCAAATGGGAGTCTTTTTCAGCCGCACTTGTTGCCGAGTTGTATTCCCTAAATCCGTAGAGCGAGGCCGGGCCTACTGAGGAAGGATTGTCCTGAAAAGTTCACTTTGGCACTTGATAACACACTCTGTCACTGTAGTGGGCACGCCCCCATCACGTGCTGGGCTTAAGGGTGAGGAGGAAGCCAACTAGGTTGTGCAGACAATGTTATGTCAGCGAAGGGCGCTCCCAGGGTCAGCAGGGTGTCTACACGTGTGGCCTGCACCTGTTCTTCATAAGTCCGGATACGCAATGCAGTCTTGTCTGCATGGTCGCGACGGATCGGGGATAAGACACGCCCGCTCGCCGCTGCCGGGCTGGGCACGCCGAAGAGACACCGGAAACGAGGCCTTTTGTGTTCGGCGCGGCGTTCTTTGGCGTTGAAGACGGCTGCACTGTGTCGCGGCCAAACAGTAACTGGACCGAGATGAGGCCAGGGTCCTCTCTGGAATGTCCATTGCAGCAGGCTTTGGGAGCTATCCTCGGCATGTAGACAGAGAGTGCACTGGTGTGCTGCCTGCTTCCAGAGGAGACTTGCTGTCGCCGTGTTCCGGATCCGCGTTCTAATCCACTTAGGCTGGAAGGGAGCTCGGGAATAACACCGCGCAAGACACCAAGCCTGTCTCCGCCCCAGGTGCAATCGACACTTTGCAAGGTGAATGTCAAGGGCGACGCGCACTAAAATACGCCAATGTTCGTACATGCAACACCGACACGTGCCTTGTAACGGACACCTCAAACTTATATAGCCAGCCGTGAAAGGTGCCATAACCCATAAGTAATAGCGGTAGATAGGTAACGCGCAAAGTGCTGCAATTAAATTTTTGGGCTGTGCCTGCGATATATAGCTGCAGGAATAACCTCGGATATTTGACTGCAAATGTATGTTGAAAAACTTCATTAGTGCACAAACAGTGAGCAAATTTCTGAGACACAGTGCTGGAAGATATTTATGGTTATGCTCTGAACTTTATAGTACTATAATAATTCGTATTTGTTTTAGATTAATTGCTTGCACATTGAACTAGAATTTAGAACATAGCCTTATTACCACAATGACTACATTGAGAGTGTAAATGTTTAACGCGCAACGTAACGCATTGCTTGTTAATGTTTAGCATAACGGCCTAATGCAACGTGTAACATTATGCAACAATTTTATGACATTATTCCAATGTTCGGTGCTAACTGGGTTGTTTGCTGTTGTCCAAGGTTCAAACAGGAAGTTTTTGTTTCGGTGAACTTTTGGACAGTTCATTTTTCTACTGCGTACCTTACGTTTATACCATTTTGTTGAGAAATGGGTATACGAATTTATTACAAGGTTGTTTCAGCGCCCATGCAGTGAACCGCTCTCTCTCTCTTTTAGCCGCAGGTGATCTCTAGGGCCGCTAGTGCATACAATGGCGATTTATGCTTGCAGCACAAACATTTAATTCGTTAAACACACAAGTTGCATACCTGCCGACTTTTCCAAATTTTCCGTAAAATGTATGAATTTGTACCCGCATTGCGATTTTACGAATCTTGCTTGAAATGTTAAAGAAAATAAAATTTATTCGCGAAAAACATTTCAAAATCTTTAAAAGAACCACATCGTTGTCCGTGGTACCTTGCGCCGCTATGAGAGAGGAATACGTACCATCTGTGAAATTAGCAGCAACAACTGGAACATTGTACGCACAGTAGATGAGTCCGATAGAAGAGGACTCTCCACTCCACACTAAACATTGTACAGAATATACCGTGAGGTTGTTGAGAACAACCTCTTCCGCTCCACTAAAGTGCCGCGGGTCTAAACATTGTACAGTAAAACATCGTTATTTCGACCCAACGAAATAAACGTTTATTCCTCCACCTCCTTTAATTCAGATAGCCCGGACTGCCGCCAGAGTCCCGCCATAAGCCCCTGTAAGACTATTATGGCCTTGGGAGTTCTTTTATTCGGACGCCTATAGGTGCTGGCATAGGTCAATTCGGACGTGCTCCCGATGTGGTGCCGTGTCGCGGTAGGACGAGCTCGACAAACTGATCACCCGTATATTCGTCTTAAGGCCTGAACTGCATGTTACATTGCTTCCGGCGCCCCTCTGACATGCGCGCAACTGCAGGTGTTTTGAGAATCGGCAGGCCCCGGTGACAGGCCGATAGTTTCGCGTAGTTTCGCTTTCAGAGCCCCGCCGCCAGCCCGCAGCGGCGACGGCTATCGACTGCGCTTATCAGTCACCCAGCTGAGCTACACGCCGTTTAGAACGACGATTGCGTTGTCGCGGGTATTTTTTGTTAGTTTGTGTATTTATTAATTGCCGCTCCGGCAAGGCTCCGAAACCAATGCGCGCTTCCCTTGTTACCGTACGCGTGACACTTCAGTTAAGCAAGGCAGCAGTGTGGGCTAGTTGGTTGTACACTTGGTGTGAGTAGCGCGCTACACACTAACAAAACGACAACTGGAACGGGGGACACAGGACAAGCGCGCACTAACAACTGAGGTTTATTCTGGTACGAGGGCATATAAATACATTTCATGCACATGCTCAAAACAATCAATTCATTGCCAACGGCTGTGTCGCACGCTCCTTCGTTTCTTGATTAGATGCATCTCCTCACTTGATAACAACACCGAGGGTGTGCTTGCGCACTCGTCTTCACCGGCCTCCCATATCTCAAAGGCTCCTTTTATTTCCCTTTCTTTCTTTTCATTTGCCCGAGCTAAAATTGTTGTCCGATCAAAGTACGGTGAGCATCTGCGATTTGCGCGATGGGGGGGGGGGGGGGGCGAGGTTTCCAGGATTCCTTATTTTTCGTAATTTATTTCTGTGCTCTTTCAACCTGGTGTTTAGACATCTGCCTGATTGACCTATGTAGCTCATGCCGCACCACAAGGGAATTTTGTAGACTATACCGGTGGCACATTCTACGAACTTTTCTTGGTGTGCGATACCACAAGTGTTAGCTAATTTTTTCTTCGACTTATTCATTTCATGTAAAAGGCTCACTAATTACCTGGGTGCGGTAAACACCAGGGGAACATCATATCTGTCTGCTACTTTCTTCAAGCCATGCGAAACATTATGTACATAAGGAATGACAACACCAGCACCCTGCTCTGCATGCTTTTTCTGCGGTATTTTCCCATCCAGTAGCTTTTGTAGATTCTTTTCAGCCACAGACGTTATTAGCGCGTCAAGGTACCCACTCATCCTAAGCCTATCAATTTGCCTCTTGATGCTACGCTCTACCTGATGAGAACACGATTTCTTATCACACTGCGCCAAACTGTTACTTGCTAAACTCTTTTTAACCAACTTGGAGTGCGCGGAATGATAATTTAAGAAGCTTTTTCCCGTTTTCGTCAGGTACGTCCAATACGTGTGCTTGCCACTTTCTTTTACCTCTATGTCCAAGAATCTAATCACAGAGTTCTGTGGCAGCTCGAACGTGAATTCCAGCCCCGGCGAAAACCTCTCGGAAAACATCTAATATGCTGCTTACTGTCAATCGGTTCGAAATCACAAAAGGGAAACAAAGCAGGAGATCATCCACAAAACGAAATGCCTTTAGTAATTCAAACTGTGCCAATCTTGATTTCAGCCCGGTTTCCCTTTGCCATGTAGATATCCGAAATGACCGGAGCAATGCACGGCCCAATGCTAATACCACTTTTTTGAAAGTACTTTTTTGTCCTGGTGTCCCCCGTTCCAGTTGTCGTTTTGTTAGTGTGTAGCGCGTTATTCACACCAAAAATACTTCAGTTCTTCCAGCGCGCCGAAATTACGCGCTTGTCACGTGCCGTTCTCCGTTTGTGAGTTTCGTCACGTGCGACGCCACGTGTGAGGAAGCTCCTGCGCTATCGCGTCGCACACTGAAAGAAGCGATGTAACGCGAAGTTTAAAAAAAAATGTGTGGAACAAAATAAAATTCACATCGAATTTGCTTCAAGCCAACTGAATTTTTCGAGTCGCAGTAATGTTTGGATGTTATGAGTCAATGTTTCTTAAATATTGTCGACACCTAGTACTTTCACTATCAACGAGCAGCTTTGTCTTTGAATACTTCAAGAGGATGAATTGACCTGTACGCCAATAAATTACAGAGCGAAATCAAATTAATATCAGGTTTGCTTCAAGCCAACTGAATTTTAATTGACTTGCGGTGACTTCATTACAAGTGAACTGACTCTCAAAGGACTTGCATCGAAGAAACAGTGAGTTTCGAATGGGCTTTTATTAACTATAAAAGAACGCGATAAATAGCCAATTCATCCTAAATGTGCATTTCAGTAAAATTTTTTGATGGGAACTCACCAGGACTCAGCAGAGACCGTGGAAAACGCGCTTGTTGGATTGAAACGCTAATTAACACACTGTTTAAAAATCCACAAATTTTCCAGGTGAACAAAGGCTACGTCGAAAGTGATTTCCCAGTGGACCGGTTCCTATTTTTGATGCGTTATCTACCCTTTCCTTCTTTTAACTGAACAGCCTGTAGAGATGCTATGGACTCGAATGTGCTGCTTACGAGCACTATTTGGCATTTAGTCATACATGGCCGTCGGCCAAGTCGCTAGTCCGGTGGTTTCTAATGCGTTCAATAAATACCATGCGCGAAGAAAATCAACCTGTAAATTAGTCTGAACATTCGGTCTATGAAAGCAGCGGTTGAAACAATGCTTGCTCACTCGAATTTTTTTTTTGCGACATGATCAATTCGTGCTGCTGAAGACTCCGCGGGTGGTCGGTGAGGGATCGAAATTTCGAGCTTCAAAACCTCACCTGAACCAGATACATTCTTCAAATGATTTTAGCTCTCTGGTCAATTCCGCGCTGTGGTCTTGATGCCGCGCAGTAACTGCCTGCGTTAGCCACCAAAGAACGTGCTTTTGACGAAGGCACCCGTGATGATGACCTCACGCTGCCGTTCTGAGCGGTAACGTTAACGCCCTGAAACAGCTGTCTCGGAGTTTTACTTACCCTTTGTCGATAAACGATGCAGGTATTCTGTGTACGCAACATATGTGCGCGAAGGAACTGCGTGAACTGATGGGCGAGTTTTGTCTGACATAATAGTTAAACTGCGGAACGACACAAGGAGAAAAATAGAGAGTTATATCATATCATTACCGTGTTTACGTTACCGTTTACCGTGTTACCAGACACCGGATTTTCCGGTTAGCGCGGCGCACGCCAGAAGGCGGTTTAGCGTACCGCCTCTCCCGTAACAAGTTACCGTAAGGCTAAAACGAGTGATGATGATGGCAGATGCCCAGCTTTTAATGATAAAAAAATACGGATGCATTGCAATCATTGCTATGAAGTGAGACGCTACATGCACTTTAATAATCTTTTTTTCTGCATATAAAGACGTACCAACTACACTTCAGCTAACAGCCGACTCAGCGGCTTTTCAAATGTGTCCGTGAAGCTAGACACCTTTGCCTACCCTGGCCAGTAGACCTTGCCTACCCTGGCCAGTAGACCTATGTAGACCTCAGTAAGCTTGCATATATACAGCACACATTGCGTTGCGAACGCTGTAAAAAAAGCACAACGACACCTGTTTGCCGTGCCGCTTCGTCGCTTCTTTATGTGTTTGGATGTGAACACTTTGGCGCCATCTAGTGGCAGTAAGTTAAAGCGCGCCAACTCCGGGGCGGAGAAACTTTTTATTTTCTGCAATTGCTGATGCATATACCAAGAAAATTACCAGTCTTTTTTTTCGATAAAAAAAGTCTTGAAAATATAGAAAAATGTTAAATCGGGCACAAAACTGAACAGCTGCAGTGTAGTCGTTGCTGTTTGGCTATGTACACGACATATAGTCAGGCTTAACTGCTCAAAAATCGGCAAATAATCTAAAAAAACATGGCCTAGTTGTTACTCAAACCTCAACGTATGAGTGAGAGTCTGCAAATTAAAAGCGAATGCCTTCATGTATGGCGAGAAATGCCGCCGAACAACGCAGCCGTGGGGCTGTATTTGGTCCGAAGCGGCCGAGCAGGGCGCCGCCATGTTCGTTTACGAGTGAACGCTAACTCTCCGCAACGCTAAAAGAGATTCCGTAAAGTGCTAGCGGACCGCGGTAAGTGGCAGCGCTTGCGCAGATGTCGTTAGCCGGGCCCGGTAACGGAAACACGGTAACGATATGCTATAACTCACTAACGGTAAGGTGGGCACTTAACGTCCCTACTTTCTGTGAATGCCAAATCATCCTTTGAATCTAAACGTCTATACCCTCAAGGCCTTTACCATAAAGACATCTAACCTAGAGGCATTTGACCTAAATGCAGTTATCATCGCCATTGTTATTAATGACCCTCGTCGTTATTTAGTAACGTCCTTTACCATTACAAAAGGGCCACTATCATTAACTACACAAACTACTGCAGTTTCTTCCAACGACTTTGCTTAATTGCGTTTGATTACGCATTATTTTCTAATGGCCTACTGCTGAAGTAATGTGAGACAATAGCGACGTCGAGGGTGTTTTCGGACCAACGCCGGTATTAGAAAAAAAAAAAAAGCAAAGCTATGTGTTACTACGTCCTTTCTTCTCTTTGTCCTTGCGCCATTGCGCTTTTTCACCATAAAGAAATTGCGCTGATCGACAGCTGACTCATGAAAAAAGTTGTACTTGTGAGGAGTAACGCAGGAGCAGTTCGTGGTGGACCAAGCTCCTGCAGACTATCTGCATACACTTTGGCCGGAACGAGACTGTCAGGAAAGGGGAAGCTTGCAGCAGCGCCACCCATGAGGCAAAGAAAAAAAACTACGAATGCAGCTCGTGCGCTGTGCCGCATACATTGAACAAGAACAATCTTCACACAGTTGATTTGAGCAGTACCCGGGGAGCGTATAGCATCCATGATGCTCAACACGTGACGCTGAGGCAGGCCACACGGCGTCGCATGGCGAGCTGACCTGGAGACGGAGGCTATAAGCGGCCACTTGAAGTGATCCTGACGGACGCACTCAGCGCAACTTTGGCCTGCCCGCGACGACTTGAGATTCATCTGTGAGGACACCCGAATAGAAGCCATCAATCACGCACGTTTAATATCAAGAATTCGACTCGAAATTCTTAGGACTACATGAAATGTGCACGGTAGCAAAGAGCCGATATTTATGCCCGACAATGTTATACAGTCCATAAACTTGATTTATATGTCCGGCCTGTGAGCTTTCAACTGCGCGGATGGAACAGATGAAGGAGAACGCCGAGGGCGCTGAAAGTATTCCTTATGACGTGGGGCTAATAGCTATATATGCCTTCCAACGAAGATATTAGTGATTGGAAATTGCTTTCAGGCAGTTTTCGTCAAAGCACCTGGCGTTTGTTTGTCTGCAGAGTTTCCCTCTCGGCATTGCTATTACCCCCTGTGTGTCCAAAGGGCGCCCCGCGAGAGCGCTGTATAGACACGGTGTGGCATGCGCGTTGCACCGAACCTTTACCTGCGTGCTTATCAACTTCCCCAACGCATCGGCGATCGGGGCCGAACGGCCGATAAGAGTAACTCGCAGAGCATTTCATGATCATGCTGCAACCTTTGCACAAATTTACTTCCTTGTCCGACCGGGCTGTTCTCTGCCCTAAGCTACCAGTGCTGTATTCTCATCTCATTGTTCACTGAAAAATACTCAGTTGAAATAAGATATTTCCCTGTTTACACTTTCTACGCACTCTGGCCGCCTCCAAAGCGAAATGAATCGTAGAAAAATCTCTGGTCGCCTCGTTTACTTAGGGCTAGATAGTCTAGGAGTGTGTTAGAATGTGCCGTGTACTGCAATTAGCCGAAATAAATATTGTCAACACCCCCAAACATTCGCCTTTTGAATTTCGTCCTGTCTCTACAGTCTCAGCAGTGAAACACTTCTTTCGTAGTTCTGAAAAAAAAAAAGAAACGAAATTTAGGGCTAGATCTCTAAAGCACGTTGCCCCGGTTTCGCGTTGCCTTCGTCGTCGTGATCACGTCCACTCTGAGGGTGAACACGTGAGCCAGTGGCCGCTCTCTTCAAAGCGCCATTCCGTCTGACACGGCCCCGTATAAAAAAACTAAGCGACGCAGGCTCACAGGGACCGAGAAGTGATGCTTCGCGCCGGCCACGCGCTCGCGTGTTCACGCCAAGTGTGAACGGCCCTATACAGAGTTGCCGGCCCAGGGGCATGGCCACTCTACCCTGGTCTCCACCCTCCGGTGTGGGAAAACTTGATAACGGTGATTTTTTTATGGCGCAATGTGAACTTTGGCCAAAGAGTGCCGTGGCAGAAGGTATCTTTATTAACACAAATTGCGGTCGAAGGCACATTTGTCAAAAATTTCACCCCAAAGAAGTCTCCTTTATTGTAAAACTCTCAAGTAATACAGCTCTAAAATAAATGTGAGGGGAGCCCGCATTGAACCAGAGGTTACGGCAGGCAGAAAAAAATGAAAATAAAAGAAAAGGGACCAACGCCTAAGAGAAAATTTAAGCAGAACGGATTAAAAGAAAAAAAAAAGTGGCACAAATGACGGCCGGGCGAAGTGGGTTTGTAGGGCAAAGAGGCCCGAAAAAGATTAATAATTAAGATGAAAGAAAATAAACATGGCTGAATCCAGCGTGCCCAAGAGCTTTACATGCGCTCGCAGGAGGCCAGGAGGAGCGAAGGTGCGGGGGAGCTGTGGAAAGGAAGTCGAGCACCAGGCCAGGGGAGCACCGGGCCATTGTATCATCAGCGGGTCCCCAGAGGCACCGGGAATCGAACCCCGCATCTTCCGCATGCGAAGGCAAACTTGAGCAACCGAATTCGAACCGGAGGTTATAACCCGGACCGATGATAGAGAGTATACATCTATTCAGCCCCGAATCCGCGCAATTGTTCAAAGGCGGTTAATTATGGCTCTATGGTCCGGTTCAGTGACACAATGAAAAAAATAAGTGCAATAGGGTAGGAAGACTCTGAGCAGAATGATTGGATGGATGATCAGACAATATGATGCTAACAGCTTGCGTATAAGCAGCGGGCGATTTGGTCTGCACGCTTTTATGATGAAACCTTTCCGAAATGATGCTTCTCATTGTCGCCGCGGTGGAACAGTGGCTATGGCGCTCGGCTACTGACCCAAAATACGCGGGTTCGATCCCGCCCGCGGCGGCCGAATTTTGATGGAGGCGAAATTCTACAGGCTCATGTAGTGCGCGATGTCAGTGCACGCTAAAGAACTCCAGGTGGGCGAAATTGTCCGGAGCCCTTCACTACGGCGTCCCTCATCTCCCGCTTCGCAGTGGGACCTTAAACCCCCGCATAGACCAACCAGACGCTTCTCATTGGCTCTGACGATGAACACGTTGTTCATCTAGCCGAGCTCGATTTGCGACATCATCTGCTGCTGGTCCTTCGGTCTGTCTAGCCTCACGCTGTCTCTGCCTGCGATGCCTTGACTGCTCGGTGCGGCGTGCATGCCGAACAGCCTCTGGGTGCATGCTGGCGTCTGACATCCATACATGTCCGCAGCAGCTGCGCATCGAGCAGCCTTGGAACCATCAGAGCCAAAGCCAATGCTTTACAACACACGAGCGTAGTTTTACGAGGTGTCGTATAGAACACTTCATTCAATTGAGCCTTTGAACAAGTAAAATAATTAGCTGTGACCCGCAGGTGCCTTAGCGGGACAAAAAAGTAAGAGCTAAAGAAAAGCCGTTACGCGCATTATTTTCGCGGCATTTGAACACACTTTTAAAAACTGACGAATTGGGATTTCCCAGAGAAGCCGTTAGGGTGGAATTTGAAGGAGCTGCCGATATGACGAGGAGCGAATAAGTACATGACGAAAAATGTGCTCCATTAGAAAGAAATAGCATATTCAGCCTGAGATGACAGCAAAAACATCGGTCAGAACTATACCCGTGGGAAGCGGAGAGGCGGCCGTTACTGTAATGCAGGAGTTTGATCAGTAAGTTTGAAACCGTCACGTGCTTAGAGTGGACAACGAAGCGGAGGGGCCTAGAGATAGAAGAAGCCGGCCAGCCTCGCTGCAATATTTCTGCAGTGACTTCTGCCTTACATGAGTAAAGCCACGCGAATGAAGGTGCCCGAAGGCGAAACGAAGAAGGGACCGGAAAGAGCGCTGATTTCTATTCAGCGAAACGCGCGCAAGATAAGAAGGCAGTGTTAGATGCAATCAGACGCAGTACACGTCAGATGGTGCAAAGGGCCATAAAGGCAATAAAATACATAACAGGGTATTAAATCTAAAAGACTAAGAAATCTCAAAAGGGATGGTAAAAGATTGATAATGTACACAGGATATCTTTATAACAGTGAATAACATATGGTGTAAACAGCCATAATATCAACAGAAGACATCTATAACAAGGCGGCAAGCGTAAAACCGATAAATGTGAAAAAACGTATAGCAGAAAAAAAAACACACCGAATGAATGTGGCAACTTGCAGCTAAAAAGTGCAATAACCTTAACAATAAAAAACTATAAAAACAGTTACAGTGAATCACGCACATGCAATCAAAATCTAAACTTTAACAATGCTTTTCGAAAAAGGCAAGTTCACTCCCGAACAATAATTTTGATGCCTCACTGACGCACTCTCAGCCCTTTCTTTTTATAGAGAAGGCTTCCGTCAACCTCCGGACTACGCTTTCTCTATATACTTCTCTCAAGAACCACAGTTTCACGTAAACGAGACGTGCATTTACCAACACGCCCGGCAAAAAAGTTGTTTCTATCTCTCTCTCTCTCCGAGTCAGGTGCATAATCACATGACCACATCTTGTTAAGCGGCAGCGAGGCACGTGGTCTGACGCCACAGCCACACCTGCGGCGCTCCTCCTGCTGAAGGTCAAACTGCGACACCCGATGACCTTGGAGAAACACGGCGTAGTGGAGCTCTCGCTACAAAAATTCTACTTGAATTACTTCTACCCAGGGACTCCGGAAATTTTTTTGAGGGGGGGGGGGCAGACTTCGAGTTCGTTTTGCTATTTTTATTTATTTAATGTTTTACATGAATTCTAATTTTCATATTTGTTATATTCTTTATTATTTCGCACTGTTCAAAGGTGTATTGTTTATATAGACCTCTTTAACCCCGCGACGTCACGAAGATGCGGTGGCGCTGATGTCAGCAGCGACTTTAACACGGTCGGCAAAACAGGTTCCGCCTGCCCGTGCCTACCGCAGCTGCCGGCGGCGGCATCATGCCTGCGCACTGCAGAAGCAGCATGTATTGACCAGCTGCGTCACTGTTGGATCCGCATAGGGGCATAAAAGGAAATTTCAATTAGCCTCGATAGGTTTCTCGCAGATAAATACCGCATTAGGAAACTGGCTAACTGGAAATCGGCCGCTGTATAGTAGAACGCGAAGTCTGTGAGTCGATCGGCACTGCCACTCAATGTATTTAATAGCACGCAAGTTACTGCGTTCATTCACCTGAACATCAGCACAGTACGCTTATAACTGCGGAAGGAAAGAAAGCACATATGTATCAGCGCACGTATTTGTCACCTTGAGCCGGTGTGCACGGAGCGCCGGCATGTTCACTCGCCCCCAATGAATGCGTTTTTTCGTTAACAGCACAGAATGTTTTAATGGTGCGTTTTATGGCATTTAATATTTACCTGAAGCTGTTTCTTATTATCACTGACGTAATTATTTGATTCGAGTAGAAAGAAGTCTGGCAAGTTGTGTCAATCTTGCGCGGTCACGTTGGCGTGCTTAGAATAGCGTACCTGAAGTGTGCTAAAAGCCACATGCTTTTTCATTGCGACATGCATGTGTCATGTTTTATGAGGTAGTACATGATAGCGAAGCTTGTTTGGAAAGAAGCAGCCGCAGGCGTGTTACAAACAGATACGTGGCGAGATTGAGAGGGGACGTGACAACGAAAAGTGTTTTCGTTATTTATGCATGCGATATGTAACTAAATTTGGTGGAAATGTGAAAATGCTAGGTTACTTTCAGTAATTCCTTTTATTTTTAGGTATACCTGGTGCAGTTCTTGGGTAATTACAATTAACACCCTCGTGAAGTCACCCCAAGGTCTTAAATAATTGAGCGGGAAGTGCGGAAATTTTTTTATACCAGAATGTTCACAAAGCGCTGTTCTGTATGATTACGCGATTAGTTCTTTTTTTAGATGATCAGTACTTACGCATGCATTGTTATATGAAAACGTTTCTTACAAAAAGAACTAATATAGTAGTGCGAGTATAGGAAAAAAAAAACCTAGATATTTATTACACTCCTCAATGTCTCCGGAATCGTTTGCGACAAATAGAATCACTCTATTTTCATGTGTTACGAAATTACGAAGGCGTGAGTGTTGCCAATCGCAGAAAATGTGAAAGGTCAGAAAACAAACCTTAAAATTTATTCCCTCGTTCATGGCCTCTTCGCCTTTGGTTTGGTTAAAGAAATGCGGCACTGAAATCAAAGAAAACCTCAAAGAATATACCTCACAATTTTCGACGACCGCACATCTAAAAAGCGTAATTTATAAATTTATACTGAAAAGATTGCTATAATCTTTCGTCACGAAACCGAAGACCCCAGGGCTAGGATAGAAAATAATTTCATAAATAAAATTTTTTCACCAAATCGACCAGTTTAACAAGGCGAGAAGTCGGTCTAACTGGTGCGTGATTCTGCGTCTAGAAACAGCGCTTAAGCGAGACAGAAGAGGTCGGGGACACGACGTTGTCCCCACTTCTCGCACAGCGCAACACGTGTGTCAACGTCTGCTCCGCCGAAACAACGCCAGCACTTCCCCTCACCACTGTCCCGAAGTAAAATCATTCCGTCAAGTGCAGTGTCAAAAAGTTGTCATTTTATTTATTGCCTAGCGTGGAAATCAACGGCAGAAACGCTTTCTGTTTACTACTCACCATTTATACAATACACATTGGCGAACTATTTCTCTGAATACGCCTGCACGTGGCCAAACCGAGCTCGTGTACTTCGACAAATTACTAAGTTGAAAGCATCAACCATTGCTGTGATTAGCAGAAACTGAAAAAGCGCCTACAAGCCTTGAAAACCAGAGCTCAACACCTCTCTGCGACGCCACTCCCTGGCCTTCTGCCTAGCGCGAGCCCGCTAGCTACTGCTGCGCCACCTCGTTTGTTTGCCAACACGCAGGAGGTCTATAGTTATATGTGCATTACATAAAACGAATTGAAATAGGCAGTTATATAAGGATATACAAATGAGGAGTGATCGGCTCCGTTGAAAAGGTTTGCGGTTTGCGTATAGTTTGTTTCAGTTCTGCTAATCATGCTCATGAGCAGGGGTGATACTATGGACGACTTCTACGGGGACATTATTGGTTTAGGTTACTGAAAAGAAATGCTTTACGACTGGCTACGATGACAACTAGCTCAGACCCATTTATAAAGAAAGGGAACGCCGACCAAAGGTAGTTGTCAATACGAATACGTTTCGGCTTCCATACGGAAGCCTTGATCAAGCCAAAACGTATACGTATTGACAACTACCTTTGGCCGGCGTTCCCTTTCTTTATACATGAATCTTTTACCCGACCAGACGAGTTTTCGTCAAACTTTAGATTTCGCTCAGACCCATTGTGCTTTCAGTTAATAACGTCCTAGAATTGAAGCATTTGGCAGAAATTTGATATGAGACAAGCAGGTGGGTACCTGTAGGGTGTTGCCCCGTCTGGAGAATTGCTGGGGGTTGGGGGGGGGGGGGGCGACGCCCCCTTGTCTGCTATGAAGGGTTCTCAACTTCCACTTTAATCATGTCAATATGTCTTTCCTGTTTGAATGCGCAACGCAAACTAAGCAATCCGCCTTTTTCATTTTCCTGTGCTGCCACCTCGCGTACAACGCTGGAAGCTCACTGGTAGGGTACTGCGCGCGCAACCCGGCCGGACTGAGTGCCGCTGCGGTGCACGTTTTGTTGGAATCTGTCAACGATGGCGTGTCCTGGCCAGCACCTGGTACCTGGAGGATGTCTAGGGTTGACTGATGGCTTGGTGCGAAGTCCAAGGCAGGCTGTAGTGCCCACTGAAAAGCAAATTCTTCAGTATCTCCGATCATCCGGCATGCGATGCGAACACCAGCTAGCAAGGGCCGTCGCTTCAGAGATGAAGGCTACATTCGGAACATAATGTTCAATGAAATATCCCCGATCAGTGAGGTTGGCGTTTTCCGCTGTATATGCCTGCCATTCATGAAAGGTGGATACTACATCGTGCACACCGTAGTACAGAAAACGACTGGGGACAACAGTTTTCACAAGCAATCGTTGTGCTCAAGCGCTGCAGAATAGCTACACGAGCTATAAAAGCACAAGCGTACTCGCAACAAAGCAGCTCTGTTAGCATTTCACTGTATTTTCTCACAACACACCGCTGCATAGGTTAAACAAGCATGCGCGTCACTAAAGACGAGCGCAAGAGGCGCACATTAATCCATTCCGGCGATACCACGCAGAGCTCTTCATCATGGATATGATTCGAACACACGCATAACGCACCTTCTTCTTCTTCTGCCTCATAATACGTGGCACATACCCACACGGGGGGATTGGCCAGGGTGTAGTGGCATAAACAAGGAAATTTCCATAGGAGATTATGACAAAACTTTAGCACCATGCGTGAATGCTCTCGTAGCTTCTTTTTCGTTGCCCGCTCCATCGCGCGTTGAAAGCGGCTCACAGCACTGGCCCATTTGGCTTTCTTGCTTGAGAAAGCAAAAAGCGTCGGAACGAAGTCTGGGTGAATAATAATAATTGGTTTTTGGGGAAAGGAAATGGCGCAGTATCTGTCTCATATATCTTTGGACACCTGAACCGCGCCGTAAGGGAAGGGATAAAGGAGGGAGTGAAAGAAAGGAAGAATAGGTGCCGTAGGAATAATTTCGACCACCTGGGGATCTTTAACGTGCACTGACATCGCACAGCACACGGGCGCTTTAGCGTTTTTCCTCCATAAAAACGCAGCCGCCGCGGTCGGGTTCGAACCCGGGAACTCCGGATCAGTAGTCGAGCGCCTAACCACTGAGCCACCGCGGCGGGGCTAAAGTCTAGGTGCCGCGGTGACATTCGAGGCCTTCCTGCCCATGAATAAAACACTTCGTGATAGACTGCACACGCATTTAAACACAGTACCTCATCCGTACCTGTCACAAAGTGATTCCCGCACAGTCTTGACGTGCTTGACGGTGCCCAAGGGCGGCACGATCGTCGAGCCGGCGAACTGCTTTTATCCACGCTTCGCGTCGAAGGCTGTCCCGGGAAGCGCTCGGAAAGCGAAAAAATCCGAGTTTACTTCCCTTTACATATTGGACATTGCTGCCGTATGCAAGACATTTCGTAGGTATCGCCAAATGCGTCGCGCTGAACGCCCGACGGCTGCAGCAACGCACCCCGCGTAGGAAGCCGGTCTCGAGTGGAGCGAGCGACCCTTCCAATATGTTTCGCGACACCGCCGCCAGGGGATGGGCGCATGCGCAGTCGCGTCGTGAAAAAGGCGGACTCCCCTCTGTGGGCATGTGCCGCTTCATCAGACACCAAAAATAAAAACGACTGACATCTTTGTAGCAAGGATTGCGCAGCGCATTTATTTTTGCAGCGGTATCCCCGAAGCAGTTACGGGAGGTGTACCCACTTATAACCAAACCAATTACCACCTCATCGGAAGCTGTTCTAGCCTAGGCGATCAACAGCAGCTGGTCGCGCGGGCCCGCAGGATTGCAGAAAATGTCGGAGTCCTGGACTGATGATTCCGCACTCGGGGAGCGGTCTGCCAGCACCCTTTCCAAAAATAAGGTTTCCTCCCCCTCCTGAAACAGTTCCATATCTCTTCCCCAAAGCGGCCTCATCTCGTCAAGAACACTTTATGGTTCTCAGACCATGTCAAAGAGGTACCATATAAAAAACAAACAGAATTGGCAAGCTTAACGGGGCTATCCCAGGGGATGAATTTGCTTTCCCGCTGGTAACTGACGAGCCACTGATCCACGTCTTTCCAGCCTTCTCAGAAATGGTCCGCGGCTCGTGGTATGCCTGCCTTGTGGGCGCTGCCGCACCTGACTGCCATGGGCAACATTCTTGGCTCATTCCCAAGTGCAAAGGGGGCAGTCCGGCGAGCCGTCGGCTCCAGCGAAGTCGAGAGGGTCGTATATGAAGTCTGCCGAAGATCTCCACCACAGCTGGTACGTACTCAACAAGTACTGAAGCGTTGATTTATGTCGCTGTGTAATGGGGAGAGAAAGCTGAATAAGGAAACGTCGACAAGGTTTTCCTACCTCTGCGCTCCTCTTCCCTTCCCTGCTTCTTCGTGGACACAAAGCACGCGAGAATATTATGAAAACCTCTCAACAAAGAACTCCTTCAAAGTATACCACCGAGCTCAGTCCTAAAATTCGGGACGATTTCTCCAATACGTACTGTAAAAAATAATAAATGTTTCTTTTTTCATGAGCGCAGCAGAACGTCTCAAAAGAAAAAAAAAAGACTAGGATGAGAGGCGAAAAGATGCCCCCCCCCCCCTATTTTTCTTTTTGCCACAGCTTCATTGTGCTGTAAATCTGTAGCAACCCATTGCAGCCATTTTCAGGGCAACAATGCCACTCACACAGGTCGATCGTCTGAACTGATCATTGTTTCTTAAACTGGTATTTCCTCGCTACACATTTTCACCTGGGCCCCAAGTTGAACACTTTGAAGACGAGCTTTGTCGGCGGACTGCTTCACGCACCAGGCGCTTGCACTCCTCACGCGTCTTGCCCGAGGCATCGGACACGGCATCGAGGAGCGAGTCACACGCGGACAGTAGTTCAAGAGCTCCCACTGACCAAGAACCCACTGCAGTGTCCAACACGCACTCCACGGCGCGATTCAAAAAAGACCCATTCCGGTTGAGGACACTCTGGAGAGGATGCATATTGTCTCGCTCAACAAAGTGTTCGAATTCGAATGTCAAAAACACAAAATTGTCCTCTAGAGCACAGTCAGCAAACTGACAGCCTTGTCGTACAGCCAGTATTCAGTGAACTGGAGGTGGTGCAGGGCTTGGTTCACACGAAAAAGAGCCTGAGTGAGCCTTGACGCCAGGGGCGATGAAGAGGTATTGGCGGATCTCCGCATTGCAGACACTTTTATTGCGGGTAAGGCCGCTGAGGACGGCGGTGACGAAGGTGCCCAAGGGGGTGGTCGGACGTACGATGAGCTTCTTCAGGGAATATGTAGCCTCCAGAAAGGACACAACCACAGCAGAGCTCACCGACTTAACGGGCCAAGGGCAATCGATGGTGAGTTCTGTTAGCGAGGTACAGATCGTCCGAGCCGCGGAGAACCACTGCGCGATTCCAGAGGAACCGGCGTCAACTGTCCATCCAACATACAGCCTAGAGAACTCGTCTTCTCGCAGACGCTGGGCGCAGCGTTCGAGTACGTATCTGTTCCATGTCACATGTAGGCGAGCATGTGACGCTGGAGACCACGCGGGCTCCCATTCTTCAGAAACTTCAATAGCGCCGAGGCGTACAGACTCAAGACTGCTGTTTACAGCAAGGCAATCGACGTAGTTCTGCACCAGTGCTTCACCAGTCATTTGGTCATCGGAGATGACGAGTTTTTATTGAAGGCATTAGCCAGTGCACGACCTCCAGTACTGCCGATTCAGCTGACGGAGAGACTGAGCTTTTGAACCGTATTGTTTTCCCGAAGAACATCTGCGATTACCATATCGAAGCTGTTCTTAACTTTCGTGCCGGTAATCTTGATGCAGCTGAGTCCTCTGTGGGCATGCAGTGCTTGAAGGCCGCCCCACAGTGTCGAGAGCGATAGCGGGAGCGAACTATGCTGGGAAGAGGCAAGGCGCAGCTCCTTCAATGTGCCGTTTTGGTCCAGGGTTGCGAGGATGATACCAACCGCAACCTCTTCCGTAAATTTTACGGAGAGTTTGTGAAGCATTTTGTTTCGCTTCAGCGCGGCAGCGAGAACTACAGCATTCGGCTTCGAGAACTCTTTGAAGTCAGCGCTCTCTAGCGAGCTCAAGTTCGTAGAAGTAGTTAAAGCCGAGAACAGTTTCTTCGTTACTTTGACCGACATTTCACTCCAGAGCACCAGGCGGCGCAAGTTACTTGGCTAATTGCGCTGGTGATGACCTCCGCACAATTCTGGGTGATTACGAGAGGTGTGACATCCAAGCACTCGAGTCCAAGCGATACTGTTCCGAAAGCATTAGCCAGAACACTGCACTCGCGAACTTCCCACCAGCTTTCGGTAAAGTCGACCAGGTGGGCTAGAACCTATACGAGGCCCTTCTTAGCCACCAGTGCCTCGCTGAGCAAGGCTGGAAAACACGATACGGGAAGAGCATTGGTTCCCAGGACCAAGCGCCTGATGCAGCGGTGGTGTTTCAGCAGCCAGTAGAGCAGCATGGCAGCTTCCACTATGGAGTTGCCGGAATGTGCGACGTTCACGTTGACGCCTCGGATGGTGCTCAACGTAAGGGCGCCGGGAGAGTGTTCTGTGAGCTGCATCGCAGCCACGTATAAGGTTTTGTTCAAGACGGGCAGGTGCCTCGCTAAGATGAAGCTTGTACGGCAACAAGGTGTTTTCAGGTTCAACCCACGGTGCTTTAAGGTAGCTAGTAGCTTATTTATTCTGGCTCCAATACGCCTCGAATCCAGCCAACGGATTTTCCTTTCTATGACTCCGTGATCGCTATACGCCGACTCCATGTCGTCGTCTTTCTGCAACGAGAACCACCCAATGCCTTTTGTGTCTCTCACTATACTGTCGCCAAAGGTGCGGGGCTCCCACATTTTTGGGAACTGCAATGTGCTAAATGTTTGGACAGAAAATAGGGAGACAATAGAAGAACATGAGGTAAAGCCGCATTGTCTGAAAGCACACATCCTTCAGTAATTTCAGAGTAACGCTCCATTTAACCTAGCAATGCTCTGTTACCTGGTACGACGTGGTTACAACTTCCTGCTTGAATTTTCCGCGTATCAGGGTACATGCACAGAATGTGTTCTAAACTCAACATGCCAAATATGTGGCTGCTCTATAGAGGGCGGGGACTTTGTTTGCGTATCTCTCTAGTCTGGAAACAGCTTTTTACGTGACTTCACACATTTCTCGAAGGTTGCATGGCTGATGGCCAGGTGTTATGTGCGCAACAGATATTTCTGAGAGTTCCCATGTCTGCCATTATCATTTGAAAACAAAAAAAGTGCTATCTGAACTGAAGAAATTTTAATTTTAGGACATAGCCTGTTACAGTGCTGGTGTGGCTCTTCTGTGTTCCTCGAAGCATTTTTCGTAATTCTTTATCAGTGAGAAGTAAGCGCTGGTCGTGATTAAGCAGAAAAGATTTTCAAAGCGTAGGGGTGTTCCGAATTAATGGGGGCAACAAAAGCACTCAAAGGATTTTTAACTCCGCAAGCGACTATCCGATAAATTGTTAAGCCTCATAAGGCAGTCGCGTTCAAAGATCTGTAGGAAATGATCGGAAAGAAAGCTGCAAGCCATCTCCACGCGCTGGATTGTTTACACTTGCGGGTTTTCGAACTCTAAGGGTTGACAAGTCAGCGCACAAAATACAGCTCGCGAGTACTGCGAACTTTATTTTGGCCCATGTTACGTTTTAAAAAGTGACATGCTCAGCAGCATTTCTATAACAGGTGCCTGCTTTCGAGCACCGAAACATTACACGTTACGTTTTTTTGGTCGAACGTTGATTTAAGGCTCGGGATGTTTTTTCTCTAATGATTAGATAACCTAACAAATATACGTAGCAAAAACGTTGCATTAAAATGAAACATTTGACAAGACAAATCTAACAGTCTCGAGAATTGTACACAAACCCTGCAACTGTATGCATGCCCGCCAAATGTGAAGGGTCTCAAGTTAACGTTGTGAAAGGAACGAAAATGAGGGCGACACTTGAGTTCCACAGTTAGCACAACAGGCAACTCATGCACTCAGCTGCGAACAGATACTATTGAGTCAAGCTTATAACGTCATTGCTGAGGGGTGTCTCATGAGCGACAGCGGCGAATGGGTAACAGGCAAAGCTTTCTAACAAAGTAATGATGTGCACGCAATCTATGGCAGGCACAATTTATGAGGTTTTTGTTATAAAGTACTGCTAGTTGGAAAATATCTCGGCCGTACAAGCACTGGGAAAAGTTTTGGGACCCAGTGATAATTGTAAAGCTCCTTAATAGCTATGGTTGGAATGTAACGTTTAAAAGGCTGTATTAAAACAATTCTCGTTTTCAACATTTAACAGATGTTCACGGTACTTTTGGGATGTTGATGGTACTTTTAACGTTATAACATTTAAAGACACCATTACAATAAGGTTTCATTGAATGATATCTACGATTTCTGATATAAAATACAACATTGCTTGTTAATTGTAAACTTTAACACGACATGTGAAAGGAACACATAATATACTGCAACTTACATAAATAACAATATAATAACATTATTCTAATGTTTGGTGCTACCTAGAGATAAGAAAGGTTAAGCGGATGTAAACAAATACCACACTATCATCAGTGAAACAAGCAGCTTACATGACAACGCAGCAAGTATGACAAGGCGGTGAGCATGACACAAAAGCTAACGGAGTACGCGGTTATAGGGGTTCAAAGTGCCTGCTTTCGTGACATCGGAAAGAAATTCGCGCTTATGTTTGAGAGGGCGAGGAATACCCTACTATTCTTCGGTCCCACGCAAAACACGTTCAATATTCGCAGCAATACATGGAGTGCTTAACACAACAAAGGGGCAGCGGCGGTGAGGCCATCGTTGTTGCAGACAGCCGGAGAAAATGGCAGCGAAGTGGCCGCTTCAAGGGCGCCTAGGAAACATGCCAAGAACAGCCGGCAACACTGGGAACATGGGGGGGGGGGCTGCAAGCGCAGGAGCCGTGTGACAGCTACGTAGCGAGGCGCACATGGCAGAACAGGCAGCACTGTACACACCCGAAAGACGCGAGACGAAGCGCACACGTTGGTTCTTGGTTCTTGGCAGTTACACGTACACAAACACTGCGCACGAGGAAGACAGGCGAAGCGCCGCACTTGTAGCCAACACGATTCGCCCTATCTGAAAGACACGGCAATCAACGGGGGCCCACGAACAACGCTGCGAAGTTCTCATAACGCCATAAGCGCGAAGCCAACGACAAAATGCTGCCATTACCTCGACAAGCTCGTTGCATAACCGCGTGTAAACTCGCTTTCCCTTTAAGTCGTGTTGTCTCGCAAAATGGGGCTTTCGCACACTCCCGCTCGACCTGGTCACGTGACACTACAGTGACGTCGCTGTCACGTCTCTCTTCAACACGCGCACCCTGTCTCTCATTTTATTATTCCTTATGCTTCTTCCTCCTCTCCTTGCTCTTCCGGTGTATTTTTCCTTACTCGCTCTTTCTACCTCTCTCTCTCCCATTGCGAAGCTACAGAGCGGCTCGTAACACCTCCTCTGGGAGGTTTTAGCTGTTCTGGGGCAGATGCGCTCGTAGTGGACAGCGTCAGTGGGCACAGTCGGTGAGACCATTTGAGTTCGCGCGTCTCAGTACTGCAGTCTGAGGCGCGGGGCAATTTTCAAGGGATCTCGTATTGATCTCTCGCCCAAGTCGTCAGTAAGGAATTCTTATGCATAGCCCGCGAAGCCCGAGAAAGTAGCGCACTAAGCAGAACGAGCAGCTCTGCGTGTTTCGCATGGGAGTGTTTATCGCGTGTTTGTCCTGTGGTAGGCGCCGTTTTCGAGTTCTGAGCATCAAATGCTAATCGCCCACGTCACTGCACCTTTGAAAGATGTTGCCTAAGGCGGTTTTCGGCAAGCAGGAGAGTGTACAGAGGCCAGCCGCGCTCATCCTCGTTATTTCGACAAAAAAAAATCGCAAGAGATGCTTGGTGCAAATGCGACCTTCTCCAAAAGTGATTCATAAATCTGCACTTGCATGTAGCACGCGCTAATACATCCGCGGGAAGTGCAGATCTACTAAAGATGCTTTTACATATTTGGGGATGGGTGGGCCCCACCCTGCGGTGTTTTTCAAAGCCCGTCGTTAGCATTGGAGTGGAGTCCGAGCCTTGATGTGGATGTTTCTTTGCGCAGTTCCTGAAAATGTTGCAGGATAGAAATCTTTGCGTCGACAAAAGAGATCCATGCTACGACTTAACAGCATTCGTTTAAGCAGACATGCATGAGCTGCTGTACAGGTCACGGTGACACAGTCTACATCGGCATTTCAACACCACTGGAGCTGACAAAAATATTCACGGCTCAGTGTAAATGCTGCCGACAAGAGTTCATTTCATATTTGTTTCAATTTATATGGCTTTAAATGAAAGTGGAGTTAAGAAAAATACGCACATTGTTACGGAATATTTTTAAAGAAAGCTTGTTCCTAATGCCTTGCAGGGCTTTCCACGCAACCACTTTGGCCGGGCTGATACGCACATTGATGATGTCTGCAGTAAAGTCCACTAATTCGCGATTAGAAGCACGTTAGCTGCTCATAAGCGCCAAGTTGTACACCGACTCAGTGTATTGTACTTTTTTGCTCAGGAAAGCAGTGCCATGACTTGATGTACGATAGTGTGCTCTACGAAGACTCTACTAGCTAACCAACCTCGACAGCTGTATCCGTAATCACTGTCAGGAAATGCTTACCACGTGTACTTAAAACAAGTGTCTACCAAGCGCTACCTCAATCAGCGGTGAGTGTTACGCGGTGCCTAACGTTCTTTTCATACAAGACAAGTGAGCGCAAGTTTCTTCTTATGAATTCGCCTAATATGGCCGCTGACTGCACCACCATATCTGATACCTGCTCTGCTTTCCCAAATCTGTAGCCTCAAGACGAAAAATTTCCAACTATTTTAGCCTGTCTAGATGTTTTCATACTGTGAAGGACTGACTATTCGACTCTTGCGGATTGTACTTACACTAAGATGGCTGTTGTGAAGGTAAAGTCATGTAATGCTGACTCGTCAAAGCAACGTGTAAATCTCTGTGGCTCAAATGATGGCTCTTTGGAGCAGCAACTCTCTGATGTTAGCAAAAAAATGCTTCATATTGACTACGCCCAAAGTATTGGAGATGCTTACCTTCAAAGATCCAGTTTAAAAGCTTGCCGACTCAACTGAGTTTTTTTCGGGATATAGGACACAGTGTTCAGTACTGGAATATAAAATCAGGAACAACTTAACACACTGTGTCCCCGTCATCACGTTTGATTTCTCAGAATTCATATGTTGAGATTATTATTAGTGAACTGATTAATTTGGACCGACAGAACCGGGAACTCAATCCATAGCTATACAGCAAAACGCAATGAAATAATGATGTCATTTCTTCAGGACATCATCAAACTACAGCTTCCGAATTTCGATGACACTGAAATCTCCGCTGTGCACCGCTTACCGACCAAGGCTAACAATGTTCCACCCATTTAGCTACAGGTGCGTGATCTAACATCAAAACAGAAGTGGTTTGGAGCTATGCTATAGGACTCTGAATCAGGATAGCTCGTTTCCCAAGTTATTATTCATAGACAAGCTGACCCGTGCAAATTGTGAACTCTTCCGCCTGACACACACACACACACACACACACACACACACACACACACACACACACACACACACACACACACACACACACACAAACAAACAAACAAACACACACACACACACACACACACACACACACACACACACACACACACACACACACACACACACACACACACACACACACACACACACACACACACACACACACACATTGCTTAGCATCTCGCATCCCCATTTATTGCATGCCCGTGATACTTCCTAATAATAATAATAATAATAATAATAATAATAATAATAATAATAATTGGTTTTGGGGGAAAGGAAATGGCGCAGTATCTGTCTCATATATCGTTGGACACCCGAACCGCGTCGTAAGGGAAGGGATAAAGGAGGGAGTGAAAGAAGAAAGGAAGAGGAGGTGCCGTAGTGGAGGGCTCCGGAATAGTTTCGACCACCTGGGGATCTTTAACGTGCACTGACATCGCACAGCACACGGGCGCCTTTGCGTTTTTCCTGCATAAAAACGCAGCCGCCGCGGTCAGGATCGAACCCGGGAACTCCGGATCAGTAGTCGAGCGCCCTAACCAGTGAGCCACCGCGGCGGGTCGTGATACTTCCTAGAAATCAGTTTCGCGGATATTACGTGTGTGCCGTTTACGAGTTATCCAAGCTGCACAGGTAATTGACCCAATATTGGCCAATATTATCAATGTGTTGGCAAAGGGTGATCCTATAAAGGACCGGTGGGGAACCAACCATCTCCAATATAGGGCCAATTACCTATGCTGCATATATATATATATATATATATATATATATATATATATATATATATATATATATATATATATATATATATATATATATATATATATGGGCATGTTCAGATAGAACGGTAATCGAGGTCCCATGACCATTTTTTGTTTTCAATTAAATTTTTATATGTGATGGGTAAATGTGTCCACACAAAGGAATGAACCTTAGTTTTGCAAGGAACTTCATGGTTTTCTCGGAAAAAAATTGCATGTCACAAGAGGTGGAGTATGTCGTTTTTGCCACTTCGCAAAGTTGCATGTTTGGAGCATCACTGCATGCACAATAAGTTGTTTTCGCGCATACGTATTTTTTCAGCACTTTAATACAACTTGCACTATACGATTAATATAAAAAACGTTTTCTTGCTGTGTCAGTCTTCTGAGTAAAAAATTGCAAACTTCGCTTCCGGAGCTGTGCGGTGCCAAAAAGGCACTTTTCAGGGCAGCCTTAGGGCAAGATGCGTAAAGATCTCCCGACTGAATCTTTTTCTCTGTATTTTTCAGCTACTTTTAATCACTTCAGGCAAGTTTTGTAGCTGTACACTTGACCTATATTTTTCAATATGGCCTCAAAATTGGCAGAAGTTCAAAAACTTCAAAAAAGTGACAACTTTGACTTGAATTTAAAAAAAAAACATCATCATCGAATTTTATTAAAAAATGCCCTAATAATACTCAATACTCGATAATTTTAAAACACCAAAAAAGTGTTGCATTATTTTGTTTTAAAGTATAAAAATAAATGCAAAACTGAGTTCATGTTTTTGTTACCTAGAATTGCGTATTACTGCCTCTTAGAAATAGTAACTGTCAGAAATTTGATTTAGCACTCACTGAACGTGGTTACATTTCAATTACCACAATATGCGAACCATCCTGAATGTTTGTACAGCTTCTACTCGCTTGTTAGCGGCGTTCTTAATGCGTCAAAATGGGAATAAAGTCGTTATTTCACCTGATGAACTGACTGCTGGCGGTCAAACGTTTTTTTTTGTATTCTCTAATTTATCATCGTAAGGTACATTGGTATGTAATCGATTTTTTAAAAATATTAGATAATTTGTGGGTTCCTAGAAAAAATTTTATATATAAAAATTTATATTAATGTATTTCTGAAGCCGACGTTTCCGTACCTGCATCTGTTTACCTCTGTGTTCAAAGGTTCTACAGGGCAATGTCAGGAGACAGAACGTCGTCTTCTGAGAGGAACAATTTATCTGCGAGATTTTTAATCAGGAGGAGTTTTAATAGGAACGCAATTTACAAATGGGATGCCGCTTTATATGCAGATTGCAATTCAGAAAATCGTAACAAGAAATTAACGGCAGCAGTTGAAGTCGGTATGCGCACAGTATATTGTCCAGCACGAAGCACAAACCAGATCACAGTCTCTTCCATTCCGAAGCAGCGGTGGAGGCCACGTAGGATGCACTGCCTTCATTTGTTTGAACGTACTTCCAGATATGGAGCGTCTGAACTCCAGGCACTTTCTTTGCCATTTTCCATTCTTCCTTCTTCGTTTCGCGAAAGTCTGCAAGCTCCCTCTGTGGGAGCTCCAGAATGGTGATGTTCTTTAGCGTTCCTTTAATTGCGTCTACGAAGCCGCTGGCTGTTTGTATGGACTCACTTGCAGGCTTCCGCAAGTTGTGGTGTGATGCTCGATGTTTGACAAGCCCACCAACGCCGTCGCAAGCATTTTTGCCGTGTCCAGTGGCCGAAAACATCCATTTCGTCTCTCGACATTCACTGCGTTGTAGCTCATGAAACTGATATTTATTCTTGAAGTGAGCGGGAGCCCCGTCGCTCACATATGTTATCTTGGTGTAGATTGGCGCGTTGTCTTCGAGGTGTGCTTTGATTTTTGACAGAGCCAAGCATGCATGAGCTGAATCATGAGACATATCGTCGGAAATTACGGCGTAGTTCCGAGTCGATTTTCTTGACGTGACAACGCAGGTAAACACGGTCACCTGCTTTTTCTGCCAATGGTAAGCTTGTACTGCGTCTGGAAGCACAACTGTCCAGTTTACGGCGAAATCAAAATGCAAAACAATTGCACCTCTCTTGCAGCTGTGTTTTTCTTCATGTATTGCTCTTGCTTGCACAGATCTAATATAGTTGTGGGGAATCCATTTCATGGTCATTCTTAGACATTCTCTCATAAATGATGAAGCGGTCAGAGTCTTTTTAACGAGCTCACCGTATTCCCATGAAGCAATCAACACCTCGTCCTCGCTGCTCATTTCAAAATTTTCCGAAGTGAAAATGCCATCTTGTGGACAGTGCTCACAATTCCTAAGGAAACACGACGCAGTAGGTTCCTGGCATACGCAGAGGCTCTGCATATCTTCGGGAGAAAGCGACCTTCCGGACGCGTTCTGCAGTCCCACGAGGCACAACTGAAAGTTTGCACAGCACACACAAACACACACTTGCCACTGTGGCGAGCATTTCACCCACTTAGGACGCAAGGATATGAATTTTGTGAGGCCCACCTGGGAGGCAGGGTGAGCTTGCTTGTAGAGGCGGAATGCTTCTCGCAAGGACCGCGTCATGAAGCGTTTAGGTATCCATTCTTTCTCTCCTTCCTTCTCGATTCTCACAACATCCTTTTTGTTCGGAGTCTGTCTAGAGCAATCGAGTTCATCCATGGTGTAATATTCTAAAACGGTGGTAATGTCTTCCTGTTGTAGTTTACATCTTGTATATCTCTCCTGTGTTGACCATACGCCTTCCTCATCCACCATCTTCTTCGATTTTTGGATAACGTACCTCGTTGCCTCTGGAATAACTTCCTGCACATATTTCACGGTTAGGTTGCGTGGTAGCAGTGTCAGCAGCTGGCAACGCTCTTGAAAGGACGTGCACCTATTGTAGGCAGCATGTAGGTTGTCCTCCCAACTGCTGCATTGCGCACACTTTTCTTCTGACGCACGCGAAGTCTCTGGGACATTATATGCTGCCTGTATCCCCGATCGTATTTTCGTCACCATAGCTCTTGCCACCTCTTCCTGCTTTCGCTTTGCATAGGAAAGTCTGAGGCGTTTTTTTAGAGCGCTCGGTGGCTTTAGGGGCGAGATTTCGGAGGTAAGGCTGACACTTGAATTTAAATTTTCTACGATTTCTTCCCCAGGGCGGAATTCTTCTAATGTTTCGGTTGACTCTGCCTGCATATTATCTATGTCTTCCTTGAACCGACGGTAACAATTCTGACAGATGAAGTCACTTTCTCGTACTCGGAGAGCTTCTTCGGGAAGTAGGACTTTTTTGAGAGCAGCGACATTGAGTGTCTTTACACTGCGAAAATTACGTCCTTTTTCAATTCTCTGTTTGTGCCTTTTTGAGTAGTCGGCACAAAACGTTCGCCGCGGAAATCTCTTCATGAATGCAAAAGCTCACCGCTTCCGGAGATTATCGCGAGACAGAAGAGCAGGTGACGGATGCAGGGCCCAGAGCTGCTTTTCCAAAAAGAGGAGATGGACAGATGAATGGATTTTTAACACAGGCTGCCCACCGTCGACACTGATGTTCTTTCGGTCTGGCGTACGAGCTGAGACTGATATACTAAGTATGCTTGTCGAGGGAGCGCTCCAGCGCAGAGAAAACACGTGAGTACAGAAAACGACCCCACCGGGTCTACCAGGCCTGGAAAACGACACACAAAATTCGAGATCCGAACAACATCCGCTCACAAGGGTTATCTCGGTCGAAGGTCGAAGGCTGAGGCATAACTGCTAGGCGTTCGGTGCGTTGCGATGAAAAGATGATAGCGACGGCTAAAGCCTCGGTGCGGCGGCGGCACACATGATGCTGTGAATTTCAGGGTCGCGCCGGGCGTTATATAGCTATAGGAGCGGCTGCAAAGCGCGGTTCGTCCCTGGAGCGGCGGTAGCAGTTAAAGTCACCTTGAAAGTGCGACGGGTGCATTAATTGTTTGCATAAACTACTCCTACACACACGTCACTCCAAAATAACGTGTTGGAATATGCTTACAGTAATTTAGGTCCCACCGTTAGAACAGTACGAAAGCGAATAGGAGCTTTAGACCTTTGATTGTAATAGAAAAAAATGCTTACAAATTACACTTATGAACTCAGAAACTGTAGCGTTTAAAATTTACTTACAAAATACCAATACTAAAACCAGCTTCTGACGATTGCGCATTCTAAGAGGGAATACTGAGCAGTCGTAGGGATTGAAATCATAAAGTCCGTTTTGTATTTATTTCCATACTTTAAAACAATATAATGCAATACTTTTTTTAAAGCCTTAGAATTATGAAATGTTGAGTATTATTAGGGCAAATTTTAATAAAATTCTATGATGATTTTTTTTAATTCAAGTCAAAGTTGTCACTTTTTTGACGTTTTTCAACTTCTGCCAATTTTGAGGCCATATTGAAAAACATAGGTCAAGTGTAGAGCTACAAAACTTGCCTGAAGTGATTAAAAGTAGCTGAAAAATACAGAGAAAAAGATTCAGCCGGGAGATCTTTACGCATCTTGCCCTAAGGCTGCCCTGAAAAGTGCCTTTTTGGCACCGCACAGCTCCGGAAGCGAAATTTGCGATTTTTTACTCAAAAGATTGACAGAGAAAGAAAACGTTTTTTTATTTCTTCGTATAGTACAAGTTGTAATAAAGTACTGAAAAAAATAATTATGCGCGAAAACAACTTATTGTGCATGCAGTGATGCTCCAAACTTGCAACTTTGAGAAGTGGCAAAAACGACATTCTCCACCTCTTGTGACATACGATTTTTTTCAGAGAAAACTACAAAGTTCCTTGCAAAATTAAGGTTCATTCCTTTGTGTGGACACATTTACCCATCACATATAAAAATATAATTGAAAACAAAAAATGGTCATGGGACCTCGATTACCGTTCTTATCTGAACATGCCCATATATATATATATATATATATATATATATATATATATATATATATATATATATATATATATATATATATATATATATATATATATATATATATATATATATATATATATATATATATATATAATTGACCCAATATTGGAAACGGTTGGTTCCACCAATATTGGGCCAATTAACTCGTAAACGGCACACATGTAATGGCCGCGGAACTGATTCCTAGGAAGTGTGACGGGCATGCACTAACTGTTGTGGATGCCAGATGCTAAGCAATATGATCCCATCGCTTCTGAAGAAGGAAAACGTTTCGAAGCTGCAATACTCTTTTTTAGTGTACCTGCATTTCTGTGCCTTCCTCTTTGCATTTTGCCTTAGCGTGCATAACGGAACGCTTTTTGTTTTCCTTGTAATTGCCTTTCTGAGGTCTCGATACTGTGCTATATACTTGAATATACAGCGTGTTCAAAATTAAACTTTACTGATAAAAAAAAAGTGAATCGCCGTACGCTAATGCCACTTTTGCACGTTGGTATTGCGGCCAGGGGGACACAAATTGGAGTAATAATTGTAGCCGTAAATTCAGTAATTAACAAAAATTCAATAATTAACTTTTTACTGGCTGAAGTTAGCGTGCATGTTTGTACTGAGAACTTGGAGGCAGTTGCTTTTGAGGGCTATTCCAATTTGTGCAATTTTAGTAAGGCCCCTGTGTTCTGAGATGCACTCGTCTAAAATTTCCTCCCAGTTCGTCTAATTACGCATGCCAGACAGCGGCTCTCAGCGTGAAGCATCTCCCACGTGTGACGCAGCTGTTACGTATGCCACTCTGCCTTGCAAGAGTGTGCAGCGAGCGGCATCCTGTCTTTCTACCGACTGTAGATGCGGTCGCTTAAAGAAATAGCTCTCCCTTGTCGCCGGCTCAACAGCGGTTCATCAGTTTTGATCGCCAAGAAGGACAACGCTGGTCCAGAACTAAAAGTCATCGGCGTCGCCGCTCACTGCACGCTCTTTACAACGGGTAAGCAGAGTTATGATGTGCGGCATTAGCGTACGGCGTTTCACACTTTGAAACAAAAATCAGTAGAGTCAAATTTTGAACACGCTGTATAAGAGTGTGCTGCCGTTTGTTTCCAAGTGACGCATGTGGGCCGTAGAGCCCGTCAAGCCCTTTTAGTCGCTTTTTGCTCACGGCTGTAAGCGTATCTGACGTTGGAAAAGAAAAAAAATGGAATAAAATTATTTTTGGACCCGCAACAAAAGGATTTTTACACGAAAATCTGAGGACGTTTCTGTCATCCGTGTTGAAAAAGTGGCGGATGGGGAGAAGATTGTTTAGTCACGCAAGGTTCGGCTGCACAGATTTGTAAGACTTCCCACACGTTCATTGTCTCTTAGCATCTCCAAAAAGTGTTATTTACAGCATTCGCAAACACTGGAATCCCTTCCCAGCATCAAAATTGCCTCTAGATCACTTTATGCTAACATATATTGAGGTTTTGTCTGATG
Organism: Amblyomma americanum; assembly: GCF_052857255.1. Taxonomy (NCBI): domain Eukaryota; kingdom Metazoa; phylum Arthropoda; class Arachnida; order Ixodida; family Ixodidae; genus Amblyomma; species Amblyomma americanum. The sequence goes on from NC_135500.1 coordinate 99,917,019, forward strand.
GCCTGTTGTGCTCTGCATTACCCAGTTTCAAAGTTTTTGCAAACATGCGCTCAAGAAGCAAAGAGGCTGGTGTGGCCGTATGGTTGCAGGAGAAGCGTGGACACTGCAAGCATTAAATTTTCGCTTTTATCAAGCCGATGTAGTCGCGCTATGTATATGAGTAGCGGAATTTTCTGTGGTGATTTTAGAGATCTAATGTCCGTCACGTTATAATTACACAATTCCTAACTTAAAATACCATTATATATATCAACGTTCCAGCATGTTTTTCAGAAATTTATGACGACCACCAGTGCTGTGCTTTCCGTGACCGACATAATTAATCAAGCTCTAAACGATAAAAATATTTCTATTAGTGCATTCATGGATATTAAAAAGGCATTCGGCACTGTGGATTTCAATATTTTATGCAAGGAGCTAGAACGATATGAATTTAGAGGTGTGTCACTAAGAAGTTATTTGACAGGGCTAAATCAGTGAGTCATTACTCACCAACACGCATCAAGTTCGCTTTCGATTTATGTAAGTGTTCTGCAGGGGTCAGTACTAGGGCTCATACTGCTAACGCTTTACATAAGCAACTTACCTGACTACCCAATTAATAGCCGTGCCATAAGGAACGCTGACGATACCTTATTGTCGGTTACCGCTGGTTCCGTTTAAACAGCCATACATATTTTAAACTCAGAACTAGGAGAGTCAGTAAATGGTTTTCTACAGGTAGACGCACTTTAAATACGGCCAAGAGTAAATATGTTATATTTAAATCCCCCTATAGAAGGTGCCAGAATTCTTGCTCCGCTATATCGATAGGAGACAACGATTTTGAAAAAGTTAAAACTATTCAGTACTGGATGTAACACTTGACGCTGCATTAGATTGGAAAGCGCACATAGGAAAATTGCGCTGCAAACTTTCTTATGCATGTTTCATACTGGCTAAAGCTCGGCGACGTTTCGAAATATACACACTAAGAACAAGATACTTTAGCTTTTTCCAGTCCTAATTAACTTACTGCACAGAATCATGGGGATTCACTCACTTAACTTACACTGAACCTGTTTTACGCCTACAAAAGCGGGCATTGAGAATAATGACTTGCACGGTGCCGAACGCGCCCTCTGGGCCTTTATTGTTTAGTAACCACATAATGCCAGAATTGCAGCTTCAAGATTCCCGTGTTGCACCATTCCTACCAAAGAGTTCTGCCCGGCGCCTCCCCTTTTCCTTCGAACACATTTCGTACCGTGAATCGTAAGGATGGCGCCGTTCGTTGACAGCTGCTGTTCGAGCGATGTCTCACGACACCCACCGTGAGACTCCCCCCGATCGTGCACCGTGAGCTGGTGCAACACTTCGAAGGTGTTAGTAAAAATACTTATAACGCGGCTATTATACTAATGCATTTTTTTCAAAAGCCAAATAACTATACTTCATAACAGAGGTTACAGTGTAACCTGTGCTATGCATGCAGTCTAGTTATTTGGCTTCGGAATAAAACGATATAATCATTAGTAAAATAGCCATGTAGTAAATTTAGGCATGGTGTTTTCCTTTTCTTCGGAGTGGCACAGGACCTCTCCAGGCAGTGTTTAAGACGAATGGAGACGAATGATTGACGAATGCAGATGATGAAGAGAGGAAATATATTTACACAAATGTAGAAGGGCGAGCTGAGTAACAGAAGCAGAGTCACACAGACGGTCGAACTAACTCTAACTAAAAAAAAGGAAATTCTCACACACAAAACACACTTTACAAGACCACACTTATCGACCCACGGGTTAAAGCCTAGGTACTTGTAGAATTACAGGCCACTGCACGGAGCCTCTAGCTAAACTAGACAAGACTGACTTGTGACTTCTAATGCATTTGCTCGCGTTTTTGTAAGTTTTACAAACAACGAAGTTAGGGCATTCATATTTCGAGGCCCGCCGTTAGCTTCGATAGCCAATGAAGGTAGCCACAGCCTCTGAAGTTTGCCACAACCTCGAGCCCAGGGCTTGGCTAAAAGAAAAACAAGCACCTAACGAAAACATTCCGAAAGCCCTCTCCTTATGGGAGCCCCTGCACTTCCTCTAGGTGGCGTTGCCCTTCCCTTATCGCTAGTGTTCCTGTATATGCTCCCGCAGCGGGAGCATATACAGGAACACTATCGCGGGATACTCTTTCCCTTCCTCGCCGCGCCAGCGCGTCACCTCTCGAAGGATGACGAGATCTTTTTAGCTAACTGGCAGGGCCACTAACTCACTGGCTCGTCGTGGAAATTCAGATGGCGGAGGCCCGCGACACTTCGGCGCCATCAAGAATGCCAGCAAAGGAAAGGGCCCTTCGCGGAACACGTGGCAGTTCGCATGTTTCCTCAGAAGCGGCCCGGAGATCCGCTGCCCTGGGAATGGAGCACCGGAACGAGCGGCGCCACGTGCTCAATGTGTGCGCCATGCTTGCTTTCTTGGAGCGCTGGTGCACGTACGCGCTTAACAAAGCTAGGAGCCTCCGGCCATTACGATGCTGTCAAGTGGACAGTGACTCCTGTGCCTTTGTCAGTGTTTGCTGGGGACACAGGGGGGAGGCACACACCGTGCACTGTACACAGTTGGCAAGTACGAGTAGCGCGAGCCTACCCACGCCGACCACCACTCATCGGGCAGAAAACGAAACCTGAGGACAAAGAGAAACAACGCGGGCGCCAGCGGCGGTGCACCCGCGGAAACACGCAAAGATGAGGGTACAGTGTTCTACCTAGGGGCTGGTTGCGAGTCTTGTGAGGAAGAGCGGGAATGCAGTTGCTTTCTCGCAGTGGTACTAGATGGCGCGCAAATCGCACGCGGCAGAAGACCCGGCTCTGACGGAACGGTTCGGCACGGCTCACTGAACTGCAGAGAACGGGCGCTCTCGAAGCCGCCGCTCACTTTTAGTGAGCCACGGCTCACTCGCTCTTTAATATGAGCGGCTCAAAAGATCCGGCTCGCTCCGGAGCGACCCATCTCAAGTACAGTCCCCACTTAAAATAGTCGCTCAGAAGCAAAAGGAAAATTTCTTGTACCGACATCTCGCTATGACTATGGCCAGCGCCGCCTTCAGTGTCAAGGGGTAAAAATTTGGAATAAGATTTCTTTCGCAGTTTTAACTACGTCTAATCTGTCTGTTTCACTGAAGACTTTTTCTTTCAGAAATAATTACCTCATCTGCAATGTGAATTGCTTAGTTGTCTGTTTCTCATATCCTCTTTATTGTCTGTTGGGTTTGCTATTCGTATGATATCATCGAATAATCAATTCTGAGGCAAGTGCCTTTATTTTGTATAGTAAACGCTGCTATTGCTCTAATATCCCTGTTTGCTGTCATCAGCCCTTGCGCACTTTATCAGTTTGTATTAATTTGCTTAACATGTACGTTCTGAATTCCTGCAACATTTGTATATATGTATTGTTTTGCTATGCACTCATTAGCACTTCTGCATTTGTGTAACTTGAGTTATCTTTGCGTCCCTTTTTTCATTTTGCTTGAGTTGTATATCAGCGTTCTTTTGATATGCATTGGAAAACAGTTGTTCTCAACGATTTTTATGCTTTTAGTGCATGGATCCGTAACAAGCCTTTGGCTAAGGATCCAGCCAGTGATGACATGTATTGCAGTAAAGAAATGAACGTAATAAAGAAATTTAATCGAAAATTTAAATGAGCAGCTATCTCTGCATGAGCTAGACTCTGTTTCATATTCGCCATTGGAGGAACAGCTGTGTTTAATCGGTGGATACCCTTCGACTCTCAGGATGTTTAACATTTGACGGCATAGATTTCCTACCAAAATGGGGGTTTCGAAGGAAACTCCACATTGGGTCTCCTGGGCCGAGTCAAGCTCAAAGCTTTTAGCTCAGGCGACATTTCCAATTTCTGAAAAAATAAATAAATAAAAACATGTATTAAGTGGTCCTCTGTACTCATCTGGCAGTCTCGCGTGTCGATCACATCAGTGTTTGCGCGCACAGTCTTTCAGTGCAACTGGTTATTGTGGAAAAGGAGTGACAGGACGGTAACCACTGTGCAACGCGAGATTCAGCCACAGCTGCTACGATATTGCCATTTCATGATATGGTGAGGAAGCGATTGTAAGAGTGAGCTCATATTAATCTTATAGTGCTATTTATAACTTATCCACTCATACTCGTTTTCGTCCGGCTCTCCTATAAAGTCAGGCGCTCTAGACGGCCGGCTCCTCCGATGAAACTCTCTTCGGTCGAAGAGTTTCGGAGCAGCCGCCGAAGATGGACCGTACCCGCCGCGGTGGCTCAGTGGTTGGGGCGCTCGTGTAATGAGCAGCAGTACCCGGGTTGGAACCCGGCATCAGAGGCTGGATTTCAATGTAGGTGAAACGCAAAAGGCACCCGTGTGCTGTGCGATGTATATATAGTGCACGTGAAAGACAACAGATGATCCAAATAATTCCGGAGCCCTTCGCTATGACACCTCTCTCTTTCATCTTTCACTATCATGTTCCTCTCTTCCCTTACGGTGCGGTTGAAGTGTCCATCGAGATGTGAAACAACTACCATGCCTTTCTCCCTCAAAAAAACATACTTAATCCATATTCACTCATTAGAAGGTCAGTTATAGTATGATTCGAGTTTATTCGGGGCCTTGAAAGAAACTGTAGATAGATTCAGGCGTTGACTACGCAGCGGTGTTGTCCGCATCTTCTTACCTCTCGCAGTAACTTATGAATTTTTCATGTGCTGTGCGATGTATAGTGCACTTTAAAGACACCTGGTGATCCAAATTATTCCGGAGCCCTCCACTACGGCACCTCTTTATTTCATCATTCACTTCCATGTTCCTCCCTACCTGAATGCGCGGTTGAGGTTACCACGACTTTCATTTCCTTCCAATCATATGGACCGTGCTACATTCGCTTTCGCCATAGTCTGTGCCACCCACCTTCCGGTACGCATTGCTATGCTCTCACCACATCCTCCTCCTTCCACAGTAACCACTTTCAGGACATTCAGGTAACTGCCCTCCATTTGCACCTTCCTACAGCCTCGCCATACCCTCCTTCTTCCAGGCAGGCAACCACCCACCGGTTGCGTCTTCTTGCAATCTCATCAAAGCGGCCTTCCACGCTAACCATCCTCCGGTTAGGGATACCCTCCTTCGATACTCTCCTCGCGATATCCTCTTCCTTCCGCGTTTCCCTGGCAGCGCACCCACCGGTTACGCCGACTACTACTACTACTACCACTACTGCTACTACTACTACTACCACCACCACCACCACCACCACCACTACCACCACCACCACCACCACTATTACCACTACAACAACTACTACTACGGCTACTACTACTACTCTGTGAACTTGAGGCGGCGCAGGAATCGGTTCGCACGAAAAAGAGCCTGAAGTAGAGATGTGAAGGCCTGAAAAAAACACTGCAATTTTGGAAAAAAAAACGGTTTTTTTCGTTTTTTTCAGACGAGAAAAAATGGAAAAAAACATCGAAGATTTCACAATGCAATTTCAAGGTTTTATGATTGCTTCCTTTCAGTTTAGATTTTTGCTGTGAAAATCATTACAGCGTGCATCTTTGAACGATTGGAGAGCAGCCGCCATCGCCGGTGCCAGGCAGTGGTTTTAAAACGTTCGTGCTGCGAGTACGCGGGTTGAAGGCCAGGTCACATATAAGATCGAGGCTTGACTTAAAAACACACTGATACTTGAACTCACGGCTGAAGTAGACCAGAATGGCTGCAAATTCTACAGCGCGACACACACGGCATAAATAACATAGGCTGCTGTGCACGTAATCGGTTTTAGCCAAATAGAAACCTTGCTTTCTGGGTAGGACGGCTACACAGTAACACCTGAAACTCTGGTAACACTAAGCGAGATCAAGCGTGATGGACTCGCACTGCCATCTAACGAAATGTAGGCGCAACAAAGCTGAACCATTAACTACTACAGCCAATATCGTCTACAGTGTACAGGGCTGCAGAGTGCTGCCATCTGTATTCTGACAAAACAAACGCAAGCGCGATTACTCGGAGTCACGATGGAAGAACAAGCGTGGTCACGATGGAAGAACAAACATATTCTTCCACCGTGCTCGGAGTGCATGCCGCTTTGTTAGCGTGGTACACGGTTCTGGCTGTGACAATGGTTCGCCCGCGGTCGAATGTTTGGGAACACTTTTCTGTGTGCGAAACGTCCACTGGCGGGACAAAGCGAGCAGTATGCAAGTACTGCAGTGTTCAGCATGGATTTCCGAACGCCACACGTTTGACAAGGCACCTGTTGGCGTGTAAGAAATGCCCGCTGGACATCAAGGAAATTTGCAGCAAGGAAACGAACGCCAAACATCCTGCTGGTGTGTCAACTCAGTCATCAATTGAAGCAAGTGAGTCAGAATTCTGCAAACACGATGAAGAGCAGCCATTGCCAAAAAAAATCAAGAGTATTGCGCCTTTTGTAGACCGCATGACTCCAGAGCAGCAAAGCCAAATCGACACTGCCTTGGCTCGAGCGATCTACTCAAGCAATGTGCCTCTCTCTGTGACTGAGAATGAACATTGGAGAGCAGCTTTTAAGATGCTTCGACCGTCGTATTCTCTGCCTTCTCGACACCTTCTGAGTGGACCTCTGCTGGACTCGGAGTACACTCGAGTGAAGCAACACGTCGAGCAAACCGTGAGAAACGCTTCGTGTCTGACACTGTTGACAGATGGATGGACGAACATTCGTGGCGAGGCAGTCATGAATTTCGTCGTGGCAACGCCAAAGCCATTCTTCTACTCAGCTGTTGAAACAGGCCAAAATCGTCACACTGCGGTGTATGTTGCTGCCGAGATCTGCAAAGTGATTGAATCGCTGGGAAGCGATAAAGTAGTGGCGCTAGTCACAGACAATGCCAGCAACATGCAAGCAGCCTGCAGTATTGTTGCAAGCAAATACGAGCATATCACATGCATTGGATGTGCAGCTCACGGCCTGAACCTGCTTTTGAATGATTTGATGAAACTAAAGACATTGGAGGATGCCCATCGTACGGCAAGGCAAGTTATAAAGTACGTGAAGCGTACCCACATCGTTGCTGCGACGTTGCAGGAGAAACAAGAATCAATAGATGGTAAAGGGAGATCCGAAACTCTAAAGCTTCCGAGCAAAACAAGGTGGGGAGGCATGGTTCTGTCACTTCAAAGCCTCTTGAGAAACAAGGAAGCCCTTCAGCAGACCGTGATATTAAGTGACCTCAAAGTTAATAAGTCCGTGCGAGAAACTGTTTTGGACGAAGACGCTTTCTGGAAGTCCGTGCAAAGCTGCCTGCTCCTCATTACACCAATTGCGTCAGCCATAACCTCACTAGAGTCGGACGATGCTCTGCTGTCCGACGTTCCAGAAGCCTTCCATTCCATTAGAATTGAACTTGCAGCAAACCTGGCGACCTCCGCGTTGACAAGCGAGGAACAGATTCGAGCGAAAGAAATGATCACCAGGCGCGAAAAGCTTTGTTTGCGACCAGTCCACATTGCTGCTAATTTGCTGGATGCAAGATATAGAGGAAGACACCTGGACGATGCGCAGATTGCAGACAGTTTTGAGTGGATATCTCAGCAAGCAGGGCACCTTTCACTGGACATCGGTAAACTGATTTCCAACGTAGCAGAGTACAGGACATCCGCAGGAATATGGTCCAGGACAGGGGTCTGGGACTCAGCGAAGCACGTGGCCCCATCTACCTGGTGGCAAGGCCTTTGCACCAACCAGCCGCTAACTCCTCTGGCTTGCCGACTGCTGCAGATACCACCATCATCCGCCAGCTGCGAACGAAACTGGTCACGTTTCGGAAACGTCCATACAAGGATTCGCAACAGGCTTTCAGGGGAACGCGTTCGAAAGCTTGTGTATGGGCAGTCGAACCTAGCTGTGGACACAACTTCAATCCCTGCTGCTGCGCGTAGTGCCGCATCCAGCGACAGTGATTCTGAGTCCGATATGGGGTGACTTATAGATCAGGTTTCATGTTCCCATTCTCGGTGCAATAGAACAAGAAGTTCGTTCCACAAATATGATATTTATACCTTCATATTCGCCTCAAGTGCAAATCATTATTTATCTTCGCGGTGCAATAGAACAAGAAGTTCGTTTCACAATATGACATCTACAACTGCATATTCGACTCAACTTCGGAGCATTATTATTGATCGTTGTGTTTTTGCAAATAAATTTGTTTTTGTCACGTTTTGCAAAATTTCCAATTTTTCATGAAAAAAACCCTGAAAAAAACGGTTTTTTTCATGCCATTCAAAATTTCTTGAAATTTTGCATCTCTAGCCTGAAGTGCTTGACGTCTGGGTCGGTGCAGAGTTATTGCTGGATCTTCGCATCGCGCACGCTTTTGTCGCGGGTGAGGCCGCTGATGGCGTCGATGACGAAGGTGTCGGACGGATGGTCGAGCGTACGACGAGCTTCTTCAGGAAATTTATAGCCTCCAGAACGAGCGAAACCACAGCGCAGTCACCGACTCAACGGACGAAGGGCACTGTATGGTGAGTTCCGTCAGCGAGGCACAGATCGTCCGAGCCACGGAGAACCACTGCACGATTAAACCTAGGCGGCAGTAGGTTTGCACGCCGATTGATATCGGATGCAGAAGGAGCTGAGAAAGTCGCATGCTTCTTTGCAGCTTGATGGAATGCCACCCCTTTGGGCCGCTTTTGTAGCTTGCACCGGTTATGCTTAGCAACAATAGCGTCGAAATATCGTCGATTAAGCACGGCTAAATCAGCATCTTTAAACTGGACCGGCGATTTCGTCAGTGTTTAGGGCGCCCGGCTGCTGAGCCCGATGACGAGGGTGGAATCGCGGCCGCGTCAACCGTGTTTCTGCAGAGCCTAACGCAAAAGGCGCCCGAGTGCTATGCGATGTCAGTGCGTGCTGAAGATCTCCGGGTGGTCGAAATTATTCCGGAGTCCTTCACTTCAGAGCGTCTTTCTCTCTTTCTTCTTACAGTCCCACCTCCCTTACTTCCCCTACGGCCGGTTGAGGCGTCCACAGAGAAGTGAAATAGTTAATAATAATAATAATTCGTCTTTGGGGAAAGGAAATGGCGCAGTATCTGTCTCATATATCTTTGGACACCTGAACCGCGCCGTAAGGGAAGGGATAAAGGAGGGAGTGAAAGGAGAAAGGAAGAATAGGTGCCGTAGTGGAGGGCTCCGGAATAATTTCGACCACCTGGGGATCTTTAACGTGCACTGACATCGCAAAGCACACGGGCGCCTTAGCGTTTTTCCTCCATAAAAACGCAGCCACCACAGTCGGGTTCGAACCCGGGAACTCCGGATCAGTAGTCGAGCGCCCTAACCACTGAGCCACCGCGGCGGGGCGAAATAGTTACTGCTGTTTTGATTTCCTCAATAACCATTTTGTTAAACTGCATCGCTTCTATTTCCAAATGTCACATACGCAACTTAGCATCTGTTATCAGTTTGCCCAAATGTATATTTTAATTTATTTTGGTTACACACACCCTTCTCAGCACAAGTGCAAGGAGAACAGCTGATATCTCGAGCATTTGAACAGCAGACTTAGCCGAAGGAAAAGCATTGACACAGTGTTCAATATTACACTGAAGGTCGCGGGTTTAATCCCAGTTTGCGGCGGTCGTATTTCGATACGGGTGAAATAGCAAAACACTGCTGTGCCATGTCAGCGCACTTTAAAGAACATCTGGCGGCCTGAATCAATCCAGAGCCCCCCCCACTACCCCTCTTTCTCCCGTCTTTCTTTCACTCCCTTCTTCGTCTCTTCCGGCTCGGCGCAATACAGATGTCCACCGAGAGTGATGCAGTTATTGCGTCTTCCCTGCTTCGCAACCATTATTCATTTTTAGCGCGTGAGCACTAAGGCCGCCATCCACCGATTCCGCCCATCTTTGTCTGAAGCCTCCTTGACCCCATAGGAGCAACGTAATGGCAAAGATGGGCCACTTAGGTCACGTGATTTGTGACTTCATTGCCACCTGCTCATCGTGGCGGGTGGAAGTTAATGATTCGTCACGACAGGTTGATCGGTAAGAGGAAACTGGATCTTACAAGCCCCACAGATGGTAGCACATGCCATCGCAGGGCAGTGGCGCAGCAGTTTACCGCTGCACCACACCGCCAGCAGTGCTATGAGGACTCCCAGGGATCTATGAATGTAAAGTAGAGGATGACTAATCCCACATGAACTGACACCAATACATTAACGCTATCGCGCCGCATACTCTTAAAGCGGGGCATTGAGCGAAGTACATAACCGAACACGAAACCTAAACGTAAACAGATGTGGTAGCGTATCTGATTCCTATTTGGCCTCTTCAGGCGTTATCGTGATAATTTTTTTTCTGTGTTATCGAATGCTCAGTGGTTCAGTGGAGGCGGCAATCAAGACACCCTTGTGCCCTCCAAAGGGAGTTAAACTAACGCTGGACGTCGAAAGTTGTGCGGAGCGTTGCACTGCAACGCCTCTTCCTCTCTTCCTTTTATCGCCCCCTCCTTCCTCTCTTTACTCAAGATACCGCCGAGGTCCCTACCGAACAGTGAGACAGTTATTGCCTTCCGTTCCTGACAATCAATTTTCTTCCCCGTCGATAAGTCCCGACACGAACTCCAGTAGCGTCAATGTGGAAGACTGGGCGAGTTGGTAGGTAGTCATTCTAGAAAAAACAGCGCACATAGGACAGGGACCAAATATCTGCAACCGCGTTAACCCTCCTTCCAAGACAGCAAGAACATGCAGCAAGAAACATCGTAAACAATTCGTACCGTGTCAGAAGGAAGTAATTTATTCAATACCTTTAACTTGCGGAGACAAATATATTGGTCAGACGGGCAGATGTATTAATGACCGATTGCGGGAACCTAATAAAGATGTGGAAAAGGGGGTAAAAGGACATATAGCAGCCCATAGAGGAATTTTCAGTGCTTGTCAACCTGAATTTGAAAACTGCAAAATCATAGGAAGCCACTCGGATAAAATAACTAGGGAAGTGATGGAAGCCTTCAACATAAAATCTAGTAAATACACCTGCGTCAGTGCGCCATTTGTAGTTTTATCAGAAAAAGAAGTGGCGTACCTCTCAAGAAAAGAAAAAAGAAAACGGATGAATGTGTGAGTTATGTGCCTGGTTATCCGTTTCAAGCGCATGTCAGTTGTTAAATTTGTTCACACAGCATAAATCCTTGTCACCTTCTCATGCCTTCCACCTGTTGATTGTATTCGGTTTTTTATTCATGGCATTGTATGTGTTATTCACGTGTCTTATCGTTTTTATGGTTCTTCACACCATGGCTTGTCATCTGTTGAGTTTTATCTTGTTTTATCTTCACCCCTTACGGTTTTATCGATTTTATCGGCCATTTACACCTCTTTGACGTTGACTGCCTCTGAATGTATCTGCTACTTCCTTCCTATATATTGTCACGTAGTGGTGACGGCAGTCGAAGCAGGGATGAAGACGGACGAAAGGGTCTTCTAAAAGAAAACTGTTTATTGGGCTGACTTGCACCCAAAATGGACTGAATCACTCGGCGGCGGCGAAGCGACAAGCGTGCTCGGCGGTCGTCGAACAGAATGCCCGCCGCTGTCGGCCGTGCTCAATTTAAAGCTGATAGCGAACATTCGAGATAAAGGGCGCAAAGTTACTAGAACATTCCGGAACAACGTAGAATCAGCTTTGCCTGGCTGCGATCAATCGAGATAAATCTAGTCGCGTCTTGCGTCGCAAACAAAGCGATAAGGTGGTGTCGCGGCAGATTTGAAAAACGAACAAACACTGGAAATATTCGCGGCATTACTCCCCTCTCAAAGAAGCATCGACCCGATGCATTAAAACAAATAATGCGACTAGTAAGGGAAAAAAACGGATCTTGCGAAAATAGAGCATGGAAATGCAGCGGCCTTTAGCGCGCATAATACGGCTTCAGACGGACTACATGGACAACTTCTGGTAGTACGCGGCGTCGCTGGGATGCAGTCATTGCGTCAGGGATGACTTCATAATCCAGTTCACCCAGCCGACGAAGAACCTTGTACGGACCGAAATAGCGGCGCAAAAGCTTTTCACTCAATCCACGGCGGCGAATGGGTGTCCACACCCAGACTTGGTCTCCTGGCTTTTATTCCGCGTTGCGTCTTCGTAGGTTGTAGCGTCTGGCGTCGGACCGCTGCTGATCTTTGATCCGTAATCGGGCAAGCCTTCGAGCTGCTTCTGCGCGTTGAAGGTAGGCGGCAACGTCGACGTTCTCTTCTTCTGTAACGTTGGGCAGCATGGCGTCTAGCGTGGTCGTGGCATCCCTGCCATGGACGAGCCTAAAAGGCGTCATCTGGGTGGTCTCCTGCACTGCGGTGTTGTAGGCGAAGACGACGTAAGGCAGGATGACATCCCAGGTTTTATGTTCGGCATCGATATACATAGCGAGCATATCGGCGATGGTTTTGTTCAGGCGTTCGGTCAGTCCGTTGGTCTGTGGATGGTATGCAGTTGTCCTCCGGTGGCTGGTTTGGCTGTAGCGCAGGATGGCTTGCGTGAGTTCCGCTGTAAATGCTGTTCCTCTGTCCGTGATGAGCACATCGGGGGCGCCGTGTCAAAGAAGAATGCACTCCACGAAAAATTTGGCCACTTCTGCTGCTGTTCCGTTCGGTAGGGCTTTCGCCTCGGCGTAGCGGGTCAGGTAGTCGGTCGCTATGATGATCCACTTATTTCCAGATGTTGACGTTGGAAAAGGGCCAAGCAAGTCCATGCCAATCTTCTGAAAGGGTCTTGAGGGAGGTTCAATGGGGTTCAGAAATCCTGCTGGTCGTGTGGGAGGAGTCTTTCGTCGCTGACAATCTCGGCATGTTTTCACATAGTGTGCGACATCGGCAGACAGTCGGGGCCAGTAATACTTGTCTTGAATGCGGCGGAGGGTGCGAGTAAACCCGAGATGTCCAGCTGTCGGCTCGTCGTGTGAAGCCTGTAGAACTTCTTCGCGGAGACAAGTAGGTACAACAAGGAGGTAGGCTGTTTTGTTCGCTGTAAAGTTCTTCTTCACAAGGACCTCATTCTGCACACAGAAAGAAGACAGTCCTCGCTTGAATGAAGCGGGGGGTGAAGAAACCTTGCCTTCCAGGTACTCGATGAGGCCTTTTAGGCTGGGGTCCGAGTGTTGCTGCTGAGCAAAAGAGCTTGCGCTGATGGGTCCCAGGAAGACGTCCTCATCGTTGTCCGGCGGCGGTGCATCTACAGGGGCTCGTGAGAGGCAATCGGCGTCAGAGTGCTTGCGTCCGGACTTGTAAACGACGGTGACGTCAAACTCCTGGAGACGCAGACTCCATCGAGCGAGCCGGCCAGAGGGATCCTTCAAATTGGCAAGCCAACAGAGCGCGTGGTGGTCGCTGACCACCTTGAACGGCTGTCCGTAGAGGTAGGGGCGGAATTTCGACGTAGCCCAGATCATGGCAAGGCACTCCTTCTCAGTTGTCGAATAGTTAGCCTCGGCCTTGGAAAGGGAACGGCTAGCGTATGCGATGACCTTCTCCAGCCCGTCACTTTTTTGAACGAGAACGGCGCCTAGTCCCACGCTGCTTGCGTCGGTATGAACTTCAGTATCGGCGTTTTCATCAAAATGCGCAAGGATCGGTGGGGACTGTAAACGACGCTGAAGTTCCTTGAAGGCTTCTGCTTGCGGCTCTTCTCATTTAAACGGCACGTCTGCCTTCGTCAGTTGGGTCAGGGGCTCGGCGATGCGCGAAAAGTTTTGCACAAATCGTCGGTAATATGCGCATAGTCCGAGAAATCTGCGCACTGCTTTCTTATCGGCCGGCGGTTGAAACTGTTCAATAGCAGCTGTTTTCTGCGGGTCTGGGCGTACTCCTTCCTTGCTAACGATGTGGCCTAGAAACAGCAGCTCTTCGTAGGGAAAGTGGCATTTCTCTGCTTTCAAGGTTAGGCCAGACGACTTGATTGCGTCTAGTACTGTTCGAAGTCTTTTGAGGTGCTCTTCAAAGTTCGAGGCGAAGACAACGACGTCCTCTAAATATACCAGACAAATATTCCACTTCAGGCCTGCCAGCACTGTATCCATTACTCGCTGAAACGTCGCTGGTGCGGAACAGAGACCAAATGGCATCACCTTGAACTCAAACAGCCCATCCGGAGTTATGAATGCAGTCTTCTCGCGATCTCTTTCGTCGACCTCAATTTGCCAGTAGCCGCTCTTGAGGTCCATCGATGATAAATATTTGGCGTTGCAGAGGCGGTCCAGTGTGTCGTCGATGCGGGGGAGGGGGTAGACGTCCTTCTTTGTTATGTTGTTCAAGCGGCGGTAATCCACGCAGAATCGAAGTGCGCCGTCTTTCTTTCTCACTAGAACAACCGGTGCCGCCCATGGGCTGTTTGAAGGCTGGATGACTTCGTCGCGAAGCATTTCTTCGACTTGGTCCCGGATGGCTTGTCGTTCTCGCGGAGACACACGGTAGGGGCTTTGACGGAGAGGTCGGACGTATTGATCCGTTATAATGCGATGCTTGGCAATTGGCGTCTGTCGCACCTTCGTAGATGTCGAAAAGCACTCACTGTAGTTTTGAAGCAGATTGCGGATCTGGTCTTGTCTGTTCCGGTGCAGGGCTGGGTTGATGTCGAAAGTGGGCGAGTTCTCTTGGTCAGGCGGATCTTCTGCGGAGGGGTCGGAGAGGGCGAAGGAATCTCGTACGTCAGATATTTCGTCGTAGAAAGCAATCGTCGTTCCTCTGTTAATATGCCGGTATTCTTCGCTGAAGTTAGTCAGCAGTACTTGGGCCTGGCCATTGCGGAAATGTGCGATGCCTCTTGCGATGCTGATTCCTCGGTCTAGTAGCAACTGCATGTTCCCCTCGATGATGGCTTCAGTGTTTATGGCTTTCGTGGCGCCTACGGTCACGATAACGCTTGAACGGGGTGGGACGCTCACTTCTTCCTCCAGGACACTTAGGGCAACGTGATTTTCCCGAGTTTTCATCGAAGCGATGGCTTCGTCTGTCGAAAGCGTGATCAGCTTGGATCGCAGGTCGATGATCGCCTGATGCTCATTAAGGAAGTCCATACCCAAGATCACTTCGCGGGAGCATTGCGGTAGCACAACAAAGGTCGCAGGATAGGTATGTCCTTTGACAGTCACTCGCGCTGTGCATCGTCCTGATGGCGTAATGAGGTGGCCCCCAGCGGTGCGAATTTGTGGGCCGTCCCATGCCGTTGTGACTTTTCTGAGCTGCGCAGCGAATGTTCCATTCATCACCGAGTAATCGGCTCCTGTGTCGACTAGAGCGGTAACTTTCCGGCCGTTGATAGTCACTTCTAGGTCGGAGGTCCTGGCTCTTGCATTGCATGTCGCTCTCGGCGTCGGGTCACGGCTTCGTCGCGTATGCGAGTCACGGGTTGGGCGTGTGGTCGAAGCTCCTCTGGGTGGCGGCGTCGATTTCAAGGTAGCTTGCGTCGTGGTCGAGGTTCTCATTGTGTGCGGCGTCGGTGCAGCGAGTGTCGGTTCTTCATGCGGCGTCGCGGGTGCAGCGTCTTCATGGGGCGTGGTCGGTGGAGGATCTTCGGCGTTTAGCTCGTGAGCAACCTCACCTCCAGAGGTTGCTGCCTTTAGTTTCCCCTACGGGGGCTGGGCGACCTTCCTCGTACCGCGGCTGCGTAGCTGCGGCGTGGCGACGCAAAGCGCGAGGTTGACGGCGATGGTGAGCGCGAAAAGCGGTTCGGCGTGTACTCTTCTCGACGCAGGTACTCGTCGATTTCGTGCGGACGTTGTCCGAAGCGTGGTCGTGGGGTGTTAACGGCAAATCCTCGAAGACCGATACGTCGGTACGGGCAGTGACGAAGAATATGGCCGGCCTCACCGCAATGGAAGCACAACGGCCGGTTGTCGGAAGTCCTCCAGGCGTCGCATTTCCTGGGGCTTGAGTGTCGGTCATAGGCTGGGCGGGCGGGGGCTGGGAGGCGGCGTTGTGGAAGGATTGGCTCATCTCGGGGAGGACATGGGGGTTGTCGCTGGGGCTGAGCAGTACTTACTGCAGCGGCGTAGGTCATGGCCTGGGGTTCTGTGGCCGTCGGGGTGCCAAGTGCCTGTTGCACTTCTTCCCGTACCACATCCATCAGAGTCGCTGCTTGTGGCTGTGGGGAAGATGGCAGTAATCGGCGTAGCTCCTCTCGGACGATTTCGCGGATAACTTCCCGCAAGCTGTCGCTGGTGGTGGCCGGCGTGTCCGAACGGATTGCACAGGCAGAGGAAGGGCGATTGTACTGCCGAGCTCGAACGTCGAGGGTCTTCTCAATCGTGCAGGCTTCTTGCATAAACTCCTCGACTGTTTTTGGCGGCTGGCGGACGAGGCTTGCAAAGGGTCGTTCTTTTACGCCGCGCATTAAAAACTGAACTTTCTTTTCCTCGGTCATCCCGGGATCGGCGCGGCGAAATAGGCGCTTCATCTCCTCGACGTAACTGCTTACGGGCTCATTCGGAAGCTGGATCCTGGACTCGAGGAGTCGTTCGGCTCTCTCTTTCCTCACGACACTGGTGAATACTTTCAATAGTTCTCTCTTGAATAGCTCCCATGTCGTAAGGGACGACTCGTAGTTTTCGTACCACGTGCGTGCGGAGCCATCCAATGAGAAAAAAACGTGTCCAATCTTTGCCGCATCATCCCACTTGTTGAATGACGCCACGCGCTCAAATTGGTCCAACCATTCTTCAGGGTCTTCGCCTAGGGATCCATTGAAAGTTGGCGGCACCCGCGGCTGCTGCAGTATGATCGGTGTCGACATCTTTGGCGAGGTTGCAGTGCTGGTAGCAGCGTCTTTTCGCTGTCTGGTGCGGTCCGGCAGTTTCCCGAACTCAGGCTCCTCTCCCTGGAGACGTCGGCTGGCTCGCTGAGCTGCTGGTTCGTCCTCGGGTGTGAAGCGCTCAGGGCTGGGTTCACGACTTGAACGGGGCGTCCGGAACATGGAAGTTACCCCGCACCTCCACCAGATGTCACGTAGTGGTGACGGCAGTCGAAGCAGCGATGACGACGGACGAAAGGGTCTTCTAAAAGAACTGTTTATTGGGCTGACTTGCACCCAAAATGGACTGAATCACTCGGCGGCGGCGAAGCGACAAGCGTGCTCGGCGGTCGTCGAACAGAATGCCCGCCGCTGTCGGCCGTGCTCAATTTAAAGCTGATAGCGAACATTCGAGATAAAGGGCGCAAAGTTACTAGAACATTCCGGAACAACGTAGAATCAGCTTTGCCTGGCTGCGATCAATCGAGATAAATCTAGTCGCGTCTTGCGTCGCAAACAAAGCGATAAGGTGCACGGTGTCGCGGCAGATTTGAAAAACGAACAAACACTGGAAATATTCGCGGCAATATATTGTTCACTTTCCGCTTAATAAAATCAGTTGTAAGTCAGCGCTCGTGTCGTCGGTTCTTCCCTTGGTCCCTGTCCTGTGTGCGCTGTTTTTTCTAGAATGTCTAGTAGCGTAACGGATACTCGCAGCGGTGGCTCTGTGGTTAGTGTGCTCGACTACTGAGCTACAGGACCAGGGTTCAATACCGGCCGCGGCAGCCTCACTTCAGTGGAGGCGAAGAAATATTGTACACGATAGAAATGGCGTACATCACTGCGTTCTTGTTTGAAGGCCGGAGAGGAATTTATTAGTATTTGACGACATAAGAAAGGAAATGATAATTCAAGAAATGGAGCATTCTGGAAGGTTTCCTTAGCTGTAAAGGAGTCCTCAAGCTGATGGAACAACTGACGCAATAAAGGCGTGATTGCTGGTGCATTATGGGTCAACTAGCTTTTAAACAGGGTGAGCAGTACAGTGAAAAAAAATGATGTCAACAAGTCGGATAGCGCGTTATGTTGCCAAAGGCAGTATACCTTGTGAACAGTTAAGCGAAAGTCTTTCTACAATGAAGAAAACGAAACTAAAATGAAACACCGCGCAGAGTGGCCAATTTTTTTTCTTTATGAAGAATTTCTTCAGTATCAGAACATGTACGAAGAAGCTGAGATCCTTTTTCTAATATCTGTACTTAAGCGAAAATGTGGTTTTGAATAACTTTGGCTATAACAAAAGGGAAATTTTTAATATAGCATTCACTCCTACTTCTTTTTCTTTCAACGTTATCACGTGTCTTCCAGAATTCCCGCACGAGCTCGTGTCGGAGCCCCGAGCCACGCCTTGTCCTTCTGCTGCGCCGTGTTCCAGCCAGAGTTCGCCTGGATCCCGAAGGTATCGAAAGTACCACGCTGAACTTAACCCCATGGAAGGGCACGAGCAAACGAGTCTGCCGTCTGGTGCCGGTGTCGGACTCCCAACGTCTCCTGTGGTGTCTTCGCCGTCCGCGCCTTCGGACCCATCGTCGCCGTCATCGTCATTGGACAAGTTTCCCCAGGATCTGGAGACAGTTGGCACGGAACCCTTTGAAGCGGCAGAGAAAGGCGTTCCGGCCGACTCTCATGCGGCAATGGTGATGGCCTTGACGCCGAGCGATGCCGAGCTGCATCTGGACCAGCACCAAGAGCCCTCGTCCGCAGTACTCAAGGCAGCCGCTGCGTTCAACGGCTTGCGTGGGACCGGAACGAAGACGTCTCCCATACGGTCGGCTTTGGATGATGACGACTCGATTGCCACGGCACCTGCAGAACCAGCTGCGATCTTGGCTCCCCCCGACGCTGTCTTCCGCCGAGTCGACCAGGGCTGTGGCGCGGCGCCGTTCATGGCTTGCTTCGCTGTCCTCGTCGTTTTGGCGTTCGCCGCTGTCCTGGCCTTGAAGACGACCGTGACCATGCGGAACTCGCCGGGCGACACTGGCGGCTCACACTTCTGCTGTCCCGGCGAAGTCGCGGAACTCGTAAGATACGTGAACGCTACGCTGGAGCCTTGCGACAGCTTCTTTGAGTTCGTGTGCTCAAATACTGCCTGGCGTAAGATGGGAAACGTATCCAGCACCTTACCGTCACCTCTAGGATCTAACCCAGGCATGAAGCCCAGCGTCATTTTGACGCCTAGCGGGTCTCGAAGCCAGGTGAGCGCCTTCTTGAGGTCCATGTTCGATTCTTGTCTGCATTCGGGTGCTGACCAAAATGTCGTGGTCGGAAAGCTAGCCGCATTTCTTGTCAGCACGTGCGGAGTGTACCTGCGGGATGGTGGAACCACGAATCTGCTTTCCTATCTCCTCCTCAGCAATCTCAAATACAGTATTCCGTCCCTCGTGGCCGTCACCTTAAAAGGGCATAGTGCTATTTCAATTTCCCTCAAGCCGCAGCTTGATTTCACTGATCACCGGTTTCAACACTGCCTGAAGAACTCCGTTGAGAAGCTCAATAATTTCGCTGGGAAGTATGTAAAAGTTGCCGAGGTGACTAGTTTTGCGAGTTCGCTGCAATCTCTTTACCCGGCAGGCGTCAAAGTTCAGCACTACACGGGCCTTAGCCTCTCCGCGCTCATGCAGAAGTGGGACATCAAGAAAGCTCTGGAGCTCACCTCGATCGGCTTGAAATACCTGACAGAAGTCAGCGTGAATGGCACAGATCAAATCGACGCCCTCTTTGACGCCCTCACCTCCCCAGAAAAAGGCGTGAGTGATGCTGGAGCCTCCTACCTGCTCGCATGCAGCGTCTACAACGGTCTAGTCGAGCTCGCGTGGCCCACCGTGCACTCTCAGTCAAACAGGCTAATCTTCTGCACGCGCCAAATCGAGCTGATGCCGAGCATTCGCGACATAATGTACACGGACGAGTTCATTATGCCGGACAAGAAGCTCCAGGTGACCCGAGTTGTGAATTCCGTCATCGAGGCCATCCAAACCGACTCCCTTGTCAGCTCAATCTTTAGCGGCACCGACCGAACACACTTGGAGACCTTCTTCGCCGGCATGGCCCTGGTTATGCCCTGGGAAAGCGCTCGTCCCGCAGTCAGGGAGACGAGTCTGACGCAGAGCTTCCTCACGAGAATTCTCGAAGGTCGTGCCTACGAGTTCGAGGCGCAGCTCAACCTGGCGCGTTGGGGCCTGCCGTTTGCAAGCAGTGCGGTCGAAAGAAGCGCAGGAAGCGGGCGTTACCTTTCGCTCCACAAGGGTACAAACATCCTCATCTCTCCTGTCGTCTACGCGTTCATTCGGAACGACGCCGCCCACACAGACGTCTTCAACACGCCCGTCATCCCATGGTCCCTGGCGGAATCCATCTGGCGCTTTATCCTCACTGAGACGGGGCTGTGGTCGGACCAAGCTCGCCTTCGTATCAAAGAGCTTATCGGCTGCTTTCGAGAGCAATACCTTGTACGTGGCACCAGTGGACTGTCCACCTTCGCCGAGGTAGACATAGTGGCGGCTTCGCTGGGCCTTTCGTCAGTGCTCAAGTCCTTTTCCGAGCCGCTCTGGTTGAAGGTTGAAGCAACAGGAAGCTTTTGGAGCTTATCGCACAGCCAATACTTTTACATTCGGGAGACGTTCTACCGCTGTCCCGTAAGCTCTGACCAGGCTAGCAGAAGCTACGTGAACGTTCCGTTAATGCATGCTGGAACGTTCTCTAGGACGTTCCAGTGCGAAAGCTCGAAATATATGGCCAAGAGGGACACCTGCAGTGCCACTTCTAGAAAGAATAATGTTTGAGCCGGTAAAACCAACTCAAAGTGGAATAGTTTTCACCCACCGCCGCCGATATTTGCATTATTTTTCGTGCTTCTATTGAAAGGATTTCACGTTGCCATTAGTGACTGTTTTACCAGTGTTCGTGTTTTTGACGTTCAGTAACCAAAGTGCCAATTCAAAGTATGTGGGCAAAACTTACGTCAGTTAGCGAATTCCGCTAACAGTTCTTTATTGTTATATTTAATCCTCGGCACAGCTCTATTGGAATTACCTTGGTCACTCTGAAACTTTGTGTATAAAATGAGGAACACTGCTGCAAGACTGCCGACACTTAGGCTTCTATGTGATGTCCCCGTGTTTACGCTTACCGACGGCGAGAATACCCGAAAAGGTTATTCCACATAGCTGCATCAAAGAAGTTGACCGAAAGTTTTTTCGAAATTTCTCTTTTTTAGCTTCTGTAGTGAGGCATACTTTGTTCAGAAAATCAACTTATAGAAATGCGCGCTTTTATTCTGCATGTTGCCTAAAGTGGTCTTCTTTGCCCCCTTGATTCATCGAAATATAGTTGCGCCGCACAACAGCTGTAAGCTGTATGGGGGAAATATTTTGAAAGTGTTGCGTGACATCCACTCACGTTTGTTTTCGCTGATGGAGCTCATTATTGCTGCTTTCGTATTTATTTAAAAATAGCTCTGTACTTTGCCGCCTGCGGCTAACATACATTGCGTAGCGCGTGAAATGTTGCTACCACGTGTGCTACCAAGTGTACTACCACGTGGGCCAACGAGTAGCCACCACATCGCCCACTCCAAAGTCTACGTGAGAAGCAAAACGAGCCTCATTGGTAACAGAACGCCGATGCCCTGAGATCTGGGACTCATGCCTGTCTTCACGGCTCTTTCGCGAATTTCTGTATATAGTGCCCTACATGAGAAATGAGTCATTTTTCCAAAACCGCTATGATGAAATTCACGAGACGCGCTTCTGATTCGTTGTTCGCACATTCATTCACAGTCTGTCTCTCATAACAGAGTTCTTGAATACCAATATCTATGGTTTACATCAAGGAGAATATATCAATTTCGAAAAACATCGAAGGCCTTCAACAAAGCTTCCCAAATACTTGATACATGTACTGCACTTTGCGTGTTCCCGCCTGGTTACCCGAGGTACATAGAAAACTGCAATTCGCGCCATCGTAGAATATGCGGTTGTGCCTTATGGAATCTCATACAGCTCATTTACGTAAGAAAAATGTAATCGCTTCAGAAGAAAGCCGAAAATTTTATATTTAACCGATACGACGAATTTTTCACCTTCTCATATATGTCTGCTTTGGCGGTCACTCTATTTTCCTCGTATCATCGTAATAAGTATTGAAAGTTCTTGTCCACATTGAATCTCCGCGATTTGAGTCTTTTGGAAACTGTTTAGCACTTTATAAAGGATCATCATTAAGAAGCCGTCAGGAACTAAAATTTTCACATTCTAATCATCTTACTGACATGTTGAAAGGCATTTTTTTTCCGCACTATATACAATTTAAGCTTTCTTCCTGGCCCTAATCGCGCCCTGCCTTTGAAATAATATTTAGATTCCGCGATTTGTAGCTGACGTGTTCTTACTCTGCGCTTCCCTGCGCTTTCTGAGTTTGTTAGAGATCTTAATGGCTGCATTTTATGTTCTCCCCTCTTATTTTCTTTCAATTTACCTTTTCCGCACCGCTCTCCTTGCCCCTTTATCTCCCAAATTAATTCCCTTCCCCGCGCAAAGTATCACGACAGTGATTTTCAAATGCCACCTAAATTCTTTGCTTTTTCACTAAAATGCTTCCCTCGGTCTCTTTCTTTTCGAACCCTTTTTTTTAATTCTCTCCTGCCACATGAGAATTTAACAGGAGAGGTGTCATGTGGTTCACTTATTTGAATGAATGTCAATTTTCAGTTGTTTTATTGAACACTATTTGAATGAATTTCTTAGGGCAAAGATTGGATGCTGCTGATGTTGCCTTTTGTGTTGTGTTCGCCTGGAGTAGAAGGCTGAGTAAAATAAGGCAATGGAACATTTACTTCTTGTGGGAGAATTTTGCGAAGGAACAAAATTCGGCTTATTTTTCAGCGGACTGAAAGAAGCAGAATTTTGTTTTCCACCATAAGCTTCATAGGAAAATCAAATGTGCGGCATTTTCGTAAAATAAACCTGACTACTTTCTTTTTGATCCATATGAAAAAAATTAATAAATTAATAAATTAATAAAGGGGGGGAGCGGCTAAGTTTTCCTTTCGTGAAACGTAGCGTTGAGAAAACTGAAGAGCAAAATTGTGCAATGTGCGTGGACCAGGTCAATTCCCTGGTGGGATCCTAAATATTTATGTCTGGACACTTCTTGAATGTCGGAGCCCTGGAAAGGGTAATGGAGTGAACTAATATGTTTTTCCATGCAACATATCAGAGTACATTACAACAAACAGTACAAAAAACACAACTACTGAAACAAAGACGAAGACACGGCGAATGCTCTACTTTTACAACTCGGGATTACAGTTTTAGTGAAGTTTGTCTCATATTACACTCCACACACCGTCGGTCAATAGCCGTCTAAGAATCTTGGAGAACACCACGATCAGAGGTTTTCCTTGTCTGCTTAAGCATGCTGCAATCGTCTGCATATAACATTATGAATACAGAGTTAGAGAAAACATCAACCAAATCATTAATATACGTAATAAACAGTAGACACCGAGTGCGTTTTCTTGTGGTACACCAGAAGTCACACCCGGGACTCAGAAATACCATCGTTCACCGCTACAAACTGACTCCTGTTTTCTGAACATGCATCATTCCACTGAACTATATACTAAAATAAACTCCAGTTTAACAGTGAGTTCCTTATGCGGGACCGCATCGAAAGCTTTGAAAAAACCGAGAGCTGCATGTCAACTTGCCCCGAATTGTCAGGAACACATGGCAACTCAGTAACGGCAGTCACGAGTTGAGTAACTGTTCACATTCTTTTTCGGAATTCATGTTGGAATAGTGATAGTATACATTTTTTAGTGGGAAAATTCCTAATGATACATGCAAGTCTATGTTCTAAACGTCTGCAATAGCTGCTACTAATTGATACGTACCAATAATTAGATACAACTGACCGATCGCCGAATTCGTGAATAGGTATTTTTCGTGCTACTTTCCAGTGAGAGGGTAGGTCACCAGAGCGTGAGAAAACTGTGAGCATATTGGCTTAATATTTAAACCATAGCGTCTTAAAGAAGTCTCTGGAACGTCGTCAGCTCCGCTGCCTTCCTTGATATAAGGTTGACGTAGCAATGAAAACATACCTACAACTGAGATTAAAGAAATATTTTTAGGATCAGTGCATTGTTTCGGCTTCCTGAGTACTGGTTTTGCAGTGAACACACTTTAAAAGTAATAATCAAAGGAATCCACGATTTCCCCACCGTCAGCTAATATACGTTCATTTACAATTGTTTTATCCATCGCTTTCTTTCTCTAAGATTGCGCCAAAATATTTTGGGATTTGAATTTAAAAATGGTAAAGTGCAACTATGTAGTAGTGGTTTTTGACCGTGGTAAACTTTTGTGCTAACACGTGTTTCAATTCTTGAAACACGTCGTGGGAGTTGCGTGTTGCCTGCGATATCGTTTTGTTTTGCGTTTCAGTTCAGTAATCTCCCGGGTGACTTAAGGGTTCCTTCGATATGATCGGATTTCTCTAAGAGGGAAAAAAGTGATAACAGCAAACAGTATTGTTTTTTTATAAACTTATTCAACAAAACACGAATATCGTCACTGTCGGTACTGATTAGGGAAGTTTCTAGATGACCAATTATAGCCGCGTCTTCTGCTCAATTAAATTCGTAAATGCTTACGGGTGGCACATTCCAAAAAACGATTATGTGCGGGTTATAAGAAAGAAGCAGATATTGTAGGCTATATGTTTTATTTGTGATGTTCCTGCCACTAAGTGAAAGCATGCATAGCTGATGTTGCTGTCACCTGTATCTATTTGATTAACGGTCCGTCGTGTCAGCACTCGCGTGTTCATTGTGTCATCCCACAAATAGAAGGCAACGCGAAGTTTGTCTCAAAGCAGATATACCTTCTTGCTCGCGTTTTTCTCAGTCTTTGCACTTTGCCAAAGCAGCTTTCACCTTCTTAACGTTTCTGCCGAGAAATCGTTCTGAATAGGAATGCCTGGTCCTTCTAGTTCCCGCACGTCACGCCATAAGATAAGTTGTTTCAAAAGGTTCGCTTTGGAACTAATGACTAAGTTTGACAAAATAAAATTTAATCCCGAATTATTCATAACCAAGTTAAAATTAACTTGTCTGAATACTGCGTAATTTCACCAGATCAACGCTCCACGCACAGGCACATTTAATAGACACAGCCACCACTTAGATGGAATGATACCCTCAATTATAGCCTTTTTCCAAGAGCGATTAAAGAACGGAATGAACTGCCAGATCCACTTCTGATATCTTCGTCTGTCAGTGCTTTTTTTGCTGGTTTAGAGGCTCTCATCTTCTCTGGTATGAATGCGTCTTAGCATGTATTTGTTTCTGATGCGCATATTACGAGTGTATTTTGCCTTTATTCACAGCATGTCACTTTTTATAGATACTGCGTTGTATTGCATTCTCATTTCTCGTTGTACTTGGAGCGAGAGTTTGTATCTTTTCTTTGTTATATTTTTTCCACTTCTGTAAAGGCCCTTACTTGGGCCGAGAGTATGAATAAGCAAACAAACAAACAAACAAACAAACAAACAAACAAACAAACAAACAAACAAACAAACAAACAAACAAACAAACAAACAAACAAACAAACAAACAAACAAACAAACAAACAAACAAACAAACAATTCTATGAGTAGAGAATGACTGGGGCGAATAAACGAGCCCTGCTACATGCTATGAATACCCGCCACTGCTGTGCAGTTTGCCCCTTGTTTTTTTTTTAGACTTCATCAACTACCTTCCGTCGTAGGTCGCCTTCAATTTCATTTTCTAGTGCATTGATACCGAGGACAATTAAATTAGTTTTTTGAGTTCGATCTTCCAAATCCATTAGACGCGGTATCAGTGAATTTTGGATTCAATTTTATTTTATTGTTCATTGATACCGAAGACAACTCCATTAATTTTTCGTGTTCGACCTTCCAAATTTATTAGACGTGATCTCTGTGAGTTTTGGACTCCTTGATATTTTCCAACAATTTTATGCAACCTTCGAATCTCCTGCGAGTGCTGCAGTTCTTTAACATCATTCTCAACCTTATCCGCGCATGCCAAATGCGGACAGAGCTTTTTCCGTCTTTTCTAGCCTTTTTTTAACTTCTACGAGATCACTTTGAATTGCATTTTGACCCTCCAGGAGAGATTAAAACATTTACGTAACAGCAGGACGAGGGCTTTCCTCTATGTCGCTGCAGAGCAATAACCTACAAACATGAAAACAGTCAGCAGCCATAAGCATGAGAGTGCGTGGGCTCGGCACAGAAACAAGACATATTTCATCGCTTCTATATGAGAAAACGCAACTAGCCTATAACAAGATGCGAGGCATGGTTAACACACCGTCCTGTCTGATTTAGAACTTTCTTGTTGGGCTAGTTGGTGCTGTTTCCCTCTTCCTGTTTTCTTCCTGTCTCTGTATTTTTGTGAGCGCAACCCGTCTTAAGAACAACCTGTCTGATGTCACCGAGCCGACTGATGTTCCAAGAATACAGCTGTGAATTTATATCCGATGCTGTCGACGACGTCACTCTGTCGAATCATGATGTTGCTACTTGAAAGAGTCCGTCGAGGCAACAGGTGTTGTCTCATGCGCTGTAAAGTGTTTCAGCGCACCGGCACATATGTGAAAGAAAAAGCGAACACAGGACGGAGCACCATAGAAGCACACTACAGGCGCGTCGCCATCAGTGCTTCCTCTGTGTAGACAAGTGCTGTCCATTCCATGCTTGCAGCCATCGTCGTTAGGTGATGAACATCAGCTTCGGTTTTATCGCTTTCACAGGGCATAAGTGGGGAAAACTGCCGATCGAATATTTACTACAATAATACACAGAGGTATTCCTTCGTATTACTTGCATCGCAAGCCATGGCCGATAGCGTTTACCTACTGGTAGGGCTTTATTGTTCCATCTTCACCTCAAATGAGGACGACCATTCGTGTTGCTTTCTTACGGTGTGTCTTTCTGAGATCCATCAGACATTTACTGTCCGCAGTACTTCGGAAATCCTGTCGAAGGTACAAAATCACCAAGGGTTCGCTTTCTCGTTCAGGTTAAAGTTCTGTCTCGCCACTGAAATCTTTCTCTTATTTTCACGAAATTGGGTAGCCTTAGTGGCCATCCCTTAGGGTCTAACTTTCAGACTCTTATCATGACGTTGTGGCGGCGACTACCACTCCCAGGTGTCTGGTAAAGAAAAAGGATAACCCTTCTCGTCCCTAGCAGTGAATCTGGGGTGGACAACTAGCAAGTGTCCTCTCATTTTTCTTCGCAGTGTTCCCTGTACTTCAGAACTGCAGCGCGTGGCTCTGCACAGAGAGTCACTTTCAAAGAACGTGACTTAGTTTTGATAGCTCAATTAAATGTCTTCTAATGGTGACTGTCTGCAACGTAAGCACACACGGCGCTGCTGAAACCAAGACCAAGCGAATTCAGGGTGATGTGAATAAGTGAAAATCAATTGCGGTATGCTTATGACGGGCATTTATTGGCGGTCCTCGTTAAGTGTTGTCTTGACCGATAAAACTAAGGAAATTGGCTCAGAAGCGGTGCTTCTTCTTCCTGGCTGCCTACTGCAGCGTGAGCTATATACAGGTATGTGCAACTTCGTGTTTAACGGCATCGGCATTGCCTTTCGGCAAATATTTGCTCTTTGCCAGTTCGTTCTGCCTTCTTTTTAAATAAAATGAGTAAAACATTACATCGATACATATCGCCGCTAGTCAGAAGTGATTCATACCACCTAATAGCAAATATATAAGCATTACCTTAATTTTATTCCTTTTTTAAAACACTCAGATATGTCAGAAACTGTCGGACATATATCCACCATGGAGCTATAGGCCTCTAATATCAACATATTATATTACCGTAATTACTCATGGAGCCAAATAAAAGCAGCAGTGCAGAGTGGTATGCAGGCAGCCCAATTTCAAAGCAGATAATTTTGTGGCCTACATGACATTGAGAAAAAAGGAAAGTTGATTATTGTAGTTTCTTTGAAACGTATATGAACGCCATGCGATAATATTCTATAAAATATTCATGCTGATATTATTTTGCTTGCGCAGCCTCACAGCTTGCCGTCCAGTTGCACGTGTACAGTTAAGCAGTAGAGTAATAAAATAAAGAATATTATATCACGACTGCATTCTTACTTGTGTATGGTACACTCGACCATAACCTCTGGGGCTTGCCCCGAAAATCTCTCTGTCTGCATCATTAATCCTTTCGGTATTTTCCTCTTCAAACCACGACACAAGTTATTTCACGTTTTTTTTCCAAGGAAAATCGCCAAGAACAAGAGTAATACTGCTAGATAAGCGTATGCTTATTAATTTCGGCTTCACATTTAACGATTTCATTGGATTTGTTGCGATTGAAGGCGACAGGAATGATGATTCACTTCAGTGAAGAGAATAACCGCACTGTCGTGTCTGCGGACTGATATTCTTCCATATGTAGTGTACCCTTCAATACATGCCCTCATTTTAAGAGCCATACCTTGGTGGCTAAGCGGTATAGATCACGAAGCTTCAATGGTTTTCTTAGTAACGTAGTTTTAGCTTTTTATTTCGAGTACTGACATCACTCCTTGGATCTTTCTCTATTGGGAAAACCTCCGGGTGTAGAAATCTTGAAGTGGCAGAACGTGCCGAATTATTGCATGTAAAACTAGAAAAACAAGAAACGGCAGTAAAAGAGGAGGAGGATTCACAGGTAGAATTAGGGGGAAGAAGAAAAACTCAAAAATCGTGCTGGCTCGGGGATACTGTTGTTCATGGACAAATTGGACATAGTTGCAATACGTCGGCGCGGTCTCTAAACACACAAAGAGTGGGAGGCCTTCATAATCTGCACTGCACCGGCAGTAAACACCAAGTATATCAGCGAAGTGGCCATGCAAGTCAGGAGGTTTGGTACAACGGAATCATCATCATCATCATCATCATCATCATCATCATCATCATCATCATCATCATCATCATCATCATCATCATCATCATCAGCCTTACTACACCCACTGCAGGGCAAAGGCCTCTCCCATGTCTCTCCAATTAATCCTATCCTTTGCCAGCTGCATCCACCCTTTGCCTGCAAACTTCTTAATCTCATCCGCCCATCTAACCTTCTGCCGCCCCCTGCTACGCTTACTTTCTCTTGGAACCCACTCCGTTACCCTTAAAGACCAGCGGTTATCTTGCCTTCGCATTACATGCCCTGCCCAAGCCCATTTCTTTCTCTTGATTTCGACTAGGATGTCATTAACCCGTGTTTGTTTCCTCACCCACTCTGCCCGCTTCCGATCTCTTAACGTTACACCTATCATTTTTCTTTCCATGGCTCGCTGCGTTGTCCTTAACTTAAGCTGAACTCTTTTCGTTAGCCTCCACGTTTCTGCCCCGTAGGTGAGTACCGGTAAGATTATGCTGTTGTACACTTTCCTCTTGAGGGAAATTGGTAAACTGCCACTCATGATCTGCGAGAATTTGCCATATGCGCTCCACCCCATTCTTATCCTTCTAGTTATCTCCCTCTCATGATCCGGATCAGCTGTCACTACCTGCCCTAAGTAGACGTATTACGGCACAATTTCTAGGCTCTCGCTGCCAATTGTGAACTGTTGTTCTCTTGCTAGGCTGTGGACATTACCTTGGTTTTCTGCATGTTAATTTTTAGACCCATCGATCTGCTCTGCCTGTCTAACTCGTTGATCATGATTTGCAGTTCACCTCCTGAGTGACTCAGCAAGGCAATGTCATCAGCAAATCTGAGATTATTTAGGTATTCTCCATTTATTCTTATTCCAAGAAGCAGTAACTGCTCAAGAACTAATTGAAAAGGAGAAAGTACATATTTTTGCTAAAGGAACAGAAAAAAAGTAGCTCAC
Organism: Amblyomma americanum; assembly: GCF_052857255.1. Classification (NCBI taxonomy): domain Eukaryota; kingdom Metazoa; phylum Arthropoda; class Arachnida; order Ixodida; family Ixodidae; genus Amblyomma; species Amblyomma americanum. The sequence continues at coordinate 99,946,808 of NC_135500.1, forward strand.
AGCTTTTGGTGCGTGCTAATTTTACCTTCGATTTTACCTATGCTGATGTTAAGCGAAACGCCATTTTATCATGGGAAGAGCTAACGATTCTTAGAATCACTAAGCCCTGGCGTCCTCATTTAAGGACACGCTCTCATTGGGCACCATACGTGCTTGCTCCCGACATCGTTTTTTTTTTGCTTTGTGTGACTGGTATCAAACGTGAGTAAAGCAATATGAACTATTTAGGGTTAGGTTAAAAATTGTTGAATAAGCTGAACTTTCGTTTTGACTTTCAGCTTCTTTTCTTAAAAACTCTAGAATCACTCTCTTCAAAAATGATCTAGAGCCGCTAATAACGCTTTCCTCGATTTTCTAGCTTCTCTTTCTGTTTGAACATGATTTGAACGCGCCGTCTATCAAACCTACGCAGTGGCCCCTTGACTCTGGGGTCCCATTCAAAAGATAAACACCAGCAGAAACCTGCAAACGTCAAAACCAGCCACCCCTGCAATCAAAACAGCGTATCGGGGTTCCTGTAGTATCCGTGGGGACTGTGTTCCCGTTTCATGCGGCCATCTTCCGCTCATTTCATTTCTGCAATATGACACCTTCCCAACTCGCACTGTCGCAACACTTCCTCTCTTTTTCCTTTCACTCCCTCCTTCCTCCCTTCTCATACGGCGCAGTGGAGGTGTCCACCGAGAAGTGAGAGCATTACTGCGCCTTTTCTTTTCTTCAAGAAACCAATTTTACTAACTCTCTCACATATCCCTTCTTTTGGGTGATTAGTACGCTGCGTGTTTGGTGCACAGTGTAACGGCTGTTTAACGAGAGGCGTTGCTATGATGTCTGCCAGGGCGGTTAGCAAGAGTCTGGAGAGGGCGCGCGTGGGAGAGAACCAGTTGCTTTCTTCCTGATGTCAGTATATTTGTGCGGGAAGCCGGCTTTCAGTGCGACATGGAGGGAGTGGAGCATTGCGCTTAGCAGAGCTGAGCAAGCGTGCATGGGCCAGGCGACTAGCAGGCTGAGCCTTCGCCGTGATGTCTCCTCGCTTCCAACCAGTGAAGCGTTCGCGTTGAATAATAATAATTGGTGTTTGGGGAAAGGAAATGGCGCAGTATCTTCCTCATATATCGGGGACACCTGAACCGCGCCGAAAAGGAAGGGATAAAGGAGGGAGTGAAATAAAGGAAGAAAGAGGTGCCGTAGTGGAGGGCTCCGGAATAATTTAGACCACCTGGGGATCTTTAACATGCACTGACATCACACAGCACACGGGCGCCTTAGCGTTTTGCCTCCATGAAAACGCAGCCGCCGCGGTCGGGTTCGAACCTGGGAACTCCGGATCAGTAGTTCGCGTTGGAATAGTGGTTTTCGGGAATGAAATGACACAGTAACAGTCTCGCAGCAACTGTCTTCCCTTCCTTTCTTACCGTAAGGGAAGGGAGGAAATTATTGCTCAGCTCTCCACGACGGCACCTCTTTCTCTCTTTCTTCTTTCACTCCAAAGGGAAGAAAGTGAGAGCGAAAGAAGAAAGGAAGAAAGAGGTGTCGTTGTGGAAGGTTCCGGAATAATTTCGGCGTCCTGAGAATCTAAAGTGCAATGACATTGCACAACACACGGTCTCTTTTTGCGTTCGATCGCCTTCAACGAAACGCGACCGCCGCGGTGTGTTTCCAGTATCTCTTCAGAGAAAGCAAAACAAAACAAGCTAGGGCCCCCGCAGCTGGACGGCAGCACCGATGCGCTTCAGGCCGGACATGGCAACTCATGATTTCATTCTCGCTTGGAATCCATGTTTGGCTTGATTTTATGGGGGTTTAACGTCCAGAAGTGACTCAGGCTATGAGGGAAGCCGTAGTGGAGGGCTTTGAATAATTTCGACCACCTGGGGTTCTCTAATGTGCACTGATTTATTCACAAATAAAAATTGGGTCACTGACCAAGTCGAAAGATGAAAAATGACGTTTCGGGTCCCATACGGGGCCCTTGTTCACAATGAGGCTGTCACAGAAGGAATGGTTATATACGCTTCAGAATCTTCTGCAATCTTTTCACGTAGATAGGATGTAGCGTGCCCTGATTCTTGTTTAGCGTGTTGGCCGTTGTCTGGATGATTAGGGATTCTAGATGAAGTCTTGCAGATAGGTTTCTTTCCGTCGCCAAGATTTCCACCTCATCCCAGCCAATCTCGTGGCCAGTGGACAGCACGTGCTCTGCAACTGCATTTTTTGCTGCGCGCTTGTTTCTGACGTCGCCCTGGTGCTCCTTCATGCGCCGCTGGAAGTTCCCGGTTTCCCCAATGTAGACGGAGGGGCAGTCGCTGCAAGGGATCCTATAAACAACGCCAGGGAACTTGGCACGTGGTAGCGGGTCCTTCACGTTGACCACATCGGCTCGTAGTTTGCTAGTTGGCACGTGTGCAATGTGCACTTCGTGTTTACGGAAAATCCTAGAAAGGGCCTCGCTGATCTGACGCACGTAGGGAATCGCAGCACGTTTTATCTTTTTTGTCAGCTGTTGTGCTCCTCGTGTGTAGGTGGCTTTCTTGGTGACTTTGCTGGTAAAATTTCTAGGGTAGCCGTTTCGCTCAAGATCGTGCTGTATAAGCTTCATCTCGTTGCCAAGGCTGACCGGGTCGGAACAGATGTTTTTAGCACGGTTGACAAGTGACGCAACCACTGAACGCTTGTGAGCCGTAGGATGAGCGGAATCAAAATGCAGGTATCTCCCTGTGTGCGTTGCTTTTCGGAAGACGCTGAAGGCTAACCGATGCGCATCACGTTTGACGAGCACATCCAAGAACGGGATCATGCCGTTCGCTTCCTCTTCCAAAGTGAAATTTATGGATGGCTCTACGGCATTCAGGTGTTCAAGGAAGCTGTGAATGTGCTGCTCGTTTAAAATGCAAAAGCAGTCATCAACATACCTCAGAAACACCTTAGGACGATGTGTGAACGAGTTCAGGGCTTTCTGTTCAATAGACTCCATTGTCAGGTTGGCAGCCGTGACTGAAATGGACGCTCCCATTGCGGTTCCGAAGATCTGCTTGTACACTGTGCCGTTGTAAGAAAAATACGTATTGGCTAAGCAGAAATGAAGCAATTCGCTGATCTCGCTGACGTTCAACGGCGTGCGATCGGGAAATGAGGGGTCGCTTTTTATGAGCTCCTTGCGACTCGAGGGCCTTCCGTTCACCTTCGGAAAGAATGTGCTCATGGCGCTGTTTCCGCATTCCTTTAAGAACACCGATCGATGAGAAAGAAGGAAGATATTGCAATTCTGCCCGCAGACAAAGGAAATGTGACTGTTGTGCTTGACCGGTCTGCGTACCGCTCAAAAATGTCAGAGATGCTCGAGGACGCGACAACCTAGTGCAAGCTCAGTAAGGACCCTACGTCCAAAATACAGTCCCGCTTGCAAGTGATCCTGTCTGACATATTCAGTGGTCTTCCGCCTTCTCAAAGAAAACTGTACTACAGGCTTCTTTGCACTAACGGATCCGCTCCGGCAATATATGGCTTGCCGAAAATTCACAAAAGTGGTACTCCGCTAAGGCCAATCGTGGATTTCACCAGATCGCCTTTTTTCCGTCTATCCGGTTATCTGCACAAAGTATTGGCTCCGTTGGTGGGACAAACAGCGACGCACATCAAGAATTCGCAAGACTTTATTGAAAAAGTCAAGGATGTCGTCCTCGAAGAAAGCGATGTGCTCGTGTCCTTTGATGTATGTTCCCTGTTCACAAGTGTCCCGGTCGATCTTGCTGTGGAAACCTGCAAGGAGCTCATAAAAAGCGACCCCTCATTTCCCGATCGCACGCCGTTGAACGTCAGCGAGATCAGCGAATTGCTTCATTTCTGCTTAGCCAATACGTATTTTTCTTACAACGGCACAGTGTACAAGCAGGTCTTCGGAACCGCAATGGGAGCGTCCATTTCAGTCACGGCTGCCAACCTGACAATGGAGTCTATTGAACAGAAAGCCCTGAACTCGTTCACACATCGTCCTAAGGTGTTTCTGAGGTATGTTGATGACTGCTTTTGCATTTTAAACGAGCAGCACATTCACAGCTTCCTTGAACACCTGAATGCCGTAGAGCCATCCATAAATTTCACTTTGGAAGAGGAAGCGAACGGCATGATCCCGTTCTTGGATGTGCTCGTCAAACATGATGCGCATCGGTTAGCCTTCAGCGTCTTCCGAAAAGCAACGCACACAGGGAGATACCTGGATTTTGATTCCGCTCATCCTACGGCTCACAAGCGTTCAGTGGTTGCGTCACTTGTCAACCGTGCTAAAAACATCTGTTCCGACCCGGTCAGCCTTGGCAACGAGATGAAGCTTATACAGCACGATCTTGAGCGAAACGGCTACCCTAGAAATTTTACCAGCAAAGTCACCAAGAAAGCCACCTACACACGAGGAGCACAACAGCTGACAAAAAAAATAAAACGTGCTGCGATTCCCTACGTGCGTCAGATCAGCGAGGCCCTTTCTAGGATTTTCCGTATACACGAAGTGCACATTGCACACGTGCCAACTAACAAACTGCGAGCCGATGTGGTCAACGTGAAGGACCCGCTACCACGTGCCGAGTTCCCTGGCGTTGTTTATAGGATCCCTTGCAGCGACTGCCCCTCCGTCTACATTGGGGAAACCGGGAACTTCCAGCGGCGCATGAAGGAGCACCAGGGCGACGTCAGAAACAAGCGCGCAGCAAAAAAATGCAGTTGCAGAGCACGTGCTGTCCACTGGCCACGAGATTGGCTGGGATGAGGGGGAAATCTTGGCGACGGAAAGAAACCTATCTGCAAGACTTCATCTAGAATCCCTAATCATCCAGACAACGGCCAACACGCTAAACAAGAATCAGGGCACGCTACATCCTATCTACGTGAAAAGATTGCAGAAGATTCTGAAGTGTATATAACCATTCCTTCTTCTGTGACAGCCTCACTGTGAACAAGGGCCCCGTATGGGACCCGAAACGTCATTTTTCATCTTTCGACTTGGTCAGTGACTCAATTTTCATTTGTGAATAAATCATGCTTCGCCCTGACCAGACGGTGTTCCGTCGAACCTTGGACTATCTAATGTGCACTGATATCGCCGAGTACACGGGCCTCTAGCATTTCGCCACCATCGAAATGCGAAGGCTGCGGTCGGGATCGAACCTACTTGTTTCAGGTCAGCAGCCGAACACCGTAACCACCGAGCCACAGCGGCGGTTCGCTTTTGGTCTGTAGTATTCGAGGAGTGGGAAGGAAAGCGTTTGGTCGGGACTTTACAGTATGGACAAGGCCTCTACTAGGCAATTTTTTCAGCGATATTACATGTTGATGCAGATGGAGACAAGGGGCAAATCATAATTGTGTTCTCTCGCAAGATACTGCGTGTTAAAGTATCGGGATCGCATTTCAATTAGGCAAAAAGAATCACAGGTAACTTTTCCTTCAGTATGCTTTTCACGGCTCGTACTTCCAGTTTTTTGGAGAGCGGTTCAGTGTCCCCGGCCTAAAGAATGACACCTGACACCTTCCAAGTTTTAAATCACGCTTAAGTAATCTCGCCAGACCAGCTGGCGCTGTCGTTGCCGCCCATTGATTGTATACATTCACCTGTTTTGAGGCATACGTGTCGGAAGACGTGCTGTAAATTGATGACAGGAAGCTTCTTCCGACTGACATTTCCTATTGTCAGCGAAAAACACTACATTTGAGATTCTGCACAGCTTTTTAATTAAATAAAAGATACTAGCTAAAACGCATGGGCAACTTTTAGCTTAGCAGCTGAGATGTTCATAGCCACCATATAAAGTACCGCCTAAAACGTCCCTTCGGCTCCCTTAAACGTCGACACTAACAAGGTGTATCTTATGAACGACAGTTCAGAATCACGTAACTTTAATCGAAAACCCGGCCCTCTACTTCGTGGTACATCCCTCATGATTGCCTTATAGAAGTGCGCAAATTAATTTGAGCACCCTAAATTCAGCGCGTGGAAAATGAACTAAAGGGTGTTTACATGAGTACCATCTTTGTGTACTACACTTTTTTGAGCATCAAACGGGCATTTTTCTCAAAGAATGATCGTGGACAGCCAAACAATAGTTCGAATTTCTGCGACGGAAAGCTTGGGTAATTATATAGTCGTGCCTTACAGTTATTTTACCTCTATGCACTGAGCCCCCAAGTTCTGTTTATTTTTGCTCCTACCTCTCTTCACTTCCAACGTGTCGTACCTTCTCTGAGCAGCAGGCCAGGTTCATTTACCCAGCAGCGAATATATCCTGCCCTTTGAAAGCCTCTTCTGAGGGCCCAATGCTCTCTGGTATTTCTAGGGCGCCTAAGTAAGCGTTCTGAAGCATAAAAGCTTTTCCCCACAAGTGCGTCCGCAAGCTTTCACTTGCCTCTGCTTGACTTCTCAAACACGCAATTTTTTTCTGACGCCTTCCGCCTTTTGCCCTTCACGTGTAGCATCGCGCGCCTCTTAACGATAAGCACCGATAAAGCGGTGCTCCGACTAGCGAACACTAAGGTGACGGTATGCGTACATTAAATGCACTTAATGACGTGTTTTCACGACCTGACCTATGCAACTTTGTTTGTTTCTCTTAGATGTTGCACCACGTCCTCTTTTCCGCTACGAGCTGCTGGTGGTTGCACAATAGAAAGAGCTAAAAAGGGCGGACCGAAGGGGGGTGCCGATAGCAAATCGCTCATCAGTGACATCGGAGTAAACTTGCACACGCCTTTTCTCGAAAGGCTTATTTATATTATGTCCTATCACATCCAACTGATGTCATATCATATCTTCCTTGAATGCATTCATGAAGACCCCTGATGTCTCTTCTTCAATTTACCAGAAAGCTGACCATGATAAACGCCGTCGCCGGGAAAGAAAAAAAAATCAGGAAGTGAGATATCAAGCGAAGGCGCCAGTTGCGTCTTACTTTTATTCCGAGGAGAGAACGATTGACTTTTAGAGAAGCAAATGTCAGGCGGGCAGAGGAACTAGACGGCTTAGATAAGTTATTGCGAATGCCTTCGAAACCTAGCCGGCATTGGTGAAGTAGAGAAAAAGCTTGTACTTGGAAGGAACAAAAAAGATAGACTTAAAATAAAACACGAAGGCTTGTCATCCGGAGTTTAAGGAGACAAGGAAAAACCCAGAATTCGGAGAAGGTGAGCGCTGCTCATTATGTGACACAATAGTGTTGACATAAAGATATAGCGCGTTGCATTTATTGTTATAATAATTAAAAGAAAATTAGGAAGGGACACATAAACTGCGCCTTAAGGATATGACGTGATAGCGTTAGCGAGTTAATGCCTATATAAGTGGTATTGGTCATTCCGAATATTACATACTTATGTTCCTGGAAGTCCTTATACTAATCCTAGCGCAATGATGAAGTGCTTAAGAGATGCGCCACTGTCCTGCGATGGCAGGCTCTGCCACAGGTGGGTCTTGTGCGACCAAAGTTGCTCTTCCCTAGCAACCTCTCTCGATCAACCGTTAATTTAACTGCCACCTGCCAGGGTGGCCAGTTTGCTCACAATCCGGTGGGTAAGTTTGGATGACTTCACAAGGAGGAGGAGGTGGAGAGATTTTAATGAATACAGGAGAGGTCTGCCTGGTTGTTAGCCTAGCATGCAACTCCAGATGAGGGTGAAAGAAAAGAAGATAAGAGGAGGAGAAGAGGGTGAAAAAGAGAGGAAAAGGAAAAAAAAACAAAGGGTGAAAGGTGAAATCAAGAGCACTCAACACACACACTTAACCAACACACATGATTATCAAAGGGTGTCCACCACACCCGTGTGTCCCTAAGAAAAACTAAGAATGCTTTTGGCCTTCGCTCAGCCGAAGCCGAATCATCGCAACCTCAAGGTCGCGTGTCCTATGTAACACACCTTGGTTGCTTCTCCGGAGATGGCTGCCTGGGCCACCCTACGCCACACTGTTTACCTTTCATAACGCCGACAACGCCGACGCCAGATTTTCTGCGCAACGGGGCCTTTAACGCTATTAGGTTAGTGTGGTAACTTTCCTTGAGGTTTTGGAAAGTTTGGTACATTATGTCTTCGTAAAATTATAGGCGTCATTTTTGAAATATTTAATTTTGATGCGCTTCTACCTATACATCGGCGATAGATTTGTCCAGTACATACATTCACTTTTAATCCGACCTCTCCAAAAGTGCCCGATAAACGCTGCACTGTGAGTCTGGTATTAGTATGCTCTATAGCAGTTCCACCGCTTCCTTTCCCCGCAAAAGCGTAGTTTATATACAGGGTGTTCCACCTAAGACTTTGCACAATTTTTTAAAATAGCCTTTTTGATTTAGAAGAGCGTTTTTTTTCGGCGTAGCATTGTTAGCGATGTAGTACATCAGCATACAGATAATACATGCTAACTAGCTGTTACAAACATGAAACAGCGCAAAAAACGACGACTTGCCGGCGGAACCAGTCATCACGTGCGCTGTCTATCAACAATCTTTTTCTTTCTTTGACGGATGAGCTTCGCTCTAACGCATAATCTTGCGCGTTAGAATGACGCCTTTCATTCTTGTCTGGAGATTGTCAGCAGCCCGTATCGCGCTCTTGGTCTTGTATGTGACTATAAGTTCCTTCTGTCTGCAAATAAACCTCAGTTGATAGTCAGTGCTCGCGTTGTCTCGTTCTCTCGTCAAGTCGTTGTTTTTTGCGCCCTCTTTCGTTTGTAACTTCATGCACCAACTACCCCGCCAATGTGCCCTTCTGGACTAACTAGCAGCTGGTTAACTAATATTGAATAGTTAACTTTTTAAATATTACCGTTAGGCTCTTGATTATTTAGAAGCGTGTAGCCCACCGTACGTATGATTTATATTAGTTTTAAGAACTTCGAAAACGCGGTTACCCTCGCCGCCGTGGCCCAACAAGTTTTGGCTATTTCGACGCGCTCCGTGCGCTGCAGAGGCTTCTTTGTCTTTTGGCGCAATGTAGCCAGGACTTGTTAGGCCACAGCGTCGAGGGTAACCGCGTCAGTATAGCGTCGGCTCCAGTAGGGCGTTGGCCCCGGGTTCAGACCCCGGACAAGGGCGAATTTCTCTGCATCTATGAAGTTTTCATAAAACCTTACAGATTTTTTTTTGTAGCTGTATAGCTGCGCTTGAATGGATGCTAATGAGTAATTACTTCCTACTTCAAAATCTGATGCACCTTGGAGGAAGGCCATTAACATTGGATTAGCACCATTCTCTCTTCGAGTTGTTTGACAGACTCTTTCTCCGCCTATCATCTGCTAGACATTCTGGTTAGTCAGCTAGTAGAGTCACTTCCCGGGATAGGTGGTGGTCCTGAGTTCGATCCGGAACAAGGAAGAATATTCAACATCGATATTTTCAGGTACCTATCCTTTGCAGATTTATGCCTGCACTTGTTTCGTTCCAAAAAGAATTTAACTATTCTGCTTGCATTTTCATTGCGAATTCATATGTGAAAGTGTAATGGACTTTTCTGTTGGCGTTTTCATCGCAGATTTAAAGTAACCAATTTTATGAAATTGCTTTCGCCTACGATGCAGCGAGTGAACAAGAATTCACAGGGTGTGCGCGTATTTTATTTTTCCATGCATGTCTCAAAGAACAACGAACCAATTTGCTTGCGCTTTCTTTTTGAGCGCGTACGTCCTACTTCAGTGTTCTTATCCCCTCAACATTTTCAATTTTCCAAGACACAAACCTTCATTAACCACGCTTACTCATGACCGAAAGAAAAGTTGTTCATCAGGTCTGTTCTGTTGACTAATAGCTCCCTTTTGATCAGCCTTCGCGAAGCCTCGCATTGCTTTGATCGCTTTCACGCGACGAGATTATTGAGAGGAATTTTGCGAAATAAGTGAACGAACGGTCCCTGAAACCCAGAGGAAAATCTACACAACAGGCCGAGTCAGGTCAGATGTTCAATACGAGGGTAAGAAATGAAGGCGACTTTGAAGTTACGGGTAGATTTCGTATTGAGATGGCACCGTTTTATTGCAGTAAATGTTTTGACGGCGATTAAGCATTCAGATTCAGGAGAGGCAGCTGGACAAAGAATGATCCGCTTCGCTCAACACATTGAAAATAATGTCTCCCAGCATGAAAGTTGGCTATTTTGGAGAGTTGCATAATTATTTGTCTAAAAAGTAAGAAAGATAACCGCGCTATGCGGTCGCGGCCTCTGCGAACTGTGGCCAACAACATATATATTATTGTGCTCAACGGACAAAGAAATCAATGCCGATATGGTAGAGGAGTGATCCTCTCAGCTAGGAAGCTTAGTCTTCCTGTTCTTAAATGTATGCTGCCTCAGCAGCACTGACAGAAGCCTTGGTGCCTCATAATTTATACCTGCATCTATTTTATGGAATCCTGTGGTGCAATATTTCACTGTCGCGTGTAGCCGCCACACGAGGTAGCCAGAGAAAGGACTAGAAAAGTAAATATGGATCACGAACCTCATGTAGTTTAGAAAGTGAGCGTTCTGAAGAATGCGTCACCTTTGATCCCTTCATTTGGAGGCGTTTTGAGCGGGGGCTTACGCAAGAGCTGCGGTGCAGCTATTGTTTTGCCTTTATTAATCGCAGAAAATGGCAAAAAACCTGGAGGCTTCATTTTCTATTCAGGAAGCCCCAACTTTAGGAAAAGAAATACGCTTACAAGGTTTCATTCCTGCTCTTGTTAGTTGCTGTTAAGAGAGCACCGGATCAGAGTTCTGTGATTACGCCCACTTTGTTGATCATGACCACGAGGGATCAGTAATGACCCACCTGTCTCTGCACTCAAGTGTGAGCTATATTGTAGAGCCCCGATGCATACGTGAACGTACTTTACGGAAAGTTTCCTAGAGCGATCAGCCTCCAGCTTTCTGCTACTACCCTACGTATAAAAGATAGTCGCTATTTTTATCTATAAAATTGCATGTGCGTTGGACGGAATAAAGGCAAGGTATACTAATACGTACAAAACCACCACCCAAAGCAGTGTCTGTGATAAAATTCATGGTTAACGAATCACAGGATAGGGCACTACGCGCTATTTACTTATGGACACTCCACTCCCGAATGCTGCCCTCCCCTACGATAAGGAGGACTCGCCCATTGGTGGCCGCTTATCATTATAACGGTATGCTTTCAGCGAAAAAAGCTTCAGAGGAAATAATCCGAGGAAAGAGTGACACGGAGATGATAACGGCCCCTTAGTGCAGAAATTTCTTCATTACACCATTTTTTGCCTGAACGCAAGCCATGAGTACAAGTAGGTAGGAAGGCAGCTACACTACAGACTACTTGTACTCAGGAGGACCTGCTGGAATTTGGGAACACCCATTGTTTTAAGAAGCCACGCTCCTTACCACGAGCTTTGCAGCCCATTGTATAACGAACGTATAGAAGAGGTTTGCATGCATCTGCATGCAACCCTTTTCGCCACACTTTTACCACATTTGAAGATGGTTAAATTTCTGGTTGCTTGCATCGCCACCGTCTCGCTGTCCTTGCTATGGGCACATCCATCGGCCGTTCTTGCGGGTGAGTGCGGCATGCGTATCGTCGCCTTTCAGCGCAAGCGTTTCGAGAGATGCTTGACAGAAGTATGTTGCAAGGTTAGGTAGAATTAATATTCAATATCTGCAGTTGCTATTTTATGCTGGCTTAACAGTCGTGCAGCGTATGATTGCGTTTGACATGTTTAGAAAAAGCTGAGCTGTAAAGAGTATAATTTTTGGAAGTACAGTTCGTGCTATTAGTCTAACGTAGGTTCTCGTTGTTGTGCCTGTTTTCTATTAGTGTCCCTTAGGGCGCAAGCTAAGCAAAATTTAAAAAGAAATATCGAGTTTTGTTGTTTCGCTAATCTGTAATGTGGAAATCTTCGTGCGCGTTATTCAGTACTGAAAACTGGTTTTGAGGAAAGGAAAAGGTGCAGTAACTGTCTCACGTGTCTCGGTGGATACGCGAACCGCGCTGTAAGGAAGCGATAAAGAAGGAAGTGAAAGAAGAAAGGAAGAGAGAGGTGGCGTAGTGGAGGGCTCCGGAATATTTTCGGACACCTGGTGCTTTTTAACGTGAACTGACGTCGCACAGAACACGGGCGCCTTTTGCGTTTCGCCTCCAACGAAACACGGCCGCCGCAATCGGGTTCGAACCCGGGTACTCCGGCTCAGTAGCCGAGCGCCCTAACCACTGAGCCACGGCGGCGGGTATTATTGAGTATTTTGGCATGGCTTTCTGCCCTATAGTAGTCAGAACAACCCGGTTTGTAAACCTAGGTTGCGAACGGACGCGCCAGATTTCATTAGGGGATGAGTTCAGTCTCATTAACTCAAGTCTGCAAGATTTTCAAACCTCAGCTGATTCTTTTAAAACTTTCAGGCAAAGCAAAAATGGTGCTAAGGCGGAGACTTGGGCAAATTGGTGCATTATGGTTTAGGAGGGAAAACTGCGCCGAAACACGTGAAGACAAAAACAGGATGAGCTATGCTGTCGTGCTGTGTCTTATCCCGCGTTGCTGCGCACTTTTTCTATGGAAAGAAAGGTGCTTTGTATTGTACGTTAAGGCTGACACGTTTTCTTCGGGGCTCTGCTTGCCTCGAGTGAGTTGTGCAAATTTCTGAGGCATGTGCTGTTGTTTAGGCAATTTTCCTTTGTTTCCTTTTTTCGAGACTTATTAACTGTGCAAGGGTGTTCGGGCCATGTCAGCTTCCGACATTAACATGTCACGAATTGTGCTGGAACCACCCCGACCCTAGTCTGCGTGCAAGCCCTAGAATATTAACGAACTTTTTGAGACCAAATATTCGACAAGTCTGCTCTTCACTCGATAAACTCTGGTTCGAAGCCACTAGCACAGCCAGAGCCGGAAAATAGGTTCCTTGAAACACGAATTCAACAAATCAGTCAGTGAACGGAGAAATTAGGCGTAAAAAACTCGTCCCTGTAGTATGCTAGCATTGCGTGAGAAGCCTGCCCAGGGGTAGACGTAAAAATAAATAAGAAACATAAGTGTTCCTGGTTATTTCACTAAACGCTACAAATTTTGGCATTCTTTGTCGGAGAAGTGGCATAATGTTAAGTCAGAGTAAAGTGCTTTTCTGAGAATTACACAAAAATAGAAGAGATAAATGCTTCAGTTCCTTATATTTTTCTGATTTGCGCAGGCATGTTCAAGGTAATACCACCAAATGCTGAAGAACGAAATCTGTTCACGAACAAAGACCTTACCTGGAGTATAATTTTTGTTCACGCGACGATTATTGACGCAAACGTATTCCCGCAAAATTACTCCACCTCCAAGTAGCCATGGCCCCTAGCTCATTTTGTCACAGATATTGCGTATTATTGAATATTTTTTAAGATGTTTCTCACGACCGTATCTCTTAAACATTAGTAAATGTAAACGGCGTTCTTTTCGTATGGCGCGTTTAGTCAATATCAATCGGTATGTTTTTACCACAGTCGCAGTTTTTCTAATGACATATTTATATTCCCCTTCTGCTCCTTGGACGATACATGGTATGTGATGTATAAAACAAACTTAAAAAAGCTTTAAAAGACAATCTAGTCTCTGGCCCACATAGCTAACACTGTGGTTGACCAACGCCTAAGTGTAAGACAGGTAAGAAACGCTGAACTGGCTTATGCTACTGGCGCCGAGCACATTCTCAAGAGCTCTTACTTCACGACCGACTGCTACAGGCGTTTTTCTGTAGTCTAAGTAAAGCGGGTAATTTGTCGTTACCGCATCATGCGGCAGCACCGACAGCAATACATTTTGCTCTATTGAAAGACCCTACTAAAACTTCTGCTGAACAGTGAGAACCTTTTTGGGGTGGGCAGCTGTCTCGGGCCACACTTTCAGTAGCAGGACAGTGTTGGATAAAATCTTGCAGCGTGGTATCAGTCACTGCAGGTTCACGACGTGAGTTGTGATTGTGGCGATTTTTCTGGAACCGCAGACACGTGCACATTTGAGCATGGTCCATGCAAGGACTGGGTAACCACGGACTGCGAAAGAGGTGCTTGCTTCCAAGTCCGCAGGGTGGCAGACATGAAGAACGGGCCAATGGAGGATCACACTCTGCACACTGGTGAAATGCTGGGAGCTCTCATAGCGGGAACCATGGTGGTCTCACAATGTTTTTGAGGAATATGTCCCAGCTTTTGTGCGGTTTAGATCGTGGACACCACGAAGAACAGTGATGCGTTAAATGTGGCCAGGTGATAACACCGAAAGCCTAAAGAGAAAATCTTTTCGTGTTGGAATCACCTTGCTCCGACACAGGCGAAGTCCGGCAAGGGGAGGAAAGCTGGTCTCCAAGAAATTTTGCAAACTAGGCTGATTAGAATACTAATTAGCGATGCTGTAATTGTTAAGTAGGTGGCACGGCACAACAACCTAACCGTTTTTGGACCATAGCTAGGGAGCGGCGTCCTAATAGTCTTTGCAGCAGCGGCCTACCGCTTTGTACAATTAGTACCTGGCGTGAGTGGCTGTGAATACCCCGGCCCCGTCATTAGCACTGGGTTGAGCAAGGATAGCTCCTTGTTGTCTGCTCTGAGCTTGCTTCTCTTGCGTTGTCTTGTCGACATGGCATCGTGTAATCGTTGCGAGTAGTAGCGCGTGTGTGTAGACCTAGTCGCGACGATCAGCAATGTTCTTTATTGTCTTGCGCCTACCTAAGAGCCGAATGAGGCTTTTAAAACCGCCGCGATGGTCCCATCGTTGCATTTTTGACGAACTAACCTTCACGTTAGCATGCTTTTGGGGTAGTGTGTGCGCTGAATTTTGCTCGAACTTTAGTGCTGCTACGTTTGTTGCGTTATACATTTGGCTGTGGTTTTACCTGCCCGTAGTAAACAGTGGTGCCTGCTACTGAGGCCCCCTTAACGAGCAAGGTTTCCTCAGCATGTAACGCAAGAGAAAAATTTCGAGGAGCAGCACTAAGTGTCGCGGTGTTAGTGTCCCAAAACCCACCGCTTTTCGCTGCCGAAAATTGTATTGTGAACGTGCGCCATGGCAACCGTGTGGGGGTAAAAGGCTTTAGGGCAGAAGAGTATGAGTGACAGAAAAGCAACCATTAACAACCGCATAGTGTTGAAATTGGTGTCTGGGAGGGTCCTTCTCAGCGTTGTCTGTCCAAACTGACTGGGATTCTTTTTATCGTAATTATAATATGTGCGTCGTGCGGTAATAAATTTAGAGCAATGATGGGTAATGTTCCTGGAAATGTGGCTATGTATATTTAGTACAGATAAGAGTGTAGCCCATGTCGGTGCTGTTCCTTAACAGGATAAAGAAAAGAACCGGGAATATTGCTCTCCCTATCTGCTGAAGGTGTAGTTTTGTGAGGAAGCCGACCATGGTTATTTCTGCTGAAAGAAACACATTACTGGAACTCCATATTATCGTTTTTTCATTTATTTCTACTCTGAATGAGGTTGACAAAAGATACGCACTGAAAACCAAACTGTCTTCCTCGCTTTCTCGATTCAGGCTGCGAGCGCCCAGAGAAAAGAAGTGGCGGTTTATTTTTCCTTACTGTAAAGATTTTAACGGATCTGCTAGATCTAGGGTTTCAAAAAGAAGAAAGGTGGGATTTGCTATTTCAGGTC
Organism: Amblyomma americanum; assembly: GCF_052857255.1. Lineage (NCBI taxonomy): Eukaryota > Metazoa > Arthropoda > Arachnida > Ixodida > Ixodidae > Amblyomma > Amblyomma americanum. The sequence goes on from NC_135500.1 coordinate 99,962,430, forward strand.
CCCGGCAGACTGTACTATGAGAATCCTCCATTTCGGGGCACCCTCATAGCCGGTTGTACGTGACACACCATGTTGCAGTTCACCGTATCTATGTAATAACACGTCTGAGAACAAATTTATAGCGAGTATTAATTTCCGATCATTGCCACTGTAATGGATTTCATAATACGCAACTGGCACTAAGCTTCAAGGCTACAATCGAAGAGTACACAACAGTGTTTTTCCATTTTGTTGTGACAGATCAAGGATCATGCGCTTACGCCACTGTGACCATGGCGACTAACCGGTCCAGGAATGCCACGCTGTCACGCCGGTCTAGAGGGCCTTTGTGCTTCACAGCATGGTACCACATGTCAGGAATTGCACCTGGCTCAGCCTCTGTTTTTGTGGAAAAAGACTACGGAGTTTGGGAGAACGTGTACACCGTTCCAAGCAAGATGTCCGGCCGGTGGTGGCGCATGCGGTACTCCGAGCTACGAGAAGAAATAGTGACGGTGAGTGCACGCTCGAACTTCAATCGTTATACACCATTGCTATTAATTTACCAACGACCGCCAAGACTTAAACTGGAATTGTTCAGTAATTTTTTGGGACAAGTCACCAGGCTGGATGTAGGAATGGTCGTCATTATGGGCTGCGCCATATCACCTACAACCTTTAGAAGTAGTCACTGCTCTGCTTGGGCCCACCAGTGCACTTGCGCGTAGGGTGTGGGTGTTCAATTACTTGCGTTGCGACTGAAGCCTGGGGCAGATATTGTTACCAGGCTATCTCTGGCCCTGCTTCAGCCACGCGCATGTTGCACTGGCGTCGCTTTAGAGAAGTGCGTTGTCGCTGTGACGGAAATAACCTATGATATCGCTCATAGCGACAAAACTGCAGAACCATGCAGCAACATTCGCTGATAGCGGATAGCCTACCGCCGTTTTCTGACATTGTCGCGGTGATAGGGCTGGCCAGAAGTGCGCACCGTTACGTAGCGGATCTTGAACTCTGAATGAATGAGAAGAAATAGAAGGGATAGCAAGCCCGCGTGCGCAGCTTGTCGCAAGCGCCACTGCGAGAGCTCCATAGACAAAATGAACACACACGGCCCATTCTGTGAAGCAATCGATCTGGGGAAACCTTTGATATGAATATATGGGCCAGCAGGCGAATGCTGAGGTATTATTTTATAGCAGATTGCTGTTCCGAAGCCGGTGTTTGCGCTGAAAGTGTTTAATAGGAACAATCAGAGCTATAGATATACACTGAAGACAAAATTAGTGGTGGTTACTTCGCCATTTCAAAGAAATACCTCCTGCGCCTCGCCATAATATTTTCTAGAATGTTCTTTGCATGTGCGTGAAGGGCAGGGGAAGTCGTTCCGAGAGCTTTCAGGGCATGTTCGTGATTCCCAAAAGAGCAAACCTGATGCCACCTTTGTGTAACTAATGCAAACGTCTCCGAAGTAGCCTATTTGATGTTGTTTTGAATCCTATAAGATAATGCAGGTGTATAAATTTCACTATATGCAGTCTACCTCTGATGGTCAGTTAGATAGATAGCTAGTTGCAACCAAACATGGTTATAACAGCACTGTTTAATTGAAGTAGCGTCTTTTGGGTGTGTTTGGCTCCCCGTCATCTACGCCTCCAGCTGAAGCTCAAGCCATGAACTACGCCGCTAGAGTAGTCCTCAGCCCCAACGACACACCCTAAGTCCGCCTCTTCGACGTTAACCACCTCTTCCCGAATGCCGCCCCTCTGCCCCGGCCCACCCAGCCTATGAACGATGCTCACGCCCTAGGAAATGAGACGCCTAGAGGACTTCCGACAACTGCCTGCTGTGCTTGCATTGCAGTGAAGCCGGCCGTATTTTTTGTCACTGCCCGTACTGAAGTGTCCGTATTCGTGGCTTTGCCATTGACGCATCCCGACCGCGCTTCGGCAAAGGCCCACTAGAAATCGACGACTACCTGTGTTGAGAGGAGCATGTGCCCGAAACACCTTTCCCGCTTACCATCGCCGTCAGTCTTGCGCTTCGCATCGCCACGCCGCAGCTACGCAGCGGCTCTTCGCGCAATGCATTCGGGCCCCCGCAAAGGAGACTAAAGAAAGCAACCTCTGGAGGTGAGGTTGCTCACGAGCGAAACGACGAAGAACCTCCACCGACCACATCGTATGAAGACGCCGATACGCTGACGCCGCAAACAAACACCTGTTAGACCACGACACGATCCGACTTCGGAATGACGCCGCCACAGAGAAGAGCCCCGACGACACGCCTTACCAACGGTTCACATGCCCGACGAAGCCGTGACCCGACGCCGAGAACGACGTGCAAGGCGAGAGCCTGAACATCTGACTTAGAACTGGATGTCGACAAACGCAAAGTTGCCGCTCTGGTCGGCACAGGAGCCGATTATTCTGAGATGAACAGAACATGAGCTGGGCAGCTGAGGAAGATCACGACCACTTGGGACGGCCCACAAATGCGCACCGCAGGCCACCTCATTACGCCATCGGGACGATGTACAGCGCAAGTGACCGTCAAAGAACATACCTATTCGGCGAACTTCGCTGGGCTGGATAAATGTTCCAGCGAAGTGATCTTGGGCATGGATTTTCTTAATGAGCAATAAGCACCATCGACCTGCGATTCAAGCTGATCACGCTTTCGACGGACGAGGCCATCCCTTCGATGAGAACTCTGGAAAATACTGCCGCCCTTAGTGTCCTGGAGGAACAAGTGAGCGTCCGACCCCGCACAAGCGTCATGATCACCGGAGGCGGCACAAAAGCCGTTAATATTTAAGCGATCATTGAGGGGAACATGCAATTGCTTCTAGACCAAGGAAATGGCATAACAAGATGCATTGCACATATTCGCAAAGGCCAAGCTGAAGTACTGCTGACGAACTTCAGGCAACAACACCGGCAATTTAACAGAGGAATGATGATTGCTTTCTTCGACGAAATATCCGACGTACGAGACTCCTTCGCGCTCTCCGACCCATCCGCAGAACATTCGCCTAACCATGAGAACTCTCCCGCTTTCGACATCAACCAGCCCCGCTCCGGAACAAACTGGATCAAATACACAAACTTCATCAAATATACAGCGAGTGCTTCTAGTCGTCACCAAAAGTCTGACAAACCCCGATTGCCAAACATTGCATTGGAACCGACGAAAACGCCCAGGTTCGACCTTTTCGACAAAGCCCCTACCGTGTGTCGCCGCGGAACGACAAGCCATACGGAACCAAGTGTAAGAGATGCTTTGTGACGACGTTATCCAGCCATCGAAGATACCCTGGGCGGGAAAAGTTGTTTTGGTAAAAAATAAAGACGGCACACTTCGGTTCTTCCCAATATCGACGACACACTCCACCGGCTCAGCAACGCCAAGAGGTTCTCTTCGATCGACCCCAAGAGCGGCTACTGATCGATGGACGAGACCGAGAGAAGACCGCATTTACCACACCGGATGGCCTTTTCGAGTTCAAATTGATGCCATTGGATTCTGCTCTGCGCTAGCAACTTTCCAGTGGGTAACGGATGCAGTGCTGGCAGGTCTGAAATGGAAGATCTGTCCCGTCTACTTAGATGAGGTCGTTACCTTCGCATCAAACTTTGATAACCATCTGAAAAGGCTTAGAACAGTGCTGGAGGCACAGAAGTAGCCGGGGCTAACCCTGCAAGCAGAGAAGTGCCACTTCTCCTATAAGGAGCTGCGGCTTCTAGTCCACATCGTAACCAAGGAGGGAGTACGCCCAGACACGCGGAAAACAGCTGCTATCGCACAGTTTTCGTCACCGACCGACAAGAAAGCTGAGCGGAGATTCATTGGCCTGTGCGCGTATTACCGACGATTTGTCAAGAACGTTTAGCGCATCGCAGAGCCTCTGACCAAACTGACAAAAGGAGACATGTCATCTAAATGGGAAGCGCCGCAAGGAGAAGCATTCGAGGGACTTAAGCATCGTTTTCAGTCCCCTCCGGTCCTCGGGCTCTTTGATGAAAACGCCGAGACTGAAGTTCATACCGACGTAAGCAGCGTGGGCCTAGGCGTAGTCCTCGTTCAAAAAAGCGACGAACTAGAGAAAGTGATCGCGTATGAAAGCCGTTCTCTATAAAAGGCCGAGGCTAACTATTATACGACCGAGAAGGAGTGCCTTGCCATCATCTGGGCTACGTCGAAATTCCGTCCCCACCTGCACGGACGACCATTCAAGGTGGTCAGCGATTACTACGCACTGTGTTCGCCTGCCAATTGACGAACCCCTCCGGCCGCCTCGCTCAGTGAAGCCTGCGCCTCCAGGAGTTCAACATCACCATCGTCTAGAAATCTGGACGCAAGCACGAAATGCGGACAGCCTACCGCGAGCCCATGTCGAGAAGCGGCTGGAAGAGGAGGATGAGGACGCCTTTTTCTGACCGATAAGCACCAGTGACTTCGCCCAGCTTCAATGCCCAGACCCCGACCTACAGCTTTTCATCCAGTATATCGAAGACAAGCTTTCTTCTCCCCCAGCAGAGTTTAAGAACGGTTTATCCTGTTTGTGTCTTCGAAATGGCATCTTTGTGAAGACATCGCCGCGAAGACCGTGTATCTCCTCGTTGTTCTGAGCAGCTTACATGAAAAAATTATGCGGCCTTCCCAAGATGAACCAACAGCTGGACTCATCAGGTTTTCCCGTACCCTTCGTCGCATTCAAGACAAAACACTACTGGTTCTGATTTTCTGCCGACGTCGCACAGTGTATCAAAACATGCCGGAAGTGTCAACGGCGAAGACGCCGGCTATCAGGCCAGCTGGACATTTAAAGCCCGTACCACCATCGAGCAAGTCCTTTCAGCAGATTGGAATGAATCCCCGCGGCCCCTTCCCAACGTCAACGTCGGGCAACAAGTGGATCATCATAGCGACCGTCTACTTGATGCGCTACAGCGAAGCATAAGCCTTGCCGAGTGGTACTGCGGTTGAAGTCGGAAAGTTTTTTGTCGAGCAGATCTTTTTGCGTCACGGTGCTCCAGAAGTTCTCGTCATGGATAAGGGAAGGACATTTACGGCCGATCTCATCCAAGCCATTCTTAGCTGCAGCTACAGAAGCCACCGGCGGACTAGTGCGTGCCATCCGCAGACTAACGGTCTTACGGATCCTCTGAGCAAAACTATCGCTTACATGCTTGCCTTGTATGTGGACACCAAACGCAAGACCTGGGATGCGATCCTCCCTTACACCGTCTTTGTCTGCAATACCGAAGTGCAAAAGACCCCCCAGATGGCACCGATCAGGCTCGTCCATGGCAGGGAGGCAACCACCATGCACGACGCCATGCTCCCGGACGTATCAGATGAACGCGTACGTTCAGTGCGCAGAACCTCGACGACTTTCCCGAATGCGGATCAAAGATAACAGCGGCACAACTCACGCCGACGTCACGCGGAATACAATCCGGGTGACTGTATATGTGTGTGGATGCCCATTTGCCGCCGCGAACTTGTGAAAATCTTCTGCGCCGCTACTTCGACCCATACAACATCACGTCGGGGAACACGAAGTATTTCCCGACGGTGCGACAGCATCACAGCGGCGCCGTTCACACCCAGAAGTTGCGCATATCGTGCGCCGAAAGCCTTATTATGAACGCTAACACAGACCTAATGTTTTTCTCTTCTGTGTTTACTTCCTGTTATTTTGTATTCCTTTCTGTTTGTTGTAAATGTTCATTTCATAGAGGAGTACTGCCGCGATGATGTCAGAGCCTATCATTACGAATTGTGCAGTAGCAGTATGATTGTGCAGTAGTAGTAGGGCAGTAGTAGTAGTAGACAGGATACCGGCAAGCACCCACAAATGACTAAAGAACTGATTAAAAGACGCCAAACCATGAAAGCATCAAACCCTAAAGACAAAATATCACTTAAGGAGTTATCAAAGTTGATCAATAATCAATTAGCCCAAGGTAACCGACATAAAGAAGATTAATATTGTCAGTACCTGAGGAGCCGTGCAGGTAGGCGTCGGGGAGAACCCAAGATTGAGCTTTTAATTAGGGAGCCAGGAGAGCCAGGGTCCAGGTCACAGAGCCAGAGCGCCACGAGCGCCAACCACCGCTTCGTCGTCGTTTCGACTAAGCGTGGAGGCTGCGCGGCGCGTTAGGCACGTGGCATTATGTAAAGAAACAAGCATGCTTTAAAGAACGGAGGTAGACTAAAAGCGGTTGAAGTCGCAGTTTTAAGGTGAAGGCCATTAATGGCTCATATTCCCGGTCGAGACTCTGTCCGTCCGTTGAATCGCCAACCAGAAGTAGCGACAACGGAAGTGACGTCACACACACACACTTTGACCTTGGCCGATTTGCACGAAAATCGATGTCCAGCCTAATTCGACTATGACGAACACCAGGGTGATCAAAAATTTGACCCGGTGACCCCCAAATTTGGCGCGGGTCACCCCCGAAATTTGACCGTGGCCGATTTGCACCAAAATCAATGTCCAGCGTAATTCGACTACGGTGCACACCATGGTGACCCCAAATTTGGCCCGGGTCACCCCCGAAATCTGACCTTGGCTGATTTGCACCAAAATCGATGACCAGCCTAATTCGACTACGGCAAACACCATGGTGACCCAAAATTTGGCCCGGGTCACCCTCGAAATTTGACCATGGCCGAATTGCAAAAAATCGATGTCCAGCATAATTCGACTACGGCGAACACCATGATCACGCCCAAATTTGGCCTGGGTCATCCCCGACATTTGACCTTGGCCGATTTGCACCAAAATCGATACCCAGCCTAATTCGATTACGGCGAACACCACGGTGACCCTCAAATTTGGCCCGGGTCACCCTCAAACTGGCCCTCCCACCCCCGAAATTTGACCTTAGCCGAAGGTTTCCCTTCGCGCACTTTAGATCGCCAAAGTGCACCCTGAATTTTTTTGTCCAGCCAAGGAGGGCAGTGTCATTAGCAATATGGATAAGATAGTTAAAGTAGCCGAATAGTTCTACACAGATCTATGCAGTAGCCAATGCAATCAGAACGTTAGTGAAGGGCAGTTGTGCACAGCAATGGGGCATCCAGGAAGTACATAAACAGGAAATAAAGAAAACCTTAGGAGCAATGCAAAGAGAGAAAGCAGCTGATGAGGATCAGGTAAAAGGAGGTAAAGGACGTAGGATGATTGTGCTAGAAAAGCTAGCCACCCTAAATACGCAACGCCTTATGACCTCGATCGTACAAGAAGCTTTGTAGAACGCTAACATTTTCTTTAATTCAAATGAAAAGAGATGTCAAGGACTTAAAAAATTACAGACCGATCAGCTTACTGTCTGTTGCATATAAGGTGCTTACTAAGGTAATTACTAATAGGGTCAGGAAAATCTTAGATTTCAATCAAGCAAATTATCAGGCAGACTTCAATAAAGGATACCCGACAATAGACCGTATTCACACTGTCAGTTACGTGAGAGACAATTGCGCAGAATATAACCGACGCCTAAATATAGCTTTCATTCATTACGGGAATGCAATTGACTCAGTGGAAATCTTAGAAGTCATGCAGGCATTGCGCAATCACAGTACTGAAGAGTATTATCTGAAAGTACTGGAAGGTGTCTATAGCGACTGAACAGTTACTGTAGTCCTCGATAAAGTAAGCCTTGCTGAGTCACTCAGGAGATGAACTGCAAAGCATGATCAATGACTTAGACCGGCGGAGCAAAACAGCGTCTAAAAATTAATATGCAGAAAACCGAAAAATGTTCAACAGTCTCGCAAGGGAGCAGCAGTTCACATTTGGCAGCGAGGTACTGGAAGTGGGAAGGGAATGCATCTACTTAGGGCAGGTACTGACCGCATATTCGGATCATCAGAGGGAACTAACTAGAAGAAAAAATTGGTGGTGGTTTAGCTTTGGTTAAACCTGTAGTGACGCGAAAGCTGCAGCTTGCAGAGTGGAACTTGGTCACGTGACAAACCACGTGACGGACCACGTAATCAGCCGCGCCGCCGGCAGCTGCTCCGCACCACGTGACAAACCATGTGACAGCGTGGCGGCGCAGCCACAGGGTGGCAGAGCCGCCTCGGCGCCTCCACACTGAAGGCTCGAAATGCTACCGTAATGTAGCTATCGCTTCAAAAGAATGGGCTGGAGTGTATATGGAAGTTTACCAATATCTCTCAACGGCTGTATCTGACCGCTACTCAACAATGGGGCAGAAACGGGGGGGGGGGGGGGGCTTACGAAAATGGTTGAGCTTAAGCTAAGGACAACGCAGCAAGCTGTTGGAAAGAAAAATTGGAACGTTAAGAGACCGAAAACGGGCAGAGTGAGTGAGGGAACAAACCGGGGTTAATGACATCTTTGCCGAAATCGAGAGGAGGAAATTTGCTTGGGCAGGGCATGTATTGTGAAGGCAAGATAACCGCTGGTCCTTGAGGGTAACGGAGTGAATTCCGAGAGTAGGAAAGCGGAGCGGGGGTGGGGGAGGAGAAAGAAAGTTAGGTGGGCGGATCAAACTAAGAAGTTTGCGCGAGGATACGGTGGCCGCAGCTGGCAAAGGACAGGGTTAATTTTAAAGACAATTGAGAGGCCTTCGCCCTGCAGTGGGAGTAGTCAGGCTAATCATGAGTTGAAGTCAATGGGATGAAATGGACTTGAGCATGGCAGTAATGCCAAGGCAAGATAATCGCTGGTCCTTATGGGTTACGGAGTGGATTCCAAGAGAAGACAAGAGTAGCAGGGACGCAGAATGTTTGTTGGGTGGGCGGATGAGATGAAGTTTGCGGGATAGGGTGGCCGCAGTTGGCACAGGAGACGGTCAGTTGGAGCGATATGTGCGAGGCCTTTGCCCTGCAGCGGGCGTAGTCAGGCTGCTGCTGCTAATGAGGATGTTTTAGGGTAGGAAGTTTGTTTAACGACACGCTAAAAACCGATCCGTCGCTGGCCACTGATCATTCCTGTTCAAAGTTATGTTCCAACCTACCTAGAATTTTGGTTATGCGAATATCACAACGTGTATGATTATTTATTTGTTTAACAATGCAGCAGGCAGTCCCTGGGCAAATCCAGGAACTGCTACTAAGGTCGAGAAACGAGAATAGAGGATCAATAAAGGGAATGAAGTGTAAGCAAAAATTATTACAACACAGTTGATCATCACAGGGGCACTACGTTGGTGGTTGTGTAAATTGATTTCGATTAACATGTTCTACGAAAGAATCGACTGAGACACACGTAACAAATAAAACAAGGTAGTTTATTTCAAGACCAAAAAGCTTGGGAGAATAAGCAATACTTAGATCATTATTATGGGTTATGGTTTGGTGAGGAGCTTTTTCATTGTTAATTCTCAAATTGTGACGGATTGGTTTCGTCAGGTATTCTCTATTAGTTACGTTCAGATCTACGAAATAACTTACAAAATCTTAGGTCTTAACGCTGTTCTACGCTGTGTTAAGGTGTGAATATCTGATTTTTAACTTGGTTAGTTATGCACTAATTCCTGGAATAGATTTAGTATAAAAAGCGCCCTATTAAATTTTGTGTCCAGCCTAAGTTTCCTATCAGACATTCCTGATGCGAACTCCATTGAATACCGGCATTTATTTATTTATTTATTTATTTATTTATTTATTTATTTATTTATTTATTTATTCATTTATTTCAGTACCCTCAGGGCCCGAGGGCATTACAGAGGGGAGTGGAGTACAATAGACAAAATAACAAAGGAACAGCAGTCACAAGTAACACAAAAATGTGAACAAAAATATGGCTCGCGCTAATCAGTAGGTCTAGGAATAGCCTCACGAGTGTTTTATATGAATTTTTTTACAACAGGACGAGCAATACATGATCTTTATCGGGGGAGTACATCTTTCCATGGGCCTTGTCACATGTCGTTAACAGGGTCAGAACGAGGTATTATACATCACCAGTTTTGGTGACTGGAACATTACGCACACCGTATAGAAAGTGTAGTGGCTTGTTTCGACAATTAAAACCATGGCCTTTGTTTTGTCTGTATTAAACTTCATCCCTTAATTAATGCATCAGGCCTGAATGAATGATAAACATTCAGTTCATTTATTTGGGTTTTCTACGGAATCTACAACATTAAAGCAACTTTCTTGGTTTTTCTATGAGTAAAACATGGAACATTTCTTTTAGCCACGTAACAATGACAGTTGCAGCGCTACAGCACTAGTGATACTTTGTAAATTGCCTTGTATTTTAAAACTATTTTATAAGAAGCAGCTGTTTTCCTTTCAGATCCATATCAGCATCGATGTTAAGAAATTTCCTGAGCTGCAGACATTCGCTGTTGATGATCTCACGATCGACAGCGCCGAGTGTCCACCTGGTAAGCATCTCATACATAAATAACAAACATTCATTCTGGGTTAAATTTCTTCGCCTCTTCTCACGACAGACACTTTAAGCTCAAAAATGAACACCAGAAGCAACAATTAAGGGCACTCTGCGCAAGATTCGCTATGAACAAATCGATTAGCAGTAGCTTGCAACCAAGGCTATGTATTTTGTTATATTCGCAGCATAAAAAAAGGTAAATTGTCAGATGTTCTACGGACATTTACAGGAGATCAGTAAATTTACTGCTCTGGTAAGATTTATGCTGACAGAAGACTAAAATTTTGCTGGGCTCTCATTAAACAACCAGATACAGAAGCACAGCTGTCCTGAGAACAATCGTTGAAACAGAACAGCACTCGTGCGAGGAATATAATTCGAAAGTTAGCGAATAAAGTTAGCATTTTTATTCACCCACGTTCTTTTGTCCTCGCTCATTATGTTCGACACCTGAAATATCTTTTCTGCATTTTATGACTTTCATTACGACTTGGCATTACACCTCTATGTAGTTCTCAACAAATTCACTTGTATTTCGATTCAGACGAAATATTTTTCCTCCACCTAAATACTGTGGGCAGGTCGCATCAAAGCCATTGCATCAGATTTCTGAATCAAGACACCAAAGGAAAATTTTTCGCACATACAAAATTTTGCGCACAATTTCACAGTGATTGGAAACAGCAACACAAAATATTCAGATTTCTCCAATAAACTATCGAAGGATGGTGGACTGAATTTTTGTTTCGAAGATGCACATGACACAAAAGTTCAGTAAATAATTGCTAATATTGCTATTGCTATTCAAAATTATAACGCACTTTGTTCCCGATATGAGGAATTGTAAATCCTGAAACACCTGAAACTTAAAACTTGTCTACTTAGCCGGAGTACCCGGGTTCGAACTCGAGCACGGCGGCTGTGTTTAGATGGAGGTGGTGGTGATGAAAAGCACTTATTAGCCTATATTTACAGAGAGGTGCTCGGGGACAGGCCCTTTGTGGGTCTCGCCCCTTACAATACAAGGCGGTGTCCCTGATTATGGGATCCCGTTGGCCCTGACCGCTGCGCAGGTCCGCCGAAATAGGGCCTGTTCGGCCGAGAGTTCCTGACAGCCGAGAAAGACTGCCTCCCAATCCTCTCGGGTAGGGGAAGAAGTGATGGGGGGCGGGGGGGGGGAGAACGATTTTGCCTGCATGCCAAAACCATGTTAAGGGTGCCGGCCACCTCCCCACAGAATGAGCAGCGGCCCTCAAAAGAAGAATCAAAGTGCTTGAGCACCGCCGGGCACAGCAGGGTGTTTGTAAAGACCCTAAGGACAGGTCGTTCGCCAGCTTTACTCAGCCCCTTCATAGGAACCGGGTAGCGCCGGTGTTCGACACGATAGTGCTCAGTAATATCTTTAAAAGAAGGCAGAGGGCTGTGATCTCGATTAAGGTCCTCCCAAGGAACGCCTGGTGCCCGGTAAGTGAGTGCGCGGGCTGCCTCATGGGTCGTTTCGTTACCTGGCATGCCTTGGTGGCTGGGGACCCATATGATTGAGAGATCAGTTGGATTGGAGTCGCGAGAACTGTGACGAAGAATTATGCGAGCAAGTGGAGTGATCTAACTGAACTCAAAGTTAGGACAGGCTCCGCGAGAGTCGGTGAGGATGAATTTAGAGGCGGGATGGCAGGCTGCGACAGTAACTGCCTCACATGTCTCGGTGGACACCTGAACCGCACCGTAAGGAAAGGGACAAAGGAGGGAGTGAGAGAAGAAAGGGAGAAAGAGGTGCCGTAGTAGAGGACTCCTGAATAATTTCGACCACCGGAGCCCTCCACTACGACACCTCTTTCTTCCTTTCTTTTCTCACTCCTTCCTTTGTCCCTTTCATTACGGTGCGATTCAGGTGTCCACCGAGACATGTGAGGAAGTTACTGAGTCATTTCCTTTCCTGCAAAAACAATTTTAAATTTCAGATACCCCCGCCGCGGTGGCTCAGTGGTTAGGGCGCTCGACTACTGATCCGGAGTTCCCGGGTTCGAACCCGACCGCAGTGGCTGCGTTTTTATGGAGGAAAAACACTAAGGCGCCCGTGTGCTGTGCGATGTCAGTGCACGTAAAAGATCCCCAGGTGGTCGAAATTTTTCCGGAGCCCTCCACTACGGCACCTATTCTTCCTTCTTTCTCTCCCTCCTTTATCCCTTCCCTTACGGCGCGGTTCAGGTGTCCAAATTTATATGAGACAGATACTGCGCCATTTCCTTTCCCCAAAAAACCAATTATTATTATTATTATTTCAGATCATGACACGGTTTTGGCCCCTCTAAGCAAATTGCTGTGTAAACAATCTTGTACATAGCGATGTAAACAGCAACTGAAAGTTCGGTTCCATTGAAAGGCTTATCACGTGATATTCTGCACCTTCCAAGCAATAGGCTTTTATTAGTCTTCATTGGACTCGGCACATATAAGAAGGGCCCTGCACCTTTCAGTTAATAACTGGTTACCGTCCCGCGTTGCACTCATTAAGCATTACATGCACAACGCCCGCTGCACGCCACCAGCAGCAACACAAACCCAGTTTTGTCCCTGTCGCACAAAGGCCTATCCTGCTCACGTTAAATTTACCTTGTCTTGTATCAGTAGCGGCTACTTTATCCCCTAAAACTTGCTGAACTTCTCAGAGCACCTGTCTACTCTGCCGCTTTCCGCAATGCTTATCTTGTTTAAAAATGTACCACCCTACAGCGAAGGGTCAACGCTGATTTCAGTGCGTTATAGGGGTAGTGCAAGCGGAGATGGCGACCGCCGTCTGTCCCTAGCCAATGACAGGTTGCTCACCACGCTAGGAACGAACTTAGTACAATACCTCAGATATAACAAACCTTCGAATGCCAACTCGGATATAATGAACTTTCGTGTGTTAATTTCGGATATAACAAGCTTTCATCTGCGGCCTAGGATATAATGAACAAAACTATGCCACCTTGCATAATATAGCGAACTTTTTGTCTGTGCCTAAGATTTAACGAACTTAGTGTGTTGACCTCAGATATAGTGAACCTAAGTGTGCCACATCGTATGTAAAAAAAGTTTGATGCCTAGATCTCGGATGTAACGAACTTACTGCGCCGACGTGGTATATAAAGCACCTTGGATATAACGAACTTTAGTGTGTCAACCTCGAATATAAGAAACACAACTAATTCAAACGCTCCATCAAGGATCGCTTAAGAGTTTTCTGTTTCGTATGCGCTGGGCAAGATCATTTTTAATTCATTTAAATCAGCCAGATTATCGCTAACTTGTGTTTGTTTTCGAGCACATTCCGTTCAGTTCATTTCTCTTTGCGCTTCACCAAACATTTTTCGTTCCATAGCTCGCTGCAGTGTTCTCAATTTCTTTAAAACCTTTTACTTAGCCTGCAGCACAACGCCTCTAAGGTCAGCGAAATATTTGGTTCTGATCATCCTCGAACGTACAAGAAGTTTCACGCTCGAAAGCAAAGGGAAGTTGTGTGCAATCAAACTGCTAGAATGCATTCTCGTCTCACTGTGAGCTTTTCCTTGGCATCGAAACTTTAATTTTATAGGCGCTACATTTTCCAAGATCACCTAAGAAAACAAATGTAATCTTGACTGAAACGTTGATAACATACAGAAGCAGCAGGGATGTCTTCGGTTTGCATGTTCAAACATACTGAGCCTATTCCTCGTTTTTCTTTTAATTTATATTTAATGTTAGCAGCTACGTAAAGGATCAAGAAATGTTCATAGTTTTTCTTTATAAATTATAGTGGAGATGCAAATACTTTGAAAATTATCGCTTACTTATTCTTCACTTAAGGGCTCTGTGACCTATTGTTGAGACATTAATACTAATTTCGTTGGTATACTTTTGAGATGTGGTGCAACTGCACTAGTGCAATATTTTTGTTGTCGTGACATCTCGGAAAGCGGGTGCTCTTCCTTTCTTGAAAAGTATTTATGTTTATATTTCTGTGAAGTTCAATTCATGTTGTCTTCCTGAAACACTTCCGCACTGGAAGGCAGTGCTTCCATTCCGTAGTCTGTCGCCTCGATTAAGACGAACTTATGTCTGTTGGCAGAATGTTTGGTACAAGGTGCCGCTTGAGTTGCGCTTGCTCCTGGCGATACAGTTACCTAGCAGCATACCTACTGTGAAGCCAGAGATGAAATTCATGTGATCAAAATGGATTCTTTAGCATCGGCATCATCTGCTGTATCCTGGGCTATTTTGAGGATGAATGCCTGGAGCAGGCAGCAGATATCGCTCCGCTAGCGTGCTAGAGAAACGGCATACTGTTGAAGACATTGCTACGACTCCAGCTGCAAGACTGTCGAGTACATGTTACTCAACCTATTACAGTGTGATAATGACATCATCATGAGACAATGATGCGTAATAAGGACATCATGTATATGGGTGCAATGATTGATCAACCCAGAGCAGAACGTTCTCAGATTCTTTTGAGCAGATTGTTTTGATCGCTACTGCAAGAGTAGCAAATTGACATCAAGCCATACACCGAGAAGCGGCAGAAAAAATACGTTGTTTCGCCTTGAATTTTCACCAGAAGTTGAGATTACTGTTGCGGTAAACAAGGGAATTTGCAGGATTTGACAAGCTTCGCCTTTTCCCCGGCGTCTGAAATTGGCACCTTTAGAACCGACTCCTCCAAAATTCAGTGTTGCATAACTTTTCGTACTTAGAACAAAAGCAGATTTTATTTTTTCGAAGAGTTTCATTTTCTAGAGCTATAATAAGGGGGCATAAAAAAACTTCTTCACATTTTTTCTCCTCCTGCTAGATTACACATACGCTCAGTGGTATGAAGACAAAGTGTTCGCGACAGTGTTAGCATGAACAAAAATTTTTCTTCTGCCAGAGCCCCGTTAAAGAAATAAACGGAACTCCTTTGACGTTCTCTTCTCTCTGACATAAAGAGGACTTACTATTTGCCTAGAAGGTCAATCTGACCTAACTACCGCTTGCTGGGATTCCTTTCAGAGTCTCACGACGGGTCATGCGACTTCTCAAGGGGCGACACTTGCGGCTACGACCTCGGAAGCGGTGGCGACGACAAGTGGGAGGTCGTAAAGAAAGCACCCTTCAGCTCGCTCGGTGAGGCCTCATTATTTCATTTTGCCACTGTTATACGCAGTAAGGGCAGTAAAGGCAGTAAAGGACGAAGGCATTTTTCAACAGGAAAGATTGTATGAACGCACTGATTTCATATATTGTAAGATTTCTTGATAACAATCAATATGTCCGCAGATCGCCCCTAGGCAGACTCATTTTTTTTGCTAATAACATTCAAAAGCTTTCCCTATTGGTTTTCTATGGCAGCGTTATGTACGCGATGCGAGCGGTGGAAAAATTTTAAAAGTAAGATTTTTGCAACGGATCAGAAGAATTAAGTCACCTACAGTGTTTCCTTAGAGTACCTTACAAAATTCAAATATTCAAAATTTTTGTTCAAGAATTCTCGACACGACAACGCTAGCTGGTTTTGTATGATTTCGCTCAGTTTCGCGGTGTGCTCGTCGCGCCTGCAATTTTCCTCCTTGGCAATGCGCCGGCACATAAAGGTTTAAGCAGAAAGATTGCCCCTACATTTGATTCTGCGGCGGAGGCCGACTGAGTATCCGAATTTGATCCGGAGGCCCCAGCCCAGAGCATCATGCCACTCATGCTTTCTTTCACTCATGAATCGCCCAATCATTTATACGCTACCGCAGTTTTGTGAGTAGTGTCGAGTTCAATGGGAATCACTGCAAAACTTCAATAACATAAGCACAAGCGTGATGGCGTCATACGTGGCGTCGTCCTTTGTTCGCGCACCAGACAAAGCCGATCGCTCGTCATACCATGAGTGTAGGCAGTTGTAATGTTGACGTATTTAGATTTTGCGTGTAACCTTTTTGCGCTTTTTCTTCTCAGCCAGAGCGTTATTTTGTTTCTTTTTTTTAACATGGGGAGCGATTTTTACGCGGTGCACTTAGTAACAGCTAGCCCTAAGTGGCCCAGGCTTTCGTGAACCACAACAATACATGCAACAGTCTGTGCATACTGCCACGTCGCGTTGACAGCAGGAAAGAAAGCTGACTTAGAAGTGAGACTGAATTAAGCTATGCGTACGCACGCTTAATGCACATGCCCAACTAAAATTGTCTAGTAAATATATTCAGGCGACATTTGTATACAGTTCCACTGTCAATGTCGGCCATTCGGCTCTCAGGAGAGCCCAAAGGGCACCACTGGAACGCAATCCCGGGCCTCTTGATTTCATTATCAGCATGGAATAATTCAGCGAGGCTATTGTGGTTATATAGTCCCCTTGCCTTGCAACTTCACTTTTCTCTCAGCTCTTGCAAAAATCAGACTTTGCGAACAGCGTTGAGCAATGGGACTGTTATCTTACATATGCACTTGAAAGAACTGCCCAGGGTCTGTGAGGGTGCCAGTGGTGTTATCTCTTTTGCCTGGACAGCGCAGCTGCCTTTCTGGTTGTGAAATAACAATCAAAAGTATAAAAACTAACCATGGTGCGCGATAAAAAGAGAACAGGCCTTGCACCAGCAGGGATAAACAGGAAACGCAAATGGAAACTTTGATACCAGTTTTTAGCGATAGTGTTCTGAATAATGACTGGCAAAAAAAAGGTACTCTCCCCAGAACTTAAAGAAAAACCATTGGCGTCTAGCCGCACATACGGGTGGGTGCCTTGATCGCAGTGAAAACGAACTTCACAAGGGTAGAAACTTGGGCGAGTCGGTAACGGTGATCCATGGAAAGTGAGAGTAGCGCAAAACGGGACAAAGGGACAGAGAAAGACAGACACAACACAGGCGCTAACTTCCGACTGAAAGAAACCAGGGCGGCAAGACGAACGTAATCCGTGAGGGGAAACAGGCGCATGCGCCCAGAAAGATAATGAAAAACAGGTGAATGAGGACCTACGGATGTGCACGATTCAGCGTTTCTTTAAGAAGGCCAGCTCTCTTTTGGACAGGGAGATCGACGGCTTGCTTACACATTTATCGTCCAAGGCAGCGATACGAGCTGCTTCAATAATCTCTCGCGTTAACTGATCCCGGTGTTTGGCAACGATCGAGCACTTGTCCAGAAATGGCACACAACCACACTCCTTGCAGTGTAAAGCCAGATTACTGCCAGTAAAAGTTCTCAAGTTATTTTTGTGTTCGCGAAGTCTCTCATTCAAGCACCGACCTGACTGACCAACATACCGCTTACCGCAAGAGAGAGGGATGTCATAAACAATGCCTTCAGTACATTTCACGAATTTCTTTCTGTGGTCCCCAAAAGCTGCAGTGCACCATTAACCACAGAAAGAAATTCGTGAAATGTACTGAAGGCATTGTTTATGACATCCCTCTCTCTTGCGGTAAGCGGTATGTTGGTCAGTCAGGTCGGTGCTTGAATGAGAGACTTCGCGAACACAAAAATAACTTGAGAACTTTTACTGGCAGTAATCTGGCTTTACACTGCAAGGAGTGTGGTTGTGTGCCATTTCTGGACAAGTGCTCGATCGTTGCCAAACACCGGGATCAGTTAACGCGAGAGATTATTGAAGCAGCTCGTATCGCTGCCTTGGACGATAAATGTGTAAGCAAGCCGTCTATCTCCCTGTCCAAAAGAGAGCTGGCCTTCTTAAAGAAACGCTGAATCGTGCACATCCGTAGGTCCTCATTCACCTGTTTTTCATTATCTTTCTGGGCGCATGCGCCTGTTTCCCCTCACGGATTACGTTCGTCTTGCCGCCCTGGTTTCTTTCAGTCGGAAGTTAGCGCCTGTGTTGTGTCGGTCTTTCTCTGTCCCTTTGTCCCGTTTTGCGCTACTCTCACTTTCTATGGATCACCGTTACCGACTCGCCCAAGTTTCTACCCTTGTGAATTACGTTTCTAGTTCTTCGGGCGTCTTTCTACGTGTTTCCCAAGGCCCATGTGCGACCGTGTCCGTTATTGCTGCCACTGTGTGCAAAGCACGTGCTGCAGCTTTTTGCCTCCGCTCCGGGATTCTACCCGACGACGTCAGACTTCTCTTCAATGGTCTCAACCCCTCCACTGGGCACTCCCGCAGAATATGCAAGATTGTAAAATCCGAATGTCATCGTTATGTACGTCTTCTGAGGGAGCACTTAGCCGTGCAACTCCAACAGGCACTGGAACCTAACGCCGCTAAACGTCAGCTGCGAGCGTATCTGCTTCTAGCGGACCAAACAACTGAAGCCCTGTGGCAACTTCAACTCCGATCCCTTCGATCCCTCTGCCCACCTAAGGGGTCGAGAAAATGCAACAGCGTATACGTCTCCGAAGGAGTCACCCTTCCTGAGGACGTCAACCGGTTGTTGTCCTTTGGATCCAAGTTTGCAAGGGAGACTTCGAAGACTCCGCATGAGCTACTTTCCATGGTGCGACGTGTGTCTCGCCTAGCCGACAAAGAGGACTCTGGCCGGTGCACCTCCGATGGCGTAGACGTCCTACAGTACTGTAAGCCTCGTCCTTCAAAAGTTCGTGTGGATCGTGTCGTGTCCTACCTAGCCGAACAGTCGCTTTGCGTCATCCCCTCTGACAAAGAGGGCGGGTTTGCTGTCTTTCCCCACGGTGTATTCAATGAAAAAGCCAATCATGCCATAACAGAAGTGTTTAAATGTGGAAGAAGTGTTTCACTTCCCAAACTTAAGGTTCAAGCAAAAAAACTTTGTCTCAAGCTTAATCTCGAAAGACCAGCCAGCAGCATTGAAAGTAGTAAGCGCCTTTTCCTAGAAGTGTTTTTCAGCGCAAAAACGCATAAGGCTGGCGTTCCCTTAAGGGTAATCGTTTCCGAACAGGACACTTGGCAAAAGTCAATCGCTGTGTTTCTAAAAGAAAAACTAAACATGTTGACGATAGATGACCCATTTCTAGTACGTAGTTCAGAGGAAGTGTTAAGTGCTGTGAAATCGCTTTCTGACAAGAGCCTTCTTGGGTTCTCAATTGATGTGAAAGATCTTTATTACTCCTTGCCCCATCATAACCTGCTTACAATTGTCGAAGATTCGATCCATCATTTCGGCGCTGTGTCTTTTCAGAATGAATCCGGTTTATACGTCAGTGGTTTTTTAGAATTGCTACACTTTTATCTCCGCTCCACTTTCATAAACTGGCAAGGCGCTGCTCACATTCAGAAACAGGGAATATGCATTGGGTCTTGTCTAGCCCCTGTACTTAGTGACCTGTATCTGGCACATCTTGACAGGAGCCTCCAAGAGAGGCTTACCAGCCCTCATGTCGTCAAGATCTTTCGTTTTGTGGACGATTTCTTTTTCCTTGTTGAGTGTACGCCATCGTGCTTAGAGCAAGTTGCATCCGGTATTTTAGCTAAGGTACAAGAGTGTTTTTCACCGCTGCTATTGACTAACGAAATGCCAACCGACAACGAGATTCGCTTTCTTGATATCCGTTTTAAATTCCTGGACAACCACCTGTGTTGGAGCTATGCACCTCGGGCAAACAAACCTCTACTCCCCTATATATCTGCCCATTCTAAACTCGTTAAAAGGGGCATTATTAATTTATGCTTGAAGAATGCTCTGGAAAAGTCATGCCCCCACCTAATCAGCGAGAGCTTTCACGCTCAACTCGCAAGGTTCCATCAAGCAGGCTACCCAGCTGATATTTGTGTTTCTGTCGCCGAAGGCATACTAAAGAAGAAGCGCCAGGAAGGCCAACTGCCGTCCGTGCCTTCAGAAAGAAAAAAAGACAAAATTGCCGTTATTCCTTACATTCATTGCCTGTCCCACAATCTCAAGAAAATTGGGACAAAAGCTAATGTTCGTGTCGTTTTTTCTGCCCCTGAAAAACTAAGTGCGCTTTCCAAAAAAACTTTGCCCGCTGATAAACGTCCCCAAAAGCTGCAGTGCACCATTAACCACAGAAAGAAATTCGTGAAATGTACTGAAGGCATTGTTTATGACATCCCTCTCTCTTGCGGTAAGCGGTATGTTGGTCAGTCAGGTCGGTGCTTGAATGAGAGACTTCGCGAACACAAAAATAACTTGAGAACTTTTACTGGCAGTAATCTGGCTTTACACTGCAAGGAGTGTGGTTGTGTGCCATTTCTGGACAAGTGCTCGATCGTTGCCAAACACCGGGATCAGTTAACGCGAGAGATTATTGAAGCAGCTCGTATCGCTGCCTTGGACGATAAATGTGTAAGCAAGCCGTCTATCTCCCTGTCCAAAAGAGAGCTGGCCTTCTTAAAGAAACGCTGAATCGTGCACATCCGTAGGTCCTCATTCACCTGTTTTTCATTATCTTTCTGGGCGCATGCGCCTGTTTCCCCTCACGGATTACGTTCGTCTTGCCGCCCTGGTTTCTTTCAGTCGGAAGTTAGCGCCTGTGTTGTGTCTGTCTTTCTCTGTCCCTTTGTCCCGTTTTGCGCTACTCTCACTTTCCATGAAAACGAACGAACGGGTGAGTGCGTTATATGGGGGCGCTCTTTCTGAAAGAACAGCTGTACATTTCTGTGGGCTTGCCTTGTGGCGGTTAATAGTTTGTAATAAGATTTTAAAGAGCAAGCGTTTTGATAACGATTATTGAAATGACAATCACACAATCACACGAGCCGCTTCGCAGTCGACGGGATAACCAGTGTCTCCATGGTGCTCCAATAAAGCGTGTGAGCGAGAATCGCTTCGGGCGACGTCGATTTGGTGTGGCTTGATGCGGCTCTTGAAATTCCTGTTTTACCTATTTAGGCAGCGTCACAATCAGGACAAGGTACCCAGGGAGACGGCCTCGGTAGATAGCTTGCTCATTAGGTTCCCTAACATGTATACGACGTTCTGAATAACAAAATACGTTGGACATTGTAACACGATTTTGAATCACAGCAGTACTTAAGAGCCCAACCAAGCACGCGTCCTAGTATTATAGCTTCATGACATGCTCATTATGGTTTGCAATAGTCAAAGCTTTACACTATTTCTAATAACCTGCTGTACGATGAACTCATATTGGCACTTATATGCAGTAAACATACCTTTCAGCCGTAATAAAATTGTGCATGGCCAAACATTCGGTACAGAAACGGGGCGAAAGTTGAACGGAGTGGCATTAATCCGAGCAGGTGTCTTGCGGGCAAGTTAAGGAAAGCAAGCAGGTATTTTACTTTTACTGTGGCACCAGCTCCTTCAAATTAACGTTGCTGTTTCGTCAAGTCAGAAGTGCGTACTCGTTCCGGCGCCTAATGTAAAAAACTTGTTGTGCTAATCGATGCTTAATGGCTACGACACAATAACCGGCGCGGAAAACACAAAGAACCCGAAAAACCGTTTACAGGCCAAAGCGAGAGCTGGCATCTGCAATAAGTTTAGTCTAAGAAGTGGAATCGAAAAAAACCCTAAGAATAATCTGAAAAATTTCATAAGCGATCGCTTCGGCGTTGCTACCAAGCTTTCTTTATTATAAATGGTTAGGCAAGTTCATGACCGTCCACAAAATCCGCAGACACTCAGAATCCTGCACTCAGTGTGCCATGTGGTAGATTAGAAGATCCGATTCTTTCAGAAACCTTTCGAGTATAAGTAGTTCTGGGTGCGGCTATTTCTGGCCGTACGGCCGCCGCGATGGCTCACTGATAATGGCGCTCGGCTGCTGACCCGAAAGATGCGGGTTCGATCCTGGCCGCTGCGGTCGAATTTCGATGGAGGCGAAATTCTAGAGGCCCTATGCTGTGCGATGTCAGTGCACGTGAAAAAACCCCAGGTGGTCGAAGTTTCCTGAGCTCTTAACTAAGGCGTCCCTCATTGCCTGAATCGCTTGGGGACATTAATTCCCAGTAAACTATAAACCATATTTCTGGCCGTGCGAAAACAGAGTGCACCATCAAATTTCAAGCTATGAACTCCGTATACAAAGAAACTATTAGGCGAACACTACTTCCCATAAAACCAGGACAAAAAATTTGGAAAACTTCGCGACTGCCGCGGCAGCGCGCTATCTTACTTATTCATAAGAAAACGACAACAGCAGTATTCCATTGTTCCCTTTGAAAACAGCTTCGATTCGAGATCGGAAAAAATCGCCCGCGTTTTCTTCGGTGAACTAAGGTGTCCTCTTATTCTTCATTTTTCGATTCCTCAATTTTTTTTGCTGGTTGCAACACTTTGTAACACTTTCGGGGAGCATGCACTAGCGAAAGCATGTACCTGGCTGAAATTATTTGAAAGCTTTCCAGGCAATGTCTCTCTGTCCTTATTCACACAATTGCATAAAGCTTGCATAAACCTGCCCTTATTCTTACAATTGCTGTCTTGCAACGAAGTGACGCTGCGTAACTTCAGCAAATTGAGTTGCCGCCAAATTTTGCACTCATTGCCTTCACCGCACACCTTACTGTTGAATTGAAGAACCAGAGGGGCGACCGCGCTGGGTCACTGGTTATGGCCCTTGACTACTGACCCGAAGGACGCGGGTTCGATCCCGACCAAGGTAGTCCGATTTCAATTGAGGCGAGATTCAGGAGGCCCGCGCACTGTGCGATGTCAGTGCACGTTAAAGAACCCCAGGTGGTAGAAATTTCCAGAACCCTTCACTACAGCGTCCCTCATAGCCCGAGTCGCTTTGAGACATTAAACCCCGCAAACCAAGCCAAGCCGAATGCTCAGAGGCAGGAAACAACGCTTAAACTTCCAAGCAAATAAGATGGTTGTTAAGCGCGAGGGAAATCTTCCAAGCTCTCTATATGTTATGAAGACGATAAGAGCAATTTGATTTTATGAAGGGTCAACAAGATGAACTAGAACTTGTGCGCAGCCCAATGTACTTACCTAAGGGAAATACACCCGAAAAACAGCGTAAATCTGGCTGATGCGCGTTGGATGATTCTGACTTGTAAGGTAGTGGTAAACAATTAGAGTGCACACTTAAACTCCGCCTTAAGGATATGGCGCGATAGCGTGAATGAGTTAATGGCGGAATTGGTCATTCTCCACTTTACGTTCATAGAGCCCAAGGAGTCCTCACATCACTCTTTCCGCAATGGTGCAGCGGTTAAGCGATGCGACACTGCCCTGCGATGGAAAGCCAAGGCGGGGCTTGTGCAACACAAGTTGCTCATCCCGAGCAAACTCTCGCGGTCAATCATTAGGAGCCACCTGCCACACTGGTCAGTTTGCTCACTGTCCGTTGGGCAGGTTGTGATGACGGTGCAAAGTCACGTCACCTAGGCGGCCCACGTGAGTTCCTTCTCCGGGTGCTGGCCGCCTGGGCCCCCTACGCTGCCGTATTATACGCTCACAACATCGATGCCGGATTTTCTGCGTAACGGGGCCCTTACCGTTGCCGCGTTAAAGCGGAAATAATGAGGATGAGCGTTTTCGGTGGATCGACCTATTGCGTGTGCGGCAAAGAAGAAATACAGCTAGAATCTGGGTGCTTCTAGCGCTGTTCCTGCAAATGTGCGGCCGCTGAGCACTAGAAAGCACCCTCAGAGACAACGCCGGCGTAAAATAAGCGTTCACAACGAGAGGATTTAAGGTAAGGACGGACGTTGCGAGAATTATCACGGTTAAGCCGGAGCTTATTAGAAAACTTCTTTGGCATCAGTGACACAATGTAACGTTTCACTCACCTCTGTGCATCCGTTCCTGCATGGATGGATGAATGGATGGAAGGTAGCAGCGTCCCCTTTGAAACGGGGTGGTGACAGTTGCTACCGCGCTCGCCTTTTTTTTCTGTACTTTTATGTCCAAGAAGCACCGCAGTGCGCTGCCATTAACAGGTATATGCCCAGCACTAACATCCGCCAAGTGGTAGCATTATGCTTATAACCCTGTGCTGTCATAGAGAGAGGAGCTCAAAACTGCACAGAGCATACTATAGTCTTGTGAAAGCAAGTGGTAGCAAACACTTTCTTTTGGGATTCTTAGGTTTAAGACTAACGTGATGGGAAGATATGTCTTTCGTTGTCAACAATCGTGCTCTTCCCAGCGCTAATAACGACAGAAAACAAGCACCACACGCACTCTATACGAACATGTAGCCACATTTATGTTCGTGGTTATTACTGTAGTAAAAAGTGATTCCAAAGTGTCGTTTTAAACCTCTTCCATGTTTTTTTTTTTTGCAGGCGCTGTGAAATTAACCGCTAGCAGAGGCGTGCAAACGACAGCTGCCCTAACGTCGCCGAATATCACAGGCAGCCGGGGAAACGTGTATTGCTTGAACTTTCGCTACCTTGTTGGCCACATTCCCAATGTAGGACACAATTACTACTTTGAAGTGAGCGTAAAAGGTAAGATATTTGTCTAGATTCTGCGTCTTCGACGTTAGTAAGCTTTGCTGCTCCTTTCTTAAGGCACTCCTCAGAAGTATTAAGGAAGGCGCCCTATTTGACCAAAGAAAAAAATTATAAGCAAAGAAGCTATACGACACAGTTACGCATTGTGATTAAAACGTATCGACATCTAAGAGGACTTGTTTGGCGAGGCGGCTCGCTGTAGTAAACGCGCAAAAAACTGGAGGGATCGCTTAAGCTCCGCCATAATGGTATGACGCATTAGAATCAACTGGTTTGCGCCCACATATACGGAAGTGGTTATTCTTTAATCAGCATTCATAGATCACTGAGAGTCCTCATACCACTCCTGGCGTCGCGGTGCACAGTTTAAGCAATCTGCCACTGCCCTGGGATGTTAGGTGCGGCCACTGGTTGGGCTTGTGAGACCCAGTTTGCTCTTCGCGAGCAACTTCTTGCGATCAGTTATCAATATAACTGCCACCTGCGACAGTGGCCAGTTTGCTCACAATCCGGTGGAAAGGTTGCGAGGACGCCACAAGGTCATGTGACCTAGCTGCTCCACCTAGGTCGCCGGAACGGCCGGTTGCTCCGTCCGCTCCGTCTGCGATGCTTCAAGTTGTTGCCAACGCCGGCGCCTGGCATTTTTTTTTTCTGCATGGGGGTACTAACGCTCTCGCGTTAAAAAAAGGCTACAAAGATGAAGGCCACAATACGAGAAGTACAAGCAGGAGCGCTGCATTTGCGCTGCATTTAGCATTCTGCACCACTGCCTGTCCCGAAGAGGATTTTTACGCGATAGCGTACACAGCTAGTAGTCGGCACCGCGTGTCGACTCAGAAATAATCAGGGGCTGCGTAAAAAAACAAAAACAAAATTTATCATGGTAATTTATGGTGCTAGGGATTTATGATTGATTGGTGTGTGATAGGCGATGACGAATTAATGAAATAATTGCAATTAATTGAATGAATAATGTAATTAAAAATTAAAATGTTGAAAAACAGGGTTATTTTATTCAAGAAATTAAGACGAGACAGTGCCTTGGTACAGAGTGCAAAAGGCGAAAATCGATCCGCCTTACTGGGCCCGAAGCACCACTGGAACACAACAGCAAGGAGCACTTACATACACATACATAAAGAATATAATGATCACAATGTAAATGTTTGTACAACACAACTTTCTAATATAAACATTCATTCTATTCTTCTTAATCAGAAAACACGTCTAAAAAATCAGAGAAAAGGACAGTGCAAGAGAAGACAGATGAAGCTTATCTACAGAAACTAATTGTATACCTAGAAAAAACAAAAGAAAAAATCACAGAACCGAACAGTGCAAGGGCAGACACAGATCCAACATATTGTTGCAAGTGGACGAATCATGAACGAAGAAGTGGCGGTGCGCTGAACGACGACGACGTTGACAGTTGGTAGCTGGGCGCTCGGTTCTGAGCTGAGTGCTGGCCATCTCAGAGCAGCCGCCAATATAGACTTACCGCCGTAACATCCCCGTAACATCTTTTGGTGGAGGTCGCGGGTTCGAGCCGACATGCCGACGACCCGACGAGCCGACGAGACGACGGGCCGAACCGGCGAGATGACTACCGACCCGGCCCCTCCGTCTGCGCCTGCCACGCCAACTGTCGTCGTAGCCCACCCTCGCGACCCGGGCACATTCTGCGGTACAGATGGCGTGGACGTCGAGGACTGGCTCTCGCTTTATGAGCGTGTTAG
Organism: Amblyomma americanum; assembly: GCF_052857255.1. Lineage (NCBI taxonomy): Eukaryota > Metazoa > Arthropoda > Arachnida > Ixodida > Ixodidae > Amblyomma > Amblyomma americanum. The sequence continues at coordinate 99,988,842 of NC_135500.1, forward strand.
CCAGCACAACAGGTGGGACGCCACGCTGATGCTGGCCAATGTAATATTTTATCTCGCCGGCACCGCACGCGTCTGGTTCGAAACCCACGAAGAAGAGATTGCCACGTGGGATGCCTGCAAGCAAAAGCTCCGCGGCCTGTTTGGGAAACCAGTTGGCCGTCAGCTTGCTGCCAAAAAAGAACTTGCAGCTCGCGCCCAAACGGCCACTGAATCATATATTACATACATTCAAGACGCCTTGGCACTGTGCCGAAAGGTTGATCCCAACATGACCGAAGACGATAAGGTAGGCCACATTCTTAAAGGCATTGCCGACGATGCCTTCCACCTTCTTCTATGCCGGGACTTCTCTACGGTTGACTCCGTTCTGCAGGTGTGTCGACGTTTCGAGCAGGCCAAGCACCGGCGCATTGCACACCGCTTCGACCGCCTGCCTAACACAGCTGCCAGTTCCACGTGCGAGGATCTGCCGACACTAAGGCAGCCTTCCAACCCCGACAACGTGACTCGCATCGTGCGCCGTGAACTGGAGGCGCTGGCTCCTGTTACGCCCAACGCGCCCTTGTCGGACAACACCCTGGCCACAATATCCCTTATTCAAGCTGTCGTCCGCCAGGAGGTCGCCAACTTGGGCATGCCCTCCAGCCATCGTCCCGTAGAACCTCGGAGTGCGAGCCCCATCTCTCCCGTGGTCGCTACTGCTACGGCCCGCAACACCTCCGTCCCAAGTTACACAAGGTATCGCAATCCGGATGAGTGGCGCACCCCTGACGACCGGCCGATCTGCTTTACGTGCTCGCGCGTAGGCCACATCTCCCGCCACTGCCGCAGCCGTTGGTCCGCACCTCCCCGACCTTTGCCCTACGTCGACCGCCGTTATGACTATGGACCCCGTCGCTTCACGCCTCGGAATGACCCACCCAGCGCCGAGTCCACACCGCCTCCTCGTAGAACCAGCCGCTCTCCCTCCCCGACAGCCCACCGTTCCCGCTCACCTCTTCCGCACCGCAGTTACTCACCGTCCTCTGCAGGCCGCTTCGCGGGAAACTAGCCAGTGCAGCTCCCGGAGGTGATGCTGCATTGGTGCCCCAACCTGAAAATCCTCTACTGACCCAGCCTTCGCCCTGTAATCTGCTCGACGTTTTTGTGGACGGTGTTCCTGTTTCTGCCCTCATTGACACTGGTGCCCAAGTCTCGGTTCTTAGCTCATCCTTTTGCCGTCGCCTCAAAAAAGTTCAGACCCCTGCCGCTTGGCCCACCGTTCGCGTTGCCGATGGCAGCACTGCTGCCGTCACTGGCCTGTGCACTGCCCGCGCCACTCTTGCCGATCGTCACATCCCAGTTTTGTTCACCGTACTCGAACACTGCCCTCACAATGTGATCCTTTGTCTAGACTTTCTAACCGCTCACTCTGCCCTTATCGACTGCTCCAGCGGCCTTCTACGATTGGACCTGCCTCTCAGCTCAGCCGACACACCCTCAAGCTCCACGCCCCGCCTTCGCTCCACCGAGTACGCTCGCCTGCCCCCCGACTCTGCCGTTTATCTGCCTATGTCCCCATTTCCTGCGGTTCCTTATGGGGATTATCTTGCCTGTCCACTCGCCGATGTCGTTCTCTCCCGCAATGTTGTTCTTCCGCACCTCATCGTGACCGCCACCAAGAATAGCACCTCCCTTCCTGTCCTCAACTTCATCTTGTCACCACAAGTTCTTCCTGCAGGCATATCACTTGCTACTTTGTCTTCTCTCACCGACTGTACCGTCACTGCTCTCTCACCTGGACCGCCTTCTACTGTCTCTCAAACGGCCGACATCCCGGCCAACGTTCCGCAATCCATTTCTGCGATGATTGCTTCTGACCTGAGCCCCGAGCATGCACAGGATCTTCACAACCTTTTGGTGTCCTACTCCGACATTTTTGACTTCGCTTCTGCTCCTCTGGGTCAAACATCGGTAGTGACTCACCGCATTGACACCGGCGATGCTAGACCTATACACCGGAGGCCTTATCGTGTGTCGCTACCAGAGCGCCAGATCATCCAGCGGGAGGTGGACAAGATGTTGGCCAACGATATCATCGAGCCTTCAAACAGCCCTTGGGCATCTCCTGTCGTGCTCGTGAAAAAGAAAGACCAAACTTGGCGGTTTTGCGTCGACTATCGTCATCTCAACAAGGTCACGAAGAAAGACGTCTATCCCCTTCCGCGCATAGATGATGCCCTGGACTGTTTACATGGCGCCCGCTACTTTTCTTCCATCGACCTTCGTAGCGGTTATTGGCAATTCTCTGTTGACGCAAGAGACCGCGAGAAAACAGCTTTCGTCATCCCTGATGGCCTTTACCATTTTAAGGTCATGCCCTTCGGCCTTTGTAACGCACCTGCCACATTTGAAAGGATGATGGACTCGTTACTCCGGGGCTTCAAGTGGACGACCTGCCTTTGTTACTTAGATGATGTAATTGTTTTCTCGCCCTCTTTTGAAACCCACCTGCTTCGCCTTTCGTCCATCTTGGCACTTTTCCGCAGCGCAGGTCTTCAACTCAACTAAAAAAAATGTACTTTCGGCCGCCGCGAACTCAAAGTCCTCGGCCATTTGGTGAATGCGAGTGGCATACAACCTGACCCTGATAAAGTTCGTGCCGTCAGTGCTTTTCCCTGTCCCCGCTCGCCCAGTGATGTCCGCAGCTTCATCGGTCTCTGTTCCTACTTTCGCCGGTTCGTCCCGAACTTCGCAGCCGTCGCTCGCCCTCTCACCAATCTGTTGCAGAAAGGCGTTCCTTTTTCCTGGGGCCCAGAGCAGGCTACTGCATTCTCCAGCCTTATCGCCGTCCTCACCAACCCTCCTGGATTGGCCCATTTCAACCCGTCTGCCCCGACTGAACTTCGCACCGATGCCAGTGGTCACGGAATTGGCGCCATCCTTGCTCAGCGACAACGCGGCCAGCACTGCGTGATTGCGTACGCCAGCCGTCTTCTTTCTTCCGCCGAGAAGAATTACTCCATCACAGAACGCGAGTGCCTGGCTCTTGTTTGGGCCATTGGAAAATTCCGCACATACTTGTTCGGCCGCCCATTCACTGTTATAACCGACCACCACGCCCTGTGTTGGCTCTCATCTCTCAAGGACCCTACTGGCCGTCTTGGCCGGTGGGCATTGCGATTGCAAGAATACACCTTTTCCGTGGTTCACAAGTCCGGTCGCCTCCATCAAGATGCAGACTGCCTGTCCCGCTATCCCGTCGATCCTCCTTCTACAGACTGTGAGTCGGATGCCTGTGTCCTCTCCATCTCCGACCTCTCCCACATTGCCGACGAACAGCGCTTGGATCCCACCCTCACCTCTCTCATCGACCGCCTCAGCACCGACCGCCGCGACACTTCTCTGGCCCGGTTTTTGCTGGACGGGAACACGCTGTACCGCCGCAACATGCGACCTGATGGCGCTGAGCACTTGCTCGTTGTTTCCCGCCACCTACGGTCCACTATCCTCGAACAACTGCATGACGCACCTACGGCTGGTCATCTTGGTGTCTCCCGTACGTACGACCGCGTGCGCCGGCGTTTCTTCTGGCCTGGTCTGTACCGCTCCGTCCAACGCTACGTCGCCGCTTGCGACGTCTGTCAGCGCCGAAAGAAGCCCGCTGTCCTGCCGTCTGGACACCTGCAGCCGATTCCCATCCCGACCGACCCGTTTTCTCGTGTTGGGCTAGATTTACTTGGGCCCTTCCCGGAGTCCTCCACGGGGAACAAGTGGATTGCCGTCGCCACCGATTATGCCACGCGGTACGGGATCACTCGCGCCATTCCAACCAGCTGCGCTACTGACGTCGCTGACTTCCTTCTGCACGACGTCAAATTACACCATGGCGCTCCCCGTCAACTCCTTACCGACCGTGGCCGCTGCTTCCTTTCCCGAGTTGTTGACGAAATCCTTCGTTCGTGCTCCGTTCATCACAAGTTCACCACTGCTTATCATCCTCAGACGAACGGCCTTACGGAGCGTCTCAACCGCACGCTGACAGACATGCTCGCCATGTACGTATCCGACGACCACCGGGACTGGGACATAAGCTTGCCTTTTGTCACCTTCGCCTACAACTCTTCGCGCCATGATACCGCTGGTTACTCGCCCTTCTATCTTTGGACGAGACCCCTTACTGCCCTTCGACACTCTGCTGCCCACAGCTGGCCCTGTCACTACATATGCGCGTGACGCTATCGCCCGAACAGACGCCGCCCGCCAGGTTGCTCGACACAAGCTCTCCGCCTCCCAAAAGGCTCAAAAACACCGCTACGATGGCCTGCACCGTGATGTGCGATACCCTGCCGGATCTCTCGTCTTGCTGTGGCTCCCATCCCGTCGTGTGGGGTTGTGTGAAAAACTTCTGCCGCGCTACACAGGTCCTTATCGTGTATTACGGGCAGTGACCGACGTAACGTATGAAATCACGCCGCTGCACCCAAAGTCGACGTCCGCTCCACTGAAGTCCGAAGTCGTTCATGTAGCTCGCCTCAAGCCCTATCACCCACCATCGACATCGCACGCCTAACACGCACCGGGACGTTGCCTTCAGCCGAGGGGGATAGTGTTACAAGTGGACGAATCATGAACGAAGAAGTGGCGGTGCGCTGAACGACGACGACGTTGACAGTTGGTAGCTGGGCGCTCGGTTCTGAGCTGAGTGCTGGCCATCTCAGAGCAGCCGCCAATATAGACTTACCGCCGTAACATCCCCGTAACAATATGTATAGAAACTAACTGTATACATAGAAAATAAAACATGTGTGATCATTAGAAAGATGTAAGCAAAAAAAAAATTATAGTGCATTTTCCAGAAAGTAACTTTTCGCCTGCTTACGAAAAGCAAACAGAGAGGAAGATTTCTTCATAATATCAGTTAACTCGGGATGGAAGATCAAAATGTTTAGGAATTGCCAGTTCAAAGACTGCATACCATAGTTTGTCCTGTTTCTTGGTGTCTGTATATTTGTGCGTTTGAACTCATACTCGTATCGTATTTGATCGGTCGTGTATTTAGGAAAAAAATTGTTGCCGATTGGCTATGAGTTTCAAGAATGCCGCCTGAGACAGTCGCTCATAATATAATGTTTGTATTAGTAGTATTCGGTTCTTGCTGAAGTAGGAAGATTTGGAGTTATATCGTGATAAAATTTCAATAAACCAAATAGATGTGTTTTGCAATAAACAAAGGCTTTTAAGATTAGTTTTCTCAGTGACTCCCCAGATAAGTAAACAATAGTGCGACCTAGAATGAACTGCACTGAAATAAAGCTGGCGCCTTAGCCGGAGCGATAGAAATGGGCGAAGCCTGTTCAGCATTCCAATACATTGTACTATGGTATGCTTAATGCGCTCAATATGTGGTGTCTAGCGGTGATTTTCGTGGAATTGTGCGCCTAAGAATTTTACTTTCGTAACGCGCTCTAAAGTTCGAGACTGCAAAATTATCGGATTAGCGAGGTGAATTGGTCTGTTGCTAGAAGAAAATAAAATATATTTGATTTTATTAACATTGAGTGCTAGTTGGTCGGCTGCAAGCCACTGTGACAAATTCGTCAGCCATAGGTGTATAGTAGTAACTGCAGGTTATAAACTAGGCGTAGAAAAGAAAACGCTGGTGTCGTCCGCATACAGAATGATTTCCGGCGTGCCTGGTATGGATAAAATGTCGTTAATATAGAGAAGGAATAACATAGGGCCCAGTATGGAGCCTTGCGGTACAGAATATTTTATATTTCTTAGTTCGATTTAACGTTGTTGGCAGCGACATATTGCGAACGATTTGAGAGATAAATTTCTAGTAGAGTAAGGTAAATGCCAATTATTCCATAGACCGGGACTTTTTTAATAAGTATGTCATGTTTAATGGAGTTGAACTTTTGCTGAATTCAAAAAATATGGCCTGTGTATAAATATGAGTTTCTGTGTTCTGAATTAGTGTTCCTTTTATACTAAGTAAGGCAGATTCAGCTGACTTATGTTTCTGAAACGCATTCTGACTGATACATATCAAGTTGTGTTTCTGTAGATGACTAGTAATCCGAGAATTAATAACCTTTTCAAAAATGTTTGAAAATAACGGAAGTACTGAAACTGGCCTGTAATTTCCAAGATCGTTCACCGTGCCGCCTTTGTAAAGAACAACCACCTTCTCTATTTTCATTTTCTCTGGAAAAATGCCCATTGTTAAAGTAAGATTTGCTATGTGACAGAGCACAACACATATTGTCAGAAATTCTTTTCATTGGTGCTGCTCTGATACCATCATAACCAGAAGAGCAGTTGTTTTTTAAACTATATATTAGGCTGCGGATTTTGGCAGGGCTAGTTGGAGACAAAAACATGGTACCTGCTAGCCGATGCTCTAAGTATTTCTCAAAATGTCCGGAGTCAGCCCCATCACAATTTCCAAAAGTTAAAAAGTGCTTGTTCATTACATTGGCAAGAGCTTCACCTTTTAGAACCCTCCCTCCCCCCCCCCCCCCCCTATTTTTATTTCAACCGGAATTTGTGTTTGCGATTTTTGCAGAAGTTTTTTTACAGTACGCCAGGTTTTCTGCGGATCATAGTAAATTTCAGAAAACCTTCCACTGCAGTAATGAATTCAAGATTTCTTTATGTTCGAGCCTAATTTATTCCTAACTTCTTTATACTGTTCTAGAATTGACAGATCTTTCGTTTTTATAAATCTGCCAAACAGAAGGTTTCGGGCTGTTATGCGCTATACTAAGTCAGAAGTAATCCAATGTTTTCGTGCTCTTTTGCACTTGGTTAAGATTGCTATAGGAAAAGCGCAATTGTGCAACTCTATTATTTTTTCTATAAATATATTGTTTACCAGATTAGGGTCGATTTCGCAAAGACAGTCGTTGTAATTTACATGGGAAACTAAGTTTCGGAAGTGTTCAGTTTTTTCGTGTGTTATAGGATGAACCATAATATCCGAGGATTTAGGTGCAGTGATTCATGCACGTGATCTTGGAATAAAACAAAAATTTGACAGGTGGTCACTAAAATCGCTTAACGAGACACGTGACGTCGGGTCCTGTTCGTCGCAATTAGTCCAGCATAAATCAACTAGGGTCTCACTCGAGCTAATAACACGTGTAGGCACATTATTAATGTAATAGGAACCATATAAAGATATGATGTCGAGAAAATAACTTGTTGCCGGTGATTGTTTCAACCCATTGATGTAGAAATCGCCCATAATTGCAATTGGTTTCTTATAAGAAGACAGCATATCTAATATGTTATCAAGAAAAGAACAAAATTCTTGCACAGACGCAGAAGGAGGCCGATAAACAACATCGAACACGACACCAAAAGCGTTTCATAGTGAAAACTTGAAAGACTGTACTTTGGCATAGCCTCATTTGAAAGATTATTTTTAATTTACAGTGCAACTCCAGCGCCTTTCTGATTTTTCCTAGACATTGTTTCGCATCTGTATCATTCGAAGTGGACGATGTCTGCAGCATCTGCATACCATGTTTCACTGAATGCCAATACGTCAAAGCAGTGGTTTAAAGAAGATTAAAAAATGTCCTCCTCATCCTTATTTCTTAAGCTCCGCACGTTTGCGTGATAAAAGGCAAATGTGGACCGGGTGTTTGTGGCCGATTTTAGAACATCGACAGAACTAGAATCGTGATAAACACAGTCTCGTGTTACGAATGACATTCCGTGAACAGTTCTCACCAAGAGTGATAGAGCAATGCTATCACTCTATTTTAATGAGGTCATTTTTATCTCGGATGCAAAAGGCGTTCTGGCCTGCAGCCTTTCGCACAAGGACATGGCCGTTTTTCTTTACCTTTTTCGCGTGCCAGCCGCCATAGCCGCTTATTCATGGGTGTGAGATTACCAAGAAAGCCTATCTCTTGGGCGTCAGTTTGCAGGCGTGAGCGACAGTTCATCCACGCTTCTTTCAGATGTGTTGAAACAAATCGGACAAGTAGCCCAGATTCTTTTCCCTTTTGTTGCGGAAGACGATGCAGAGCGTCAATATCACTGTTCGCCAACAGCGGAAGCTCGAGCTTGCTGGCCAGACCGTTTATCTTGTCAAGCAGGTTTTCATTTGCCTCTAAGTTGAAGCCGTGATCCTCCATATTCTGCCTTCGACTATACTGCTGTAGCTAATTGAGCTGTTGTTCAAGTTCTGTGGGGTCTGGTGCATTTCCTGCTCAATAGCCCCAACTTTCTCCTGCAAAAGCGCAACGTCGGAGGCCTGCTTGTCAAGCATACTTAGAATGGTATCATACTTGTCGGACATCATTCGTACTGCTTCCTCAACGCCATTGGCTTTATCGACTGCCTGTGCAAGGGCGTCGACCTTCTCCACAAGAGGAAGCAATAAAGCGAACTTTTTATTTAACTCAGTAAGCCTGAGCTTGACATTAGATCCTTGCGTTTGTTCGGACAGATTTACTTGTCGCTTTTGAGCTGACTCACAGGTTGGACAATTCCAGGTAGACATAAGTGCTTTCCCTTTGCTTTTGAGATGCCTCGCCGTCATACCAGAACATTTTCCGAGGTGGCACGGGTAATAACACGGGACGCAAGTTAAAAAACACTGTCATAAGATACCGGGTTGTGACATGCCATACAATCCATCACAGAGCAAAACTCTGAACCGCAATAGCAACACTGGGCGTAAATACATTAATAGCTATACAAAAGAAGTGAAGCGTGAGCAGCCTGCGAAGGACAGTAGACGGAGTTTAATCGTGTTGTCCAGTGTGGTCCACTGCTGCTGCGTGCGAGTGCCAGCGGATCGCTGACGTGCTCCTTTTAAATGCTGCGCCTGGGGGCCTGGCCTGCGCAGCACACTCGATGCGCAGAATTCCTTGGAGATGATCAGGCTGGCGCACTTGTCATTAGGCTTGCATATACTTCGGAGTTTCCAGGTGCAGCCTGCGAAGGATAGTGCACGCAGTTTAAGCGGGTTGTCCAGTGTCGTCCACTACTGCTTCGTGCGAGTCAAAGGTGTCAATGCTCCGAATGAAAATCCAATGCTTGATGATGCTAATTAAAAAAATTTAGAGTGCGTAGTTGATCAACTGATTAAATGAAACAATTGAAAAAGATGTAAAATGCATTCAGAGTGTCAAACTGTTCAGAACCGAAAGCCAATGTTTGCTGGTGCTATGTATAGGTCTCTGTAGTCGTCCGGATAAAATAATCTTGTAAAAAAATTCAAAAGAGCCGCATCAGCATCAAATGGCGCACCAAGCGGCGTACACTATCGCGTCAACTCATAAGAGCAGCATAGGAATCCTTCAACGTTTTACAGCGATAGCTGTTAGGCGCCCGTCCCGGGTTTTCGCGTCGCCGTCGCCATCGGCGTAACCGGTGGGTGCGTTAATGTCACTATCAATCTGGGTAGCATAAGCGTACCGGTGGCTCTGTTTCGAACAGCCACCAGCCAGTGCAGGGGTGCATCACTTGGCCACTACACCAGCGCGCCAGGAATATGCCCTAAAATCTGGAAAAAGAATCTTCGCTAAGGTGCCTTTATATCGCTACTGTGAAAATCTCGCCTGCCGCGTAAATAAGTTCCCTATAGCAAAAGAACGGGATTCACACCATCCGAGGAGGCTTCGGACGCCCAGTCGCCGTCTGGTTGCGTGGCATACAGCAAATGTCACTCAGTCATTCCTGGACCTGAACTGTGCACCTAGGCTAAGGCCAGGCGCCTCCGTTGACGTGCTGGTGGGGATTGACGTGCTGCCGGAAATGCCACCAAGGCAAGCGGGCATTCCCGGCAGTACAACTGCCTCCTGAGCATTGGCCAAGCCTCCAAAATCCTGCCTTTGTTCCATCAGATACGGCTCCTGCCCTGCATTCTCAAGATGGACACCAGTCCGTGAGTGATGTGCCCTCTGGACGGAACACGGATATGGCTCCTCAGCCTATAGTTCTGGATCGACCCCCGCCCGTTCTACATGAGACGCCGAGCACTCCAATGGACCTTTCATCAGCCCCGCCATTCGGCCCGCCGGGCCACCGCTGTTCTCAAAAGCGCCCTTAGGGGGACGCTGTAGCGGGTTCCTCTTCGGCCAGAGGCGGCTCACAAGGCAAGCGTTCCTGCCTAACCATAGACCGTCCAGTTGTGTCTACCCGCGGCTCAGCCAGTTACAAAGCGACTATAAAATCTTTGGAAACAAAAAGCCTTACAGATATAACGAACAGGATTCTGCAGGCGAATCTGGATGCGTGTCTCGGAACGAAAGGTTTTCGCGGCTTTACGGCCAGAAAGAAGTCTAATACCATTGCTGTGTGGCTCCCGACTTTGGCTGCCGTGGAAGGTCTGTAAACGCTACAGTGCATTACTGTTACAAGCGAGGTCTCGGGGCCAATATAGGTGCACCTTGTTGATAGATCGAACTTACAACGTTCTGTTGTCTACGACGTCGAGATTAATGAGGACCAGGCCACACTTCAGCTTGAGATTTACTGTCTCATCCACCAAGTGATCCAAGCGCGTTATATGGGAAAAGGGCGCTCTTGCATCGTCGCCCCGCAAGGCCCACCAAATCCGCCAGCCTGCTTGTACTACTAAGGGGTGCATTTTACAGCCTCGGCCATACAAACTACCGCCGTCAACTGCTGCAGTTGCTGCAGACCTGGCCTGCATTCGTAGATCCTCCCCTTTCACAACTGAATTGGAACCTGCGCCGGAAGGCGCAGCGGTGTACAGATGTGGCCTCTGAAAAACTGACGACCACGACATCACATCGCCCACTTGCCCCACAGAGCAGAAGGCAACAGAAAAGATTCGTCGTGGGTACTATAAGCAAATGACTGCGAATGTGAATACACCCTTTCTGCAGACCTCCAACCGGTTTGCAGCTCTCTAGCGGGATTATGACGAGTGGCCCGAACTTCCCGTGCTGCACACGCATGAAACTGCTACCCAGCAGACTTATAGTGAAAAAGTGCGTAAGGACTGCCGGCATCAGCAGGCTACAAAACAGCGTAGCATCCCGGAACCTCTCAACGATGACTTGGTAGCAGTTGATGACCAAATTGTACGCCTTTTGGCAGAGGTCTCAAGGTTCCGACAACACCGTGAACTGCTTGCCCGCCGTAGACATGCAGCGGGATCTGGCACCGCCACTAGAAATGATGAATCAGCACCGAGCATGTCCCGTCCACAAGCTCTTTCACCGCTCCTCCCAGAGTACCTGCTGCATTGCCGGATAACTCTGTAGCATCCGTGATCCGCTTCACGAAGAGCTAGTAATCCAACCTGACATCTTGTCTCTTGCAACGCTTGGACTACTAACGGAAGAAGATGCGTTTCGGCTGTTCTGGTGTACTCCAGTCGAACAGCAGAGGCATCTCCACTAAAGTGGGGGAGATCAACACCCGTCTTCGCTTGCACAAGCTCCAGGTGTGGGCCATGTACCTGCAGGAGACCAATGCCTTGCCAGCAATTCCGGGCTTCAGTGGATACTCGTCGCCTTCGTTGAGCGACCATCGTGTGCACACTGCTTCCTCTCCGGGAAAGGCGGTCGTGTACGTTAAGACGAGTTTCCCTCACGTGTGCCTCTCTCTGGAAACTTGGTGCACCTCGTATCAGGAGGTAGTTGCAGTTGCTGTAAAATTACCGAAGGCAACTGTTGTGGTGGTATCCTACTACGTAAGGCCAGCGGGTGGCGCTCCCTCCCGTATTAATCTGGGCTGGTTATTTACTGTGCGTAGGAGATACCTCGGGGGTCCGATTCTAGTCGGAGGTGACTTCAATGCTCCACACCCAGATTGGGGGTATCCTACTCCGGGCCTCCACGGTAGGCGTGTGCGGGATGCCTTCGCGAATGCATTGTCTATTCTTCTAAATCATCCAGGTTGAGCAACGCGGGCTGTGTGTCACAGTCACAGTGCCACATATGCTCCAGATCTGACGTGGTGGTCTGGCCCCGGTACTCACTCGTGGCACCTTGAGCCTGATTGTTGGGGGAATGACCTCCGCCATATCATCATCGGTCTCCATTCATCACGTGCTCGCCGGCTACGCCGAAATTGCACGGTGGTCAACTGGGATTGTTTCCGCACTATTCTCCAGTATCTCTCTACGGAGTCGTCACCATCGCTTGTTGACCGCATATAATGCGAGTTAAACAGGGTGTTAGATGTGGGGCTTCTGTCCCGTAGCAGGCCACCGGTGTTGGGGGATTGCGCTTCGATCCCACCGCTGCCACCAGTTGTTAGAAGTGGGGCTCCAACCCCATAGCAGGCCACAGGTGTTGGGGGATTACGCTTCGATCCCACCACTGCCACCAGTTGTTAGATGCGGGCCCCTGGTTCGCCTGTGCCGCCTCTCGCCAAGGTCGGTGTCTCCGGGTTCCGGATCGGGAGACTGCTGTAGTGGGGTTGACGAAGAGATGAGAGGGTCTTCGAGGTGAAGGAGAGACTGAAGGGTTTATTTACATTTATACAAAGATTGAAAGAGTGAATCGGGAGCTGGCGAACACACGCCAGATCGCTGCTTAAATAGGGTCCGCTGTCCCCAGGTCCCTAGTTGGGGAATCTAGTTCATTAAAAATGCGTCGAATCACTGTGATGTAGATCACGTGTCCAGTCTTCCGGGTCCGCCCCCATCCACACACTCTTGCCACTTCTGGCAGATTAGTGTCCGCGCTGTCCAGGCTTCAGTGATGAATAGCCCGAAGGGGGTCCCATTGAGAGCGTTGAAGGTCAGTCACCTGCACTTCACAGCGGTAGTGTGGGGGCGAATGGATCCCACCGCAGTTCGCAGAAGCTGTCACGTAGAGCGTGGGAAAGCACAGTCCAAGTCGAAGTTGTTTTCGAAGCACGAAGATTCCAGAGACGTAGGCTTAGCCAAACCCGGCCGCATTTGTCACGGCTGATTTGCAGTTCCGCCGCTCGCCGGCTCCCCCGCCGTCCCCTCCGGGAGAAAAATGTCCCGGGTTGGTCCGGCGTTGAGAACAAAAGACAGGTTCACTAAAGCCTTTCTCAGACAGCGGGGAGCCGTTTCACCCCCTAAACAGCAGGGGGGGGGGGGGGGAATGACCCTTGTAGACGCCACCACCTGCACTCGTAGCGCTGCAACCACATCGACGGCCCTTTGAAGCCTCGGTAGATTGATGAGTCCCAGTGGCTTTAATATTCTTGGCATGTTGGCGTCTCCAAACGTAACAAGGGCTACCACTTCAACCTGAGTAGACGTCGATCGGCCGGTTCCAGATATCGGTCTGCTGAACTTGTGGGCTGCTCACCTACAGGCCGAGATGGTAGCCTCACGCGATCCCACATCAGCACAGGTACGTACAAGGCTGAACAATATAACTGCTAAGGCTCGCAGATATGAACACGATCTATCACGACGACAGTGGCATGCGTGGTTTGAGCAGTTTTCTACGAAGTTGTCGAATCCATCTCTCTGGTGAACATTCCGTGCAATAAAACATGGTCACCGTCGTCCCAACGCAGCTAGCTCCGCATGCTTCGCAGCTGACTTGTCTCCGGATGATTTCGTCAGAGAGGCGGCAAGGAAGTTTTTTTTCCAAAATATGATGTGTGGCCGTCCTCAGCTACCACTTCTTACCTTGCAGGGATTCCAGCCCTAGTAGATAAACTGCCATCAGCAGCAGACGCCGAGGGTATTGCGCATTCTTTTTCTATGCCTCAGTTGCTTGCAGCAATATATGAGGCTAAACGAAAGACATTGCCCGGCCGGATGCTATTCCATATGAGGTGTACAAGAACATGAGTTGTGCTGTCCTTCCTCTACTTTTCGACCCCATTAACAAAGTACGGCTAAACGGCTCTGTGCCTGAGACCTGAAAATTGACCACTGTGATAATAATTAATAATAATTGGTTATGACCACTGTGATCCCAATTCCAAAACCAGGGAAGCCACCGACGGACCTTGGCAACTTCTGGCCTGTTTCTCTAACATCAATGCTGTGCAAGCTGAGAGAAAATGTTAGCCACACGACTGTTGTGGTGGCTGGAGCACCACAGTTTCTACCACCTCGCCAAAACTGACTTCAGTCCATTCATTGGTAGTGAAGATGGTTTGTCTGTCTTGGCGTCGCAAGTTCTGTCATCAGCCCACAGCCACAGTGTATGTCCCTTTCTTGCCATGGATAACGAAAAGGCTTACGATGCAATAAGTCATGCTGCCACTTTGGATTCTAATGACATGCTGCATTTCTCTCAAGTACGCAATCTTATAAAATCCTTCCTTGAAGGCAAATTTGCCATACGCCTCATTGGGGACTTCATAGGATCATTTGTCCCTTTTCGCGCTGCACCCCACGGCTCGGTACTGTTACCAACGCTGTTCAATATTGCCTCCATTCCTCTTGCATGGCGCTTACATGATGTGTCTGACGCTAAACTCTTACTGTACGCCGATGATTTAACGATGTGGAGTACTCACCATGACGTGCTAACTCAAGCGGCGGCCCTAAAGGAAGCCTGAGATATTACCGCCAATTATGCTATGTCTGTCGGCCTACAGCTTTCCGTGAGCAAAACTACGTTCATGTCAGTGGCCAACTGCTGGGGACGCCTTAAACTCACTGCCACGCCAATCCGTCTCCAACTGTCTGGAACCCCACTTCAAGAACCTTCAACATTGAAAATTCTGAGTTTGTCGATACATCATTCCAGAATAGGCACTGCCTGGCTTTCTCAGACTAAAAAGCAGGCGTTGCAGAATTTAGGCCTAATCAGACGTATTGCTCCCAAAACCGGCGGCGCTCGCTCCCCTGTCGCACGCCATTTGGTGAAAGCGGTTTTGCAACCACGCCTCATTTACCAAGCGCAGTTCCAACACTTAACCAGTGTTCAGTGGGATCGTCCCACCATATGCTTCCAAATTTCTTAATTTCTTCCGCCCACCTAACCTTCTGCCGCCCCCTGCTGCGCTTGCCTTCCCTTGGAATCCACTCCGTTACCCTTAAGGACCAGCGGTTATCTTGCCTTCGCATTACTTGCCCTACCCAAGCCCATTTCGTGCGCTTGATTTCGACTAGGAAGGCATTAACCCGCGTTTGTTCCCTCAACCACTCTGCCTGCTTCGGGTCTCTTAACGTTACACCTATAACTTTTCTTTCCATGGCTCGTTGCGTTGTCCGTAACTTAAACTCAACCCTTTTCGTTAGTCTCCAGGTTTCTGCCCCGTAGGTGAGTACCGGTAAGATACAGCTGTTTCATACTTTTCCCTTGAGGTATATTGGTAAACTGCCGTTCATGATCGGAGAGAACCTGCCATATGCGTTCCATCCCATTCTTATCCTTCTAGTTTTGCCCTCTAATGATCCGGATCAGCTGTCAATACCCGCCCTAAGTAGACGTATTCCTTTACCACTTCCATCACCTCGCTTCCAATTGTGAACTGCTGTTCTCTTGCTGGACTGTTGAGCATTACTTTGGTTTTCGGCATGCTGATTTTTAGACACACCGTTCTGCTCTGCGTGTCTAATTCATTAGTCATGACTTGCAGTTCCCCTCCTGAGTGAGTCGTCAAGGCAATGTCATCGGCGAATCGCATATTATTTAGGTAACCTCTATTAACTCTTATCCCCAAGTATTCCTAATTCTGGCCTTAGAATACCTCCTGTAAACAGGCGTTGAATAGCATTGGCGAGACTCTCTCCTTGAATGATGTCCTCCCTTACTGGAATTTTCTTTCTTACTTCATGGAGACGCCAAGGACTCGTAAAATTACAGACCGATCAGCTTACTGTCCGTTGCCTACAAGGTATTTACTAAGGAAATCACTAATAGAGTTAGTGAAACCTTAGACTTTAATCAACCAAATGATCAGACAGGGTTTCGTAAAGGATATTCCACAATAGATCATATTCATACTATCGATCAGGTGATAGTGAAATGCGCAGAATATAACCAACCCCTATATATAGCTTTCATTAATTACGAGAAAGCATTCGACTCAGTGGAAACTTCAGCAGTCATACAGACTTTGCGGAATCAGGGTGTAGAAGAGCCTTATGTCAAAATAGTGAAAAAAATGTATATACAGTATATAGCAATAACGTTTACAAGGCATCCCATTTCGTGAGAGTATTCGGCATTCATATGAGGCCAAAATTTCTGTATCGGACATTGTCGTTAACATGAAGCTTTGCTATTCCACTTTAGCATCGCTGCATGCGAAAATATCCTGTTTTCTAGGAATGATGCTGTTGTTCACGTGGCACTAAATGCAGTTGACTATTACATGAGAAAGTGCCACTTGCATCACATTCTACGACCTGCATGCCGGCTGAAGCCAAAAGCAACACCATCTACTCCCATTGGCGCAAATCGCAACAGTATCTAAAACACGTAGGCTGGAATGCCACAAAAAATACCTCTCTGAGTGTGTTTAACATCTCGAGTTTTCTCTTCATTTAGACGGGTGGTCGGGCGGGCAAACAGACGTGCAATGTAGTCGTCAAATTGATTCCAGCATTAAATGTTTCCCCTTCGAATTCTTTGCTGACAGCTTCAGTAGGTTGCAAAAAATGATTTTGACCACTGTATTGGCCATTTTTGGCCACGCTGCTAGTGCAGTGTTTTTGTAGCCTTATTATCGGAGAAGAAATCACTGTACAAAAAAAAAAGTCGGCGCACACTTGCATTCGATACCACCCGGAACGCCACCCAAACATCACCCTTATGACACCACCCGGAAGACATGCACGACGAACGGTTGCGCCGCAATTTTGATACCAAAGTCTTGGGAGGCATACAACTGAAGGTGCATATGTCGTCGGTTCGAATGCCTGTCGTAAGCTAGCCACTAACTTTACCAGTAGATATTGGCTATATGCAACGATAAATCGAATGACACCACCGACAACGCTGCACCACAAACTGCTGCGTCACAATTTTGGTACGAAGTTCGGGAAAACTGGCCTGATATGGAGGTCGGCCAGCGGCGAGTATACCTGGACAAACTACATGAAAAAGATTGCATGAAGTGGCGGTGCCGGGATTGCTGTGTGCGTCATACGGCCACTTGATGATGGCACCTTGTTTTTATTGTCATCGCTGGGATTTCCTGCACCACCTCTACTCTATCGCATACATCGCATTATTCCTGCATGAATTTTTTTTGCGAGGCCATGCAGAGGAACGGAATCTTAGCTTCTTTCAGGAACCCTGTGATTCTGACCGAGGCGGGTCTGAGGCTGTTCCTTTTATAAGATTTTGAATATTTTAATAAAATTTTGAAAAAAATGACAGTTTGCGGGTTACAATGCAACTGTTACCGGCGAGGTGTGCTTTTTTTGTTGGATATATTTGGTAGGACGCCTCTCTGGACATCTCCACCAAATTACTGGAATGTCTTCAAAGTACTGCAATCACTTTCTGTTCGCTGGCAGCCATGGGAGCTGCAAAAGGGCACCTAGATGGTCCGAGCACCAGAAGCACATTTGTTTGTCTCAGAATGCACTTCGTCATGTAGAACCCCTGTGCGTTACCGCAGCCGAAACAAATGCAGCTCTGCCTTGTAGTCGCAATTAACGTCGGCGAACCCCGAATCTGCATTCAGACAGTGGTGAAAAGACAGTTATAGATGCTCGTTCAGGCACCGGGTTGTGCAGCTCTGCTCAGCCTAGTTCCCAATGTAACACCTTCCGGAAGACGCATCTTCGACTAGAGTCCCTGGAAAATGTTTAAGAGGAATTTTTGCTTTTTGTGGAGGTGATTCTAAACGGCAGTGGTCATGAGCGGCAGCTTTTCACTGCCAGCTCATGACCACAGACCGGTCGAGATGGACAGTACCCGACAAGGAAGCTCTCATGAGCGCCTGAGTTTCCCGCAACTAGGGTCGAAAGATCCGGGAGATAGCAAGTGTTTTCATAATGAAGCGAGCAGCGTTGCTTTATTCAGAACTGCGGATGGGGAGGGGACATATTCAAGCAATGATTTGTGAACGCAGCGCGATGATAGACACAAAGGCGCAGAGAGAAGAGCTACATACAGGTGCTAAAATTATAATATATTTCACGGAGATTTGTTCCAAGCGCTCATTTTAACCGATCACATGACGGATATCTTGAACCCGGTTATGTTTAAAATACCCAGTTCCAAATACTGTGAAATTAGTATTGCGGGTCAAAACCAATGGATCGGCAGATGGTACGCTAGCACGGAGGGCTCCCAAGACATTCGCACCATATAGGGTTGCTTTTCCGGTACTCAAAAATATACCTACCGTTGCCGCCGGGTACCCACCGATGATACAAAGGGTGCAAGTTTTTCCCTGCCTGGTGCTCGGCTTCTTTAGGGTGAAATGCTTGGGAAATAGGTCTTTGACCCCTCCTTGAGAAGGCGAAAACACCTTGTGTCATGCCGCTTTTTGGCCCTCGATGTCCTGGCGCCATAAAAAATCACAATCGCAATCATCATCATTATCATCATCAAAAATATACTTTGCAACCTGGCGTAGCCGGTGTCGAACAGGGGACCTCTTACTGACCAATGAACATCATCACTGTTTAGTAACCGGGGGGGGATCACCCAAAAGTCCTGAAGACACGTCCAGGAACTTCTACGGATATTGTCCGTGTGTTGCATTCACCTAAGATCATGTTTAGGCCTTTTTGTATAACGTGTCATGGTTTATGAATGATGGAGATCATGTGAACTTCATCTATGTTTGGTTAAGCGCCATTCCGCCGGGTCATCAACTCTGACCTCACCTCCTTGAGTGTGCAAACATACTCTGCAGCCACGAACAATCAACCTTACCGATCATCCCGGTATTTTGATCATGATGATGATGATGATGATGATGATGATGATGTCCTCATGCTTAATGGCACATACCGCATTTTTTTCCCCTTGCTCTTATTCATTTCCCACCTCCCCTTCTTTGACGCCCACTGCTGTGCCGCTTACTAGGCGCCGTACCATCTCTGTGGTATTATTTGTGCTTGCCGAAATAGCATAGTCTTCTATCGAGGCTACACCGAGGTTCACAAAGTTGTGGAGCGGGAAACAAAATTTTTTTTTCTGATTTATATACTGTAGACGGCTATATCGAAGAGCTAATTTTCGCTTATACCGTTTCGCTCTGTCAGACACAACATGGGTTTTAGACAATGGCAAAAGTGGGACCCGATTAGGACCCGATTATTTGTATGTTATTGCTCTTCAATAGCTTGGACCAGCAGTTCAAGAATAATTCGTTTAATCTCGGTATTAGCGTTACTGAAGTGTTGATGTATGTTTGCTCTTCCAATTTGCACGACGATGAGTGAAGCGGCCAGGGCACAGAACATGTATACCAAGGTGACAAAACAAGCATAAAGGCAAAACGAATAGGTCGATTTACATTGGCAAACGACCATGGGCAAAATAACGTATGGTCATGTACAAATCGCGGTTGCATCCGACCGATTAAATAGACGTTTTTAGCACACCGGAGGCGTATACCTGTTTACCGGACGCCGGCTGCGCATGCGTAGTGGCCCTGCCTGATCCCAACAATGCTACTGCGCGTGCGCAGGAGGATTCCGGTAGACTGGTATACGCCTCCGCTAGTAGGTCTCCGGTATGATACATACGTCTAATGTCTGTACGGAGGTGGTGGTGGTGAAAAACTTTAGAAAGTAGAGCAAGCCTAAATTGTTACATCCTAGTGATGGGATTGCTCTTGGTTGCCTGTCATGGCCGGAAGGTGATGCTTCTCAGCGACTTCCAAAGCCCAGTCCACTAGCTGCCGTTGGGCAGCCGGGTCAGAACTGGACACCGCAGCCTCTCATCGCTCGAGGTCTGTGAGTTGCCAATCGGCTGGTGGAAGGAGCTCAGAGCAAGAATAAAGAATGTGTGCAAAATCCGCTTTCGGAGCGCCGCAGAGGGTGCATACTGGCGTGAACAGTCCCGGGTGAACCAAGGCTAAGCGGGAAGGGGAGAGGAAGGTGCGGGATTGTAGCTGTCGCCACGTCACCTGCTGCAATTTAGTGAGAGACTTGCGCGGAGGGGAATACGTTAGCCGTTGTTCACGGTAGTGTAGAGTGATCTCGTGATACGCTATTATTCGATCTCGAGCGTCTTCCCAGGCGTCGGCGGCTCCTGCTCGGCTGGCGAAACCTCGAGCTAAAGAATGAGCCGCCTCGTTACCTGGGTGGCCGGCGTGGGCCGGGACCCAGAGAAGCTGAATAGGCCGGGTAGGGGCGGGAGACCGGCTTAGAAGCCGGAAAGCGGGTTCGTAGATGCGGCCTTTCGCAAAGTTACGGACCGCAGTCTTTCAGTCGCTGAAAATGTGGGTCGCCTATGTAGTAGCGATGGCTAAGGCTACGGCTGCCTCGTCCGCTTCCGCAGGAGTGGAGGCAATGTCAGTGCCTGCCGTAATAGGGGTGTACGAATTGGACACTACCGCCAGGGCAAAGGCAGAAGAGGAGGTGTAAGAGGCTACGTCGACGTAGACGCTCTCCGGCTGTGCGCCATAGTGTTTGTGTAGGGCTGCAGCCCGAGCAGCACGACGAGCCGCGTGATGCTCGGGATGCATGTTCTTGGGGAGGGGGTGAATGGTGATGAGGTCCCGTGTGCGGTGTGGGAGGGAGAAGGTGTGGGTATAATAGCCAGGGGGGTGTAGGCCAATGGCGTCAAGAATGTGACGGCCGGCTAGGGTGGAGGAGAGCCGATCAAGTTGGGCAGATCGATGGGCCTCGGTGAGCTCGGCGAGGGTGTTGTGTACGCCCATCTGTACGGAGCGCGTCTTCTGTCCAGCTTCCTCTTTCTTCTGCCGAGATAGGCAGCGGGAGTGCCCAGAGTCGTCCTCACTCACGGATTCCTTGGCTCCAGCTGGGGTCCACGCTGAGCACCGGCTCGCGTTCTGCGGAAGTTCGTGGATTCAAACATGCACTTTGGGGCCCCAGCGCATCAAGTTGGGCTAGGTGGTTTTCCGTGACTGCAAAATTAGCAGAAAATATGGAACGTACAGAATAAAAGATACAAAGCGAGCGCTGATGACAACTAAAGCGTTTATTTCAAGCGGATCCAGTAACATATCAGAAGCCCTGTAAATATATAAAATGCACAAAACACACATGCGAGGATATTGAACAGCAGCGGTGAAATGTCAGCTTGCTAGTCATCTAGGTAAGCCATTAGCCATCTTTGATAACCAGTGGATGGAGGTGCGCTAACGCAATCTACGCCACTTCTGCTGATTGCGAACCCTTCGGTTACTTCCGATGCGACAGCAAGGCGCCTGCAGCGCACCGCCTGCTAACGTTGATGCTTTACTCAGTTTTCGGTAGTGTGACATCGCTATACATTCCTTGCTGCTAACTGCATAGCAGCGTCATCTTTGCAGGCCAGTCGATTTTGTAGAACGTTCCCCGTTGGTTTTCTTACAACTCTACGAATTCGAAGCCACCTGTCTGTGCAGCACATGTCTTGCACTGGCCCACTCACACGTGTGCACCCATAAATCTTGGGCGGCCACCAGTTTCGATCGGTTTAATAGCATGTTGAGCCCGCTACTGGCTCAGTGGCTTCAGCGTTCGACGGCAGACTCAAAATTCGCGAGTGCGGTTACATCCACGGCGGCCATATTTTGATGAGGGCGAAATGCTAAAGGCGCCCGTATGCTAAACGACTTTGGGGATCGAAATCCACTAGAAGCCCTCCGCTACGGCGTGCTTCATCGCCCGTGTGTTAGTTCGGGAAGCTAACCCCACAGATTACAACTTTACGAAGGACAACAGAAAACAACCCCCGACATATTTAAGAGAAGTTGGAGCTCGTCGTGGCATAGTGGGTGGAACAGCGCAACCGGACAAAAGACAGAAGCGACGAGGAAACAACGCAGCCTAGCGCTCGTCTGCGTTCCTTCCTCGTTCATGGCCTTTTGTCCAGTTGCGCTATTCCGCCAAATATGCACCTACACCTAACTCGCCCAAGTTTCCCTTCTACGTCAGTGTGGCTGGTCGTGGTTCTAGAATCCTTTAAATTATGCCCTGTTTGGTATTGTGTCGCGCCACACGGTCCCGACAGTCGTCTTGCGTAACTCCTCGTGTGCCTTCCTCGGGACCTTTTCATTGCTGTTCTCTGACGCTGCTTTTAACCATGCCTCAGAAACACTCTCTTCCATTCGGGCAATTTGAAGCGGGATTTTCAGTTTCAATTTCAACCAGAATTCAGCCATAAAGACAGAAGACGAAGTAGAAGAGCATAGGAAGCGCGGAGAGTTGTGTCGTAGTGGCGAATTTTCTGGAAAAAAGCTCACTAGAAAGCGAAACGCACCCTTGGCGTCTCTGCCGTTTATGTGTCCATTTGTGCAACAGTACTAAGAAGAAACAAAAAAAATTTCATGTTGCGCTGTTTATTTCAGAGAGTTTCACAAGGAAACAAATTCTCTGGAGCGACTACTTTAGCAATTTGGTCGAAAACGAATGGGCGCCACTGGACCTGTCGTTCAAGCAGGACGGCAATTTTAAGGTAAGTACTGGGTGTGAAGACATATGCGTTGTAGTTTTCGCGCACCTGAAGGTCTAAGCAGTTAAGTAATGAGTGTTCAAGCAGGAACCTCCTATATCCAGCGCCACTAAGTATGATAGACAAGAGTGCCGAATCCGGCCACTCGCCAAAAAGTTTCCTGTCGTTGCTTAAGGTTCGAAGGAAGCCCCACGGCCGGGGGTTCTATTGTTGCACATCTCCGTGCTGCCTTCGTCCGCTGCTTTCCCACTTCATGGAGGGCTTTATTTTGTCTTTTCTCCTTCATGCGTTCCTCCTGACTGCCAGGAACTATTGAATTTTTAGCGCCGTTTCGCACGTTACAATTCGTACGCGACATATTCACACGCTGTAATGTGTCGTAAGATAGAAAAATTTGCCGGAGCTGTAGCGCTGTAGCGCTCGCTTACAGCTCATACACGCGCGCCAACGGCTCGGCTGCAAGTTTCCATGGGATAGTGATGGGTGCGCAACCTCTTCTTTTCATTCTGATTGGTTAGCGGCACGCGACCCTCTTTTTCTCTGATAGAAATCTCCTGCATTTTTATAGCGATTGCCATTTTGTTTTCTGTTTGGAGCACGAGTGGTCAGGGGCCCTCCACTGCAGCGTCCCTCGTAGCCGATATATCGTTTTGCTGAAGTTTAAACCGCGCCAATAATCCATTCATATAGGTAGCGTGCAGTGCCTAGGCTGCAGCTGCATTTTTCCCACTCAACTTCTAAAAACATCTGCCATCAGCTGCTTCAGTCGCGATAAAAGCAAGACTCTATTGTGAACGATTACATGCGCATGCTTCCTCGGTGCCCATGACGTAGCTCAGTTAGCTCACGCACGCCACATGCGCCTTGGACAGAGTGCGGAATCTCATGCCTGTAACCGCAAGCAAAAGGAGCTAAAAACAGGTTTGGTGCGCCAAAGAATTCTATTTCTTCTCGCTAGGCACTGTGTCATGGCAGCACGATCGAAGCGGGGAATGTCAGGAGGGCGTCCGGTGTGAATGGCACATCCGTGATAGGCAGCGTGGTATGACAGGCATGTCAACACCAACGACGCTGACACCGCAGGAGTGGGACACGTCATTAACAGCTGTCTCTAGCTATCATAGCGTGTGTGGAGGTAGAGTACAACATTTGTCCGTAAAGTTTCGAGGCTGATTTTTTTTCTTCCCTACAAATGATTCCCCCAAACAAATGCTGGTCCGTATTTGTAGCGCCATCTTTTTGTGCTAACCCGAGCTATTTATGTTAATTCCTGTGGCAGCCGCTGGATTGCAATACACGTAAAAAATACGTTGTCACTAGTCGTTGGCGCATTCTACTGTGAGTGAATGTGGAAAGATGGATGTCCACCTCGAACAGCGTGCAATCATAAAATTCTGTGTGAAGCTTGGCAAGACAGCCACGCAGACGTATGAGATCCTTCGTGACGCTTACGGAAACGAGACATTATCGCGGGCGCGAGTTTTAGAGTGTCACAAGAGGTTCGTTTCGGGGAGAACGTCGGTGGAAGACGACACAAGGCAGGGGCACCCTTCAACCTCACGGAAGGAAAACAACGTGGCACGGATCAGCTAAATCGCACAGCAAGACCACTCCATTACAGTCCGCATGATATCAAATGCTGTCGACATTAGTAAGACAACATGCCACCAAATTTTGCCTGAGAACTTGGGGAAACGAAAGCTGAATGCCAGACTTGTGCCGCACTCCCTCACACAGGAGCAGAAGGACACGCGGGTATCAATGAGCGCTGATTTGCTCTCCGAGGCAGATAAGGATGCTGCATTCGTTGACAGCATCATTGCTGAAGAAGGAACATATTTTTTTTTTCAAAATACGATCCTCAAACAACGAGGCAGAGAACCGAAAGGCGGTCCACAAGCTCTCTGGCGTCGAGAAAGGTGCGGCGACAGAAGGCCAAAACAAAGACGACGCTGATAGTTTTTTGCGATGCCAGGGGTGTCATACACCACGAGTTCTGCCCAGACGGGCAAACGGTGAATCAGGAGTTTTATATCCGCGCGCTCCAACACATTCGTGATGCACTGCAACGCCTTCGCCCTGACTTACGGGCATTTAGACAATGGAGGCTTCTCCACAATAACGCAAGGCCGCACACTGCTCTCAGCGTGACAAAATTTCTCGCCAAGCACAGCATTACTGTACTTCCCATCCGCCATACTCGCCTGACCTCTTTGCCATGCGATTTTTTCCTGGTTCCTCGTGTGAAGAGAGCCCTAAAAGGTCGCTGGATGGGGAGCGTAAAGGCCATTCAAGACGCCACGACAAACGAGCTGACAGCCCTGCCAAAAGTAGCGTTTTCCAACTGTTTCCAAGACCTCAAGAAGCGTTGGAAGCTGTGTATAGACTGTAAGGAAGACTATTTCGAAGGGGTGCTGCACAAATTATTTCAATGCTGAACGCATTTTTTTAGTTGACTCAGTCTCGGAACTTTACTGACAAAGGTTGTACATGTGGAAGCGTGTTTTGAATCGCAGTCATGAAGTTCTGAGAGACGCCACTAACGTCGGTTTTTTATTTCCTTCCTGAATCTTGTGGTTAGGGCGCTCGACTACTGATCCGGAGTTCCCGGGTTCGAACCCGACCGCGGCGGCTGCGTTTTTATGGAGGAAAAACGCTAAGGCGCCCGTTTGCTGTGCGATGTCAGTGCACGTTAAAGATCCCCAGGTGGTCGAAATTATTCCGTACCCCTCCACTACGGACCTATTCGTTCCTATCTTCTTTCACTCCCTCCTTTATCCCTTCCCTTACGGCGCGGTTCAGGTGTCCAACGATATGAGACAGATACTGCGCCATTTCCATTCCACCAAAAACCAATTATTATTATTGGAAAGAGTTATGTGATTGAGAGAGAGAGAGAGAGAGAAACAACATTTATTGCCAAGAAATTGTTGACCGTAGGCGGCTGGGCCTCAGTGTGACCTCCAAACAGGGGTGACCTGCAAGACCCAGCAAACGAGAGCTCCCTGTGAGAGCGGATTCATGCGTCGGAATCAGGGAACGTCGCACATAGATCTTCCAGTAAAAAGTTCATTGGGAAGGGGATTTCATGGCCGCTGTACCATGCAGCTCTCGCAGCGCTCATTGGACATAGAAGAAGACGAGAAAGAAATATCCCTGCAGTTCAGCTTGCTTTTACCACAGATGTTGATACAGCCGCACGAATTCGGAAGACGCGATTTCGGGCTAGCATTCAGGATAGTCTGATTGGCCAGGATGCATACTTTCTGTTCGTGTTCCAATGCTGAAAATGTATTAAATATGTCGTAACCAACGACAGTGTCCCTACTTTTAGAAATCTGCCCGTCAGCACTTTGACCAGACATTGCTCCTGTCAGGTGGCTGTTTGGTAAAGGCAGCCTTGTTCTGTCAGGGCACCAGTTGGCGTAAACATCGCTCAGAAAAATAAGAATGCCAGTTTGCAAGGCAACAAAGAGTGCTTCTGCAGTATAGAATTTTACGGGAATGGACAAAAATCAAATATTTAAAGCTAACATCGTAGTACAATCAAACCACTGCTCAACCACGTCAATGCATTTGCGTGCATGATTTAAAGTCGCTCAAACTGGCAATTCATCGCAGCCGCCAGAGCGGCGGCGCGCCGAAGCCGCGTTTATTACAGCGTTGCCAATGACCTTAATTCTGGGCAAGTAAGTCGTCACTGATGCACCTTAGAGATTGCTCTGAACGGATGTTACCTTCTTTTACAGCGCTAGCTCTCAGGGCGAAGTCTTTCTTTCTGTTGTAGCCAGGAAGAAAGAAAAGGAAAGTGCACAGGCCTGCCCACTGGCTCAAGCCGAGCAACAATCGCTACCACGTGCTGATAGTAGTAGAGTTCCAAGATGGGATAGAAAGACAGGATAGAAAAGACGCGCGGTATAATGACCCAGGCCGATCCCGGAGGCAGTGCAATATCGGGCCAACCGGTGGCGGAAGTGAAGCAACCTTCAAGCACTCCGCCACATTTCAAAAAATAAGTCCAATATGTTGGGCTCAAATGGGACCCGTATCAGATATTCTACGGGTCCCAACCCATCAATTCACCGGGGAAGACGGGCAGATTTTAATGTCAGGAAGGGTTCGCGGCAGACACGAACGTCGGTTGCACAAGCCTTGTCCGCGCCGCGTTCGTGGTATAAAGATACAGATATAAGGGAGAGGCATATTTGGCAAGATATATGAATTTATTGAAACGAAGGCAAAGAGGTCGCCAGAAAGATTGATATCTGGCTTACAAAGCGCGATAAAACACGCGGACGAAAGGAAAGGTCACACGCACGAGTGCTGTGTCACAACTGAAGTTTGTTAGGATGGTTACGGAATATATTGGATGAGAACAAGAAAAGAACAAAAAACAATTAATCACAGGCAAAAGAAGTTTTGCTACGAGATTAAAAGAAAAAATAGCAGAAAATATCGAAATATCATGGCTAAGTGCAAAATATTGTAGGGTAGCTCGAGTTAGGGTGGACACTTAAGGTCATTATGTTTTAAAGGCGTTTGACCAAAAGAGTTAATACCTAAAGGCCTTTACCCGGGAGGCATTTGTCATGAAGGAGCTCACCCAAAATACCTCTACCTATGAGGCCTTTACTGCGATGGTTTTTGGGCAAATAGCTGCTTCGAGGCCTAAAGGCCTTCAACCGGGTGAACGCCTGCCAGGTGCGTACACCGGGCGGGTGTGGTGGGTAGGTGGACTGCCTGCCACAAAGCAGGTTTCAGGGATGCAAGTACGTATGTTCGTACGTATGACAAAAATCGAAGAATGCGCCTAGTGGTGCTACCGCACTAAAGAAAGGGTAAAATACACTTAAACACTTGCTTGCAAGAATGATTTCTTCACTACTGATTCAAGGTAAACAGTCTACTTTTTAATCAAAGCTATCGAAGCGTCACTTACACAGCTTTCATCACGTTTGATAATATGGGAGGCTTCGATAACTTCCCTTGTGCGCTGATTCCGTCCTTTTTAGCAAGTACAACAGTTTCACCGAAAAGGAGCCGGTGCGATGTCAGTGCACGTTAAAGATCCCCAGGTGGTCGAAATTATTCCGGAGCCCTCCACTACGGCACCTCTCTCTTCCTTTCTTCTTTCACTCCCTCCTTTATCCCTTCCCTTACTGCGCGGTTCAGGTGTCCACCGATATCTGAGACAGACACTGCGCCATTTCCTTTCCCTAAAAACCAATTATTATTATTATTATTATTATTATTTACATTTTGTACAATAAAAGAACTGTCCACAAACGCCACAGCAAGGCTTCGAAGGGAAAGGAAACACGCAGAAAGCGGGGAAGCGCCGGCAACGAAAGCCATGAAAGCTTCCCAGCATTTCTTGGCGACGGAACGCCTATGAATGCTACGACCTCATTAATGGCTAGCTATTGAGCCGGCATAATCTGTGTTCGCCACCAAAACACCCTGACACCCTGCAACATTTTGGAAGCGGCCAGGCACCCGTACGGGCCCTTCGGGGCCATACGGATGCTTCGAGGGATGGGGAGAGCGGACGTCGAAAGAAAGCATTTGCAAACTCTCTAGAGCATAGATATTTCCGAGTTATCAGCTGCAATATTATTTGTCGGGCTAGTTGGTTAATACCGAATGAAAAGTAAGTAAGCGTTAGTTTTTTTATCATCAGTCCCCGCGCGGTGGCTTTGACCGAATTCGTGTGTGCCAAGGAGAGCAAAATTTGAGAAAGCGCAGAGCTGGCACGATCTCTGTGACATGAGTGGGATTGATGACGAACAAATTAGACTAAACGTGTGTGTACTTCCAAAGCTTTCGCTCATCATCCGCAATACGACACGCGTAAGCACCCTTTACTTTTTTTTAGTTGTTTGGCTTAGTGTTCGACAAGTCACTCAGTTAAGATAGTCAGATCTGAAGTTCGGCAAGATCTGAACTCGAATCATGAGAAAAGGTGGCTGGGCGAATAGGCACATTGCTTGTATTGTGTACAATCTGTACAAATAAAAAATCTTTTTGGAAATTTCAGCGAGGAATTAAATGTGTCTAATACATGAAGAGACTGACAGTAAAAGCGAATTCGTTGTTGCAGCCACGTGGCTTTTCGAAGCAGCTTATTTTGCCACCGTGACATGAGTTGAGCGTCCTATGAGCACGATACGCGGCTAAGTTCGTACGGGTCCTGCTCCTCAAGGATATTCCTAGTTTTTGATGCAATACACGACATGCTTCAGGTTCCTTATATTACCGCTGCGACAGTAATGCGGTCTTTCTTGTAACAGTAATACATGAGGTGCGATCAGAATGCTTGATATCAGTGATGTCTATGAACGGCGTCCACTGCAATGTTCGAGATTTCGGTTGGTGTTTTTGTCCAGCGTTCGCTAGCTGGTTGCGACGTCAATTATTAGTGCGACAGCACTCATGCACTCATGAACACCGACCATGAATTTTGTCTCTATCTTTCTTGTGCCACTGCCTAGCGACAGCGGCCCCATGTTAAGTTCAAAAGATGTCAAGTAATAACCCACGGCTAGGAGTCGCACCCGCGGTGGCGCGAACTGATCAGCTTCGCAGGCCGCTGCTTGAGAGCACTACGCGTTATCGCTGCAGGCGAACGCGCCTCGTGATAATCTAGAACACACTATAGCTCTGGGCGCTGTACGTCGCTGTCTTCATCGGATTCCATCGGCGGCGCAAACAGATCAGTTCAACTTAACTTCGATCAGAGCTTAATCGGACTCTAATATCGTCGCCAGATGTGCCGAAGACCCATCAAAGTAAAAGCATGGGCCAACCAGGCTAAACGTATGTTTCGCACGTCTACTCGGTTTAACCACGTTTAACTACATCTCCTGGACGTCATCCTAACAACCCTCCTGAGTTCTCAGAGAGTCACGTTTTGGAAGAAATAAGTGACCACAAAGTTGTGCACTGTTCTCTTTCTACGTATCGATAACGCAAAAATTAAAAAGCTTATCTATAACTACGCACGTGCAGACGTTCAAGAAATGAAGCTGTTGCTGGGAACTTTCAAAAATGGTTTTCAGGCTAATTGTATTAATCGCACGACTACTGAAAATTGGAAGTTGTCATGAAAACACCAATGAAATTTAAGATTCCTGCGTGGCAAAACGAATGATAAGCACACGTACAAATGATCCCTGATTTAGCAGAGATTTCAACAGGGCATTAGATAAGAAAAAGAAAATTTAAGGAAGCGGTTCGAATAAAGGACGCTACAGACTGGGAAAAATACAAAATAATTTCCGAAATGGTTGAAAAACAATTTTATAAAGCCAAAAACAAATATTTGATCTTAAATTTGCTAGTTTGGTAAAAACTAACCCTAGGAAGTTTTGGAACACTGTTAATTCGAAAAGCGTTAGCGCGGTTCCTGTGCTTTTTGGTGTAAACGGCAGCATCCTATCTTCGATATCCAGGGTTTCAGGGAAACCCGTCTGGTCGGGTATGTTCATGGCGGAAATTCTTCAAGCGCCGACCAATCGTTCTAAAAACGATGTTTCAGCCCCGCTTAAGGTCCCGCTTTCGGGGGCCTTGTTCACAATTGTAAACAAGGCCCCCGTAAGCGAGGTCGAAAGGTCATTTTTAGAACGATTGGTCGGCGCTTGAAGTTGTAAACAAGACTCTCGTAAGCAGGGCTGAAACGTAATTTTTAGAACGATTGGTCGATGCTTGAAGAATTTCCGCCATGCTACCTATAGAAAAGTGTGCAGAACAATACAATAGCCACTTCACAGGGGTTTTTACGGACGAATTGTCCATTCACAATTCACTGCTGCGTACCGAGGGCGATATCCAGATTCCTTTTTCACCCATTCACCCATTCACCCATTCACCCATGCACCCATTCACGTGTGCACTTGGCGTGGCTCTTGCAATTGGACACCTTCCCCACCACACTAGGCCATCCATCAACGCTAAACTTAAAAATAACCTGCCAGCACATAGCTTTCTCGCTATCTCAATTTCCAACGGGCAATCGATACGAAATGTGCGACGGAAGATTGGAGGTCTACTTGTGTAATCCCGGTATTAAAATCGGCAGACGGATCAGTTC